>NC_067457.1:9476040-9841040 GCF_025434085.1 Hippocampus zosterae
TACCTCCTGCCGCTACTATTTCCGCGGGCCGCGTTCCAAAACTATTAACCCCGGCCAAGAGGCCTCTTCTCCGGCCACACCTGGCCACCGGGACGGCCCGCACCCCGCCATTGAGACTGCACGGGGATTTTTTTTTTTTTTAACTCGGCCGCTGGGCCGGGGCGGGCTTCGCCCCCGGTACCTCCAGCCGCTACTATTTCCGCGGGCCGCGTTCCAAAACTATTAACCCCGGCCAAGAGGCCTCTTCTCCGGCCACACCCGGCCGCCGGGCCGGCCCGCACCCCGCCATTGAGACTGCACGGGGATTTTTTTTTTTTTAACTGGGCCGCCGGGCCGGGGCGGGCTTCGCCCCCGGTACCTCCAGCCGCTACTATTTCCGCGGGCCGCGTTCCAAAACTATTAACCCCGGCCAAGAGGCCTCTTCTCCGGCCACACCCGGCCGCCGGGCCGGCCCGCACCCCGCCATTGAGACTGAACGGGGATTATTATTTTTTTTAACTCGGCCGCCGGGCCGGGGCGGGCTTCGCCCCCGGTACCTCCAGCCGCTACTATTTCCGCAGGCCGCGTTCCAACACTATTCACCCCGGGCAAAAGGCCTCTTCTCCGGCCACACCCGGCCGCCGGGCCGGCCCGCACCCCGCCATTGAGACTGCACGGGGATTTTTTTTTTTTTTAACTCGGCCGCCGGGCCGGGGCGGGCTTCGCCCCCGGTACCTCCAGCCGCTACTATTTCCGCGGGCCGCGTTCCAAAACTATTAACCCCGGCCAAGAGGCCTCTTCTCCGGTCACACCCGGCCACCGGGCCGGCCCGCACCCCGCCATTGAGACTGAACGGGGATTATTTTTTTTTTTAACTCGGCCGCCGGGCCGGGGCCTGCTTCGCCCCCGGTACCTCCAGCCGCTACTATTTCCGCGGGCCGCGTTCCAACACTATTCACCCCGGGCAAGAGGCCTCTTCTCCGGCCACACCCGGCCGCCGGGCCGGCCCGCACCCCGCCATTGAGACTGCACGGGGATTTTTTTTTTTTTTAACTCGGCCGCCGGGCCGGGGCGGGCTTCGCCCCCGGTACCTCCAGCCGCTACTATTTCCGCGGGCCGCTTTCCAACACTATTAACCCCGGGCAAGAGGCCTCTTCTCCGGCCACACCCGGCCGCCGGGCCGGCCCGCACCCCGCCATTGAGACTGCACGGGGATTATTTTTTTTTTTAACTCGGCCGCCGGGCCGGGGCGGGCTTCGCCCCCGGTACCTCCAGCCGCTACTATTTCCGCGGGCCGCGTTCCAAAACTATTAACCCCGGCCAAGAGGCCTCTTCTCCGGTCACACCCGGCCACCGGGCCGGCCCGCACCCCGCCATTGAGACTGAACGGGGATTTTTTTTTTTTTTAACTCGGCCGCCGGGCCGGGGCCTGCTTCGCCCCCGGTACCTCCAGCCGCTACTATTTCCGCGGGCCGCGTTCCAACACTATTCACCCCGGGCAAGAGGCCTCTTCTCCGGCCACACCCGGCCGCCGGGCCGGCCCGCACCCCGCCATTGAGACTGCACGGGGATTTTTTTTTTTTTAACTCGGCCGCCGGGCCGGGGCGGGCTTCGCCCCCGGTACCTCCACCCGCTACTATTTCCGCGGGCCGCGTTCCAAAACTATTAACCCTAGCCAAGAGGCCTCTTCTCCGGCCACACCCGGCCGCCGGCCCGGCCCGCACCCCGCCATTGAGACTGAACGGGGATTTTTTTTTTTTTTAACTGGGCCGCCGGGCCGGGGCGGGCTTCGCCCCCGGTACCTCCAGCCGCTAATATTTCCGCGGGCCGCGTTCCAACACTATTCACCCCGGGCGAGAGGCCTCTTCCCCGGACACACTCGGCCGCAGGGCCGGCCCGCACCCCACCATTGAGACTGCACGGGGATTATTATTTTTTTATCTCTCAACCTGTCCAAGAGGCCTGCTGCCCGCCGCACTCGGCGGCCGAGTGCAGCCTGCTGCCCGCCATTGAGACTGAACGGGGATTATTATTTTTTTTAACTCGGCCGCCGGGCCGGGGCGGGCTTCGCCCCCGGTACCTCCAGCCGCTACTATTTCCGCGGGCCGCGTTCCAACACTATTCACCCCGGCCAAGAGGCCTCTTCCCCGGCCACACTCGGCCGCCGGGCCGGCCTGCGCCCCGCCATTGAGACTGCACGGGGATTATTATTTTTTTATCGCTCAACCTGTCCAAGAGGCCTGCTGCCCGCCGCACTCGGCGGCCGAGTGCAGCCTGCTCCCTGCCATTGAGACTGAACGGGGATTTGTTTTTTTTTTAACTCGGCCGCCGGGCCGGGGCGGGCTTCGCCCCCGGTACCTCCAGCCACTACTATTTCCGCGGGCCGCGTTCCAACACTATTCACCCCGGCCAAGAGGCCTCTTCCCCGGCAACACTCGGCCGCCGGGCCGGCCCGCACCCCGCCATTGAGACTGCACGGGGATTTTTTTTTTTTTAACTCGGCCGCCGGGCCGGGGCGGGTTTCGCCCCCGGTACCTCCAGCCGCTACTATTTCCGCGGGCCGCGTTCCAAGACTATTCACCCCGGCCAAGAGGCCTCTTCCCCGGCCACACTCGGCAGCCGGGCCGGCCCGCACCCCGCCATTGAGACTGCACGGGGATTATTATTTTTTTATCTCTCAACCTGTCCAAGAGGCCTGCTGCCCGCCGCACTCGGCGGCCGAGTGCAGCCTGCTCCCTGCCATTGAGACTGAACGGGGATTATTATTTTTTTTAACTCGGCCGCCGGGCCGGGGCGGGCTTCGCCCCCAGTACCTCCAGCCGCTACTATTTGCGCGGGCCGCGTTCCAACACTATTCACCCCGGCCAAGAGGCCTCTTCCCCGGCCACACTCGGCCGCCGGGCCGGCCCGCACCCCGCCATTGAGACTGCACGGGGATTTTTTTTTTTTTTAACTCGGCCGCCGGGCCGGGGCGGGCTTCGCCCCCGGTACCTCCAACCGCTACTATTTCCGCGGGCCGCGTTCCAACACTATTCACCCCGGCCAAGAGGCCTCTTCCACGGCCACACTCGGCCGCCGGGCCGGCCCGCACCCCGCCATTGAGACTGCACGGGGATTATTATTTTTTTATCTCTCAACCTGTCTAAGAGGCCTGCTGACCACCGCACTCGGCAGCCGAGTGCGACCTGCTCCCCGCCATTGAGACTGAACGGGGATTATTATTTTTTTATCTCTCAACCTGTCTAAGAGGCCTGCTGCCCGCTGCACTCGGAGGCCGAGTGCGGCCTGCTCCCCGCCATTGAGACTGGACGGGGATTTTATTTTTTAATCTCTCAACCTGTCCAAGAGGCCTGCTCCCCGGCCGCACTCCGCCGCCGGGTCGGCCCGCACCCCACCATTGAGACTGAACGGGGATTATTATTTTTTTATCTCTCAACCTGTCCAAGGGGCCTGCTCCCCGGCCGCACTCGCCGACCGCACTCGGCGGCCGGCCGCACTCCGCCGCCGGGCCGGCCCGCACCCCGCCATTGAGACTGCACGGGGATTATTATTTTTTTTATCTCTCAACCTGTCCAAGAGGCCTGCTGCCCGCCGCACTCGGCGGCCGAGTCCGGCCTGCTCCCCGCCATTGAGACTGAGCGGGGATTATTATTTTTTTATCTCTCAACCTGTCCAAGGGGCCTGCTCCTCGGCCGCACTCCGCCGCCGGGCCGGCCCGCACCCCGCCATTGAGACTGAACGGGATTATTATTTTTTTATCTCTCAACCTGTCCAAGGGGCCTGCTCCCCGGCCGCACTCCGCGGCCGCACTCCGCGGCCGCACTCCGCGGCCGCACTCCGCGGCCGGCCGCACTTAGCCGCCGGGCCGGCCCGCACCCCGCCGTTGAGACTGAACGGGGATTATTATTTTTTTATCTCTCAACCTGTCCAATAGGCCTGCTCCCCGCCATTGAGACTGAACGGGGATTATTATTTTTTTGTCTCTCAACCTGTCCAAGAGGCCTGCTCCCCGGCCGCACTCCGCCGCCGGGTCGGCCCGCACCCCACCATTGAGACTGAACGGGGATTATTATTTTTTTATCTCTCAACCTGTCCAAGGGGCCTGCTCCCCGGCCGCACTCGCCGACCGCACTCGGCGGCCGGCCGCACTCCGCCGCCGGGCCGGCCCGCACCCCGCCATTGAGACTGCACGGGGATTATTATTTTTTTATCTCTCAACCTGTCCAAAAAGCCTGCTGCCCGCCGCACTCGGCGGCCGAGTCCGGCCTGCTCCCCGCCATTGAGACTGAGCGGGGATTATTATTTTTTTATCTCTCAACCTGTCCAAGGGGCCTGCTCCTCGGCCGCACTCCGCCGCCGGGCCGGCCCGCACCCCGCCATTGAGACTGAACGGGATTATTATTTTTTTATCTCTCAACCTGTCCAAGGGGCCTGCTCCCCGGCCGCACTCCACGGCCGCACTCCGCGGCCGCACTCCGCGGCCGGCCGCACTTAGCCGCCGGGCCGGCCCGCACCCCGCCGTTGAGACTGAACGGGGATTATTATTTTTTTGTCTCTCAACCTGTCCAAGAGGCCTGCTGCCCGCCGCACTCGGCACCCGAGTGCGGCCTACTTCCCGCCATTGAGACGGAACGGGGATTATTATTTTTTTATATCTCAACCTGTCCAAGGGGCCTGCTCCCCGGCCGCACTCGGCAACTAGTAAGCCTCAAAATGATCTTACTAGTGAACTAGTAGGCGTTTTGCGGCTTACATGTCAACTAGTAAGCCTCAAAATGATCTTACTAGTACACTAGTGGGCATTTTGCGGCTTACATGTGAATTAGTAAGCCTCAAAATGATCTTACTAGTGAACTAGTGGGCGTTTTGCGGCTTACATGTCAACTAGTGAGCCTCAAAATGATCTTACTAGTGAACTAGTGGGCGTTTTGTGGCTTACATGTTCACTAGTGAGCGTCAAAATGATCTTACTAGTGAACTAGTGAATGTTTTGTGGCTTACATGTCAACTAGTAAGCCTCAAAATGATCTTACTAGTGAACTAGTGGGCGTTTTGTGGCTTACATGTCAACTAGTAAGCCTCAAAATTATCTTACGAGTGAACTAGTGGGCGTTTTGCGGCTTACATGTCAACTAGTAAGTCTCAAAATGATCTTACTAGTGAACTAGTGGGCGTTTTGTGGCTTACATGTTCACTAGTAAGCCTCAAAATGATCTTACTAGTGAACTAGTGGGCGTTTTGTGGCTTACATGTCAAATAGTAAGCCTCAAAATGATCTTACTAGTGAACTAGTGGGCACATTTATGGCCTTACGTGTTCACTAGTAAGCGTCAAAATGATCTTACTAGTGAACTAGTGGGCGTTTTGTGGCCTAATTGTCAACTAGTAAGCCTCAAAATGATCCTACTAGTGAACTAGTGAGCGTTTTGTGGCTTGCATGTTCACTAGTAAGCCTCAAAATGATCTTACTAGTGAACTAGTGGCCATTTTGCGGCTTACATGTGAATTAGTAAGCCTCAAAATGATCTTACTAGTGAACTAGTGGGCGTTTTGTGGCTTACATGTTCACTAGTGAGCGTCAAAATGACCTTACTAGTGAACTAGTGAATGTTTTGTGGCTTACATGTCAACTAGTAAGCCTCAAAATGATCTTACGAGTGAACTAGTGGGCGTTTTGTGGCTTAATTGTCAACTAGTAAGCCTCAAAATGATCTTACTAGTGAACTAGTGGGCGTTTTGCGGCTTACATGTCAACTAGTGAGCCTCAAAATGATCTTACTAGTGAACTAGTTAGCGTTTTGTGGCTTACATGTTCACTAGTGAGCGTCAAAATGACCTTACTAGTAAACTAGTGGGCGTTTTGTGGCTTACATCTTCACTCGTAAGCCTCAAAATGATCTTACTAGTGAACTAGTGGGCGTTTTGTGGCTTACATGTCAACTAGTAAGCCTCAAAATGACCTTAATAGTAAACTAGTGGGCGTTTTGTGGCTTACATCTTCACTCGTAAGCCTCAAAATGATCTTACTAGTGAACTAGTGGGCGTTTTGTGGCTTACATGTCAACTAGTAAGCCTCAAAATGATCTTACGAGTTAACTAGTGGGCGTTTTGCGGCTTACATGTCAACTAGTAAGCCTCAAAATGATCTTACTAGTGAACTATTGGGCACATTTATGGCCTTACGTGTTCACTAGTAAGCCTCAAAATGATCTTACTAGTGAACTAGTGGGCATTTTGTGGCTTACATGTCAACTAGTGAGCCTCAAAATTATCTTACTAGTGAACTAGTGGGCACATTTATGGCCTTACATGTTCACTAGTAAGCGTCAAAATGACCTTACTAATGAACTAGTGGGCGTTTTGCGGCTTGCATGTCAACTAGTAAGCCTCAAAATGATCTTACGAGTGAACTAGTGGGCGTTTTGCGGCTTACATGTCAACAAGTAAGCCTCAAAATGATCTTACTAATGAACTAGTGGGCGTTTTGTGGCTTACATGTTCACGAGTGAGCGTCTAATGACCTTACTAGTGAATTAGTGAGCGTTTTGTGGCTTACATGTCAACTAGTAAGCCTCAAAATGATCTTACTAGTGAACTAGTGGGCACATTTATGGCCTTACATGTTCACTAGTAAGCCTCAAAATGATCTTACCAGTGAACTAGTGGGCGTTTTGCGGCTTACATGTCAAATAGTAAGCCTCAAAATGATCTTACTAGTGAACAAATGTGCACATTTATGGCCTTACGTGTTCACTAGTAAGCGTCAAAATGATCTTACTAGTAAACTAGTGGGCGTTTTGTGGCTTACACCTTCACTCGTAAGCCTCAAAATGATCTTACTAATGAACTAGTGGGCGTTTTGTGGCTTACATGTCAACTAGTGAGCCTCAAAATGATCTTACTAGTGAACTAGTGGGCACATTTATGGCCTTACATGTTCACTAGTAAGCGTCAAAATGACCTTACTAGTGAACTAGTGAGCGTTTTGTGGCGTACATGTTCACTAGTAAGCCTCAAAATGAACTTACTAGTGAACTAGTGGGCATTTTGTGGCTTACATGTCAACAAGTAAGCCTCAAAATGATCTTACTAATGAACTAGGGGGCGTTTTGTGGCTTACATGTTCACTAGTAAGCCTCAAAATGATCTTACTAGTGAACTAGTGGGCGTTTTGTGGCTTACATGTTCACTAGTAAGCCTCAAAATGATCTTACTAGTGAACTAGTGGGCACATTTATGGCCTTACATATTCACTAGTAAGCGTCAAAATGATCTTACTAGTGAACTAGTGGGCGTTTTGCGGCTTGCATGTCAACTACTAAGCCTCAAAATGATCTTACGAGTGAACTAGTGGGCGTTTTGCGGCTTACATGTCAACAAATAAGCCTCAAAATGATCTTACTAGTGAACTAGTGGGCGTTTTGTGGCTTACATGTTAACTAGTAAGCGTCAAAATGACCTTACTAGTGAACTAGTGACAATTTGTGGCTTACATGTTCACGAGTAAGCGTCAAAATGACCTTACTAGTGAACTAGTGAGCGTTTTGTGGCTTACATGTTCACTAGTAAGCCTCAAAATGATCTTACGAGTGAGCTAAGGGGCGTTTTTTGGCTTACATGTCAACTAGTAAGCCTCAAAATGATCTTACTAGTGAACTAGTGGGCGTTTTGTGGCTTACATCTTCACTAGTAAGCCTCAAAATGAACTTACTAGTGAACTAGTGGGCGTTTTGCGGCTTACATGTCAACTAGCAAGCCTCAAAATGATCTTACGAGTGAGCTAAGGGGCACATTTATGGCCTTACATGTTCACTAGTAAGCGTCAAAATTATCTTACTAGTAAACTAGTGGGCAAGTTTATGGCCTTACATGTTCACTAGTAAGCGTGAAAATGACCTTACTAGTGAACTAGTGACAATTTGTGGCTTACACGTTCACGAGTAAGCGTCAAAATGACCTTACTAGTGAACTAGTGAGCGTTTTGTGGCTTACATATTCACTAGTAAGCCTCAAAATGATCTTACGAGTGAGCTAAGGGGCGTTTTGTGGCTTACATGTCAACTAGTAAGCCTCAGAATGATCTTACTAGTGAACTAGTGGGCGTTTTGTGGCTTACATGTTCACTAGTAAGTGTCAAAATGACCTTACTAGTTAACTAGTGAGTGTTTTGTGGCTTACATGTTCACTAGTAGGCGTCAAAATGATCTTACTAGTGAACTAGTGAGCGTTTTGTGGCTTACATGTTCAATAGTAAGCCTCAAAATGATCTTACTAGTGAACTAGTGGGCACATTTATGGCCTTACATGTTCACTAGTAAGCCTCAAAATGATCTTACTAGTAAACTAGTGGGCGTTTTGTGGCTTACATCTTCACTCGTAAGCCTAAAAATGATCTTACTAGTGAACTAGTGGGCACATTTATGGCCTTACATGTTCACTAGTAAGCCTCAAAATGATCTTACTAGTGAACTAGTGGGCGTTTTGCGGCTTACATGTCAACAAATAAGCCTCAAAATGATCTTACTATTGAACTAGTGGGCGTTTTGTGGCTTACATGTTCACGAGTAAGTGCCAAAATGATCTTACTATTGAACTAGTGGGCGTTTTGTGGCTTACATGTTCACTAGTAAGCGTCAAAATGATCTTACTATTGAACTAGTGCGGATTTTGTGCCTTACATGTCAACTAGTAAGCCTCAAAATGATCTTACTAGTGAAGTAGTGGGCACATTTATGGCCTGACATGTTCACTAGTAAGCCTCAAAATGATCTTACTAGTGAACTAGTGGGCGTTTTGTAGCTTACATGTTCACGAGTAAGTGTGAAAATGATCTTACTAATGAACTAGTGGGCGTTTTGTGGCTTACATGTTCACTAGTAAGCGTCAAAATGACCTTACTAGTGAATTGTTGAGCGTTTTGTGGCTTACATGTCAACTAGTAAGCCTCAAAATGATCTTACGAGTGAACTACTGGGCGTTTTGCGGCTTACATGTCAACAAGTAAGCCTCAAAATGATCTTACTAATGAACTAGTGGGCGTTTTGTGGCTTACATGTTCACTAGTAAGCGTCAAAATGACCTTACAAGTGAAATAGTGAGCGTTTTGTGGCTTACATCTCAACTAGGAAGCCTCAAAATGATCTTACTAGTGAACTAGTGGGCGTTTTGTGGCTTACATGTTCACTAGTAAGCCTCAAAATGATCTTACTAGTGAACTAGTGGGCACATTTATGGCCTTACATGTTCACTAGTAAGCGTCAAAATGATCTTACTAGTGAACTAGTGGGCGTTTTGCGGCTTACATGTCAACAAATAAGCCTCAAAATGATCTTACTAGTGAACAAGTGGGCGTTTTGTGGCTTACATGTTAACTAGTAAGCGTCAAAATGATCTTACTAGTGAACTAGTGCGGATTTTGTGCCTTACATGTCAACTAGTAAGCCTCAAAATGATCTTACTAGTGAAGTAGTGGGCACATTTATGGCCTTACATGTTCACTAGTAAGCCTCAAAATGATCTTACTAGTGAACTAGTGGGCGTTTTGTGGCTTACATGTTCACTAGTAAGCCTCAAAATGATCTTACTAGTGAACTAGTGGGCGTTTTGTGGCTTACATGTTCACTAGTAAGCCTCAAAATGATCTTACGAGTGAGCTAAGGGGCGTTTTTTGGCTTACATGTCCACTAGTAAGCCTCAAAATGAACTTACTAGTGAACTAGTGGGCATTTTGCGGCTTACATGTCAACTAGCAAGCCTCAAAATGATCTTACGAGTGAGCTAAGGGGCGTTTTGCTGCTTACATGTCAACTAGTAAGCCTCAAAATGATCTTACTAGTGAACTAGTGGGCACATTTATGGCCTTACATGTTCACTAGTAAGTGTCAAAATGATCTTACTAGTAAACTAGTGGGCAAGTTTATGGCCTTACATGTTTACTAGTAAGCGTCAAAATGACCTTACTAGTGAACTAGTGAGCGTTTTGTGGCTTACCTGTTCACTAGTAAGCCTCAAAATGATCTTACGAGTGAGCTAAGGGGCGTTTTGTGGCTTACATGTCAACTAGTAAGCCTCAAAATGATCTTACTAGTGAACTAATGGGCGTTTTGTGGCTTACATGTTCACTAGTAAGTGTCAAAATGACCTTACTAGTGAACTAGTGAGCGTTTTGTGGCTTACATGTTCAATAGTAAGCCTCAAAATGATCTTACTAGTGAACTAGTGGGCACATTTATGGCCTTACATGTTCACTAGTAAGCCTCAAAATGATCTTACTAGTAAACTAGTGGGCGTTTTGTGGCTTACATCTTCACTCGTAAGCCTAAAAATGATCTTACTAGTGAACTAGTGGGCACATTTATGGCCTAACATGTTCACTAGTAAGCCTCAAAATGATCTTACTAGTGAACTAGTGGGCGTTTTGTGGCTTACATGTTCACGAGTAAGTGCCAAAATGATCTTACTATTGAACTAGTGGGCGTTTTGTGGCTTACATGTTCACTAGTAAGCGTCAAAATGATCTTACTATTGAACTAGTGCGGATTTTGTGCCTTACATGTCAACTAGTAAGCCTCAAAATGATCTTACTAGTGAAGTAGTGGGCACATTTATGGCCTGACATGTTCACTAGTAAGCCTCAAAATGATCTTACTAGTGAACTAGTGGGCGTTTTGTAGCTTACATGTTCACGAGTAAGTGTGAAAATGATCTTACTAATGAACTAGTGGGCGTTTTGTGGCTTACATGTTCACTAGTAAGCGTCAAAATGACCTTACTAGTGAATTGTTGAGCGTTTTGTGGCTTACATGTCAACTAGTAAGCCTCAAAATGATCTTACGAGTGAACTACTGGGCGTTTTGCGGCTTACATGTCAACAAGTAAGCCTCAAAATGATCTTACTAATGAACTAGTGGGCGTTTTGTGGCTTACATGTTCACTAGTAAGCGTCAAAATGACCTTACAAGTGAAATAGTGAGCGTTTTGTGGCTTACATCTCAACTAGGAAGCCTCAAAATGATCTTACTAGTGAACTAGTGGGCGTTTTGTGGCTTACATGTTCACTAGTAAGCCTCAAAATGATCTTACTAGTGAACTAGTGGGCACATTTATGGCCTTACATGTTCACTAGTAAGCGTCAAAATGATCTTACTAGTGAACTAGTGGGCGTTTTGCGGCTTACATGTCAACAAATAAGCCTCAAAATGATCTTACTAGTGAACAAGTGGGCGTTTTGTGGCTTACATGTTAACTAGTAAGCGTCAAAATGATCTTACTAGTGAACTAGTGCGGATTTTGTGCCTTACATGTCAACTAGTAAGCCTCAAAATGATCTTACTAGTGAAGTAGTGGGCACATTTATGGCCTTACATGTTCACTAGTAAGCCTCAAAATGATCTTACTAGTGAACTAGTGGGCGTTTTGTGGCTTACATGTTCACTAGTAAGCCTCAAAATGATCTTACGAGTGAGCTAAGGGGCGTTTTTTGGCTTACATGTCCACTAGTAAGCCTCAAAATGAACTTACTAGTGAACTAGTGGGCATTTTGCGGCTTACATGTCAACTAGCAAGCCTCAAAATGATCTTACGAGTGAGCTAAGGGGCGTTTTGCTGCTTACATGTCAACTAGTAAGCCTCAAAATGATCTTACTAGTGAACTAGTGGGCACATTTATGGCCTTACATGTTTACTAGTAAGCGTCAAAATGACCTTACTAGTGAACTAGTGAGCGTTTTGTGGCTTACCTGTTCACTAGTAAGCCTCAAAATGATCTTACGAGTGAGCTAAGGGGCGTTTTGTGGCTTACATGTCAACTAGTAAGCCTCAAAATGATCTTACTAGTAAACTAATGGGCGTTTTGTGGCTTACATGTTCACTAGTAAGTGTCAAAATGACCTTACTAGTGAAATAGTGAGCGTTTTGTGGCTTACATGTTCAATAGTAAGCCTCAAAATGATCTTACTAGTGAACTAGTGGGCACATTTATGGCCTTACATGTTCACTAGTAAGCCTCAAAATGATCTTACTAGTAAACTAGTGGGCGTTTTGTGGCTTACATCTTCACTCGTAAGCCTAAAAATGATCTTACTAGTGAACTAGTGGGCACATTTATGGCCTTACATGTTCACTAGTAAGCCTCAAAATGATCTTACTAGTGAACTAGTGGGCGTTTTGTGGCTTACATGTTCACTAGTAAGTGTCAAAATGATCTTACTAGTAAACTAGTGGGCAAGTTTATGGCCTTACATGTTTACTAGTAAGCGTCAAAATGACCTTACTAGTGAACTAGTGAGCGTTTTGTGGCTTACCTGTTCACTAGTAAGCCTCAAAATGATCTTACGAGTGAGCTAAGGGGCGTTTTGTGGCTTACATGTCAACTAGTAAGCCTCAAAATGATCTTACTAGTGAACTAATGGGCGTTTTGTGGCTTACATGTTCACTAGTAAGTGTCAAAATGACCTTACTAGTGAACTAGTGAGCGTTTTGTGGCTTACATGTTCAATAGTAAGCCTCAAAATGATCTTACTAGTGAACTAGTGGGCACATTTATGGCCTTACATGTTCACTAGTAAGCCTCAAAATGATCTTACTAGTAAACTAGTGGGCGTTTTGTGGCTTACATCTTCACTCGTAAGCCTAAAAATGATCTTACTAGTGAACTAGTGGGCACATTTATGGCCTTACATGTTCACTAGTAAGCCTCAAAATGATCTTACTAGTGAACTAGTGGGCGTTTTGTGGCTTACATGTTCACGAGTAAGTGCCAAAATGATCTTACTATTGAACTAGTGGGCGTTTTGTGGCTTACATGTTCACTAGTAAGCGTCAAAATGATCTTACTAGTGAACTAGTGCAGATTTTGTGCCTTACATGTCAACTAGTAAGCCTCAAAATGATCTTACTAGTGAAGTAGTGGGCACATTTATGGCCTGACATGTTCACTAGTAAGCCTCAAAATGATATTACTAGTGAACTAGTGGGCGTTTTGTAGCTTACATGTTCACGAGTAAGTGTCAAAATGATCTTACTAATGAACTAGTGGGCGTTTTGTGGCTTACATGTTCACTAGTAAGCGTCAAAATGACCTTACTAGTGAATTGTTGAGCGTTTTGTGGCTTACATGTCAACTAGTAAGCCTCAAAATGATCTTACGAGTGAACTACTGGGCGTTTTGCGGCTTACATGTCAACAAGTAAGCCTCAAAATGATCTTACTAATGAACTAGTGGGCGTTTTGTGGCTTACATGTTCACTAGTAAGCGTCAAAATGACCATACTAGTGAATTAGTGAGCGTTTTGTGGCTTACATCTCAACTAGTAAGCCTCAAAATGATCTTACTAGTGAACTAGTGGGCGTTTTGTGGCTTACATGTCAACAAGTAAGCCTCAAAAGGATCTTACTAATGAACTAGTGGGCGTTTTGTGGCTTACATGTTCACTAGTAAGCGTCAGAATGACCTTACTAGTGAATTAGTGAGCGTTTTGTGGCTTACATCTCAACTAGTAAGCCTCAAAATGATCTTACTAGTGAACTAGTGGGCACATTTATGGCCTTACATGTTCACTAGTAAGCGTCAAAATGATCTTACTAGTGAACTAGTGGGCGTTTTGCGGCTTACATGTCAACAAATAAGCCTCAAAATGATCTTACTAATGAACTAGTGGGCGTTTTGTGGCTTACATGTTCACTAGTAAGCCTCAAAATGATCTTACTAGTGAACTAGTGGGCGTTTTGTGGCTTACATGTTCACTAGTAAGCCTCAAAATGATCTTACGAGTGAGCTAAGGGGCGTTTTTTGGCTTACATGTTCACGAGTAAGTGTCAAAATGATCTTACTAATGAACTAGTGGGCGTTTTGTGGCTTACATGTTCACTAGTAAGCGTCAAAATGACCTTAGTAGTGAATTGTTGAGCGTTTTGTGGCTTACATGTCAACTAGTAAGCCTCAAAATGATCTTACGAGTGAACTAGTGGGCGTTTTGCGGCTTACATGTCAACAAGTAAGCCTCAAAATGATCTTACTAATGAACTAGTGGGCGTTTTGTGGCTTACATGTTCACTAGTAAGCGTCAAAATGACCTTACTAGTGAATTAGTGAGCGTTTTGTGGCTTACATCTCAACTAGTAAGCCTCAAAATGATCTTACTAGTGAACTAGTGGGCGTTTTGTGGCTTACATGTTCACTAGTAAGCCTCAAAATGATCTTACTAGTGAACTAGTGGGCACATTTATGGCCTTACATGTTCACTAGTAAGCGTCAAAATGATCTTACTAGTGAACTAGTGGGCGTTTTGCGGCTTGCATGTCAACTAGTAAGCCTCAAAATGATCTTACGAGTGAACTAGTGGGCGTTTTGCGGCTTACATGTCAACAAATAAGCCTCAAAATGATCTTACTAGTGAACTAGTGGGCGTTTTGTGGCTTACATGTTAACTAGTAAGCGTCAAAATGACCTTACTAGTGAACTAGTGACAATTTGTGGCTTACATGTTCACGAGTAAGCGTCAAAATGACCTTACTAGTGAACTAGTGAGCGTTTTGTGGCTTACATGTTCACTAGTAAGCCTCAAAATGATCTTACGAGTGAGCTAAGGGGCGTTTTTTGGCTTACATGTCAACTAGTAAGCCTCAAAATGATCTTACTAGTGAACTAGTGGGCGTTTTGTGGCTTACATCTTCACTAGTAAGCCTCAAAATGAACTTACTAGTGAACTAGTGGGCGTTTTGCGGCTTACATGTCAACTAGCAAGCCTCAAAATGATCTTACGAGTGAGCTAAGGGGCACATTTATGGCCTTACATGTTCACTAGTAAGCGTCAAAATTATCTTACTAGTAAACTAGCGGGCAAGTTTATGGCCTTACATGTTCACTAGTAAGTGTGAAAATGACCTTACTAGTGAACTAGTGAGCGTTTTGTGGCTTACATATTCACTAGTAAGCCTCAAAATGATATTACTAGTGAACTAGTGGGCGTTTTGTAGCTTACATGTCAACTAGTAAGCCTCAGAATGATCTTACTAGTGAACTAGTGGGCGTTTTGTGGCTTACATGTTCACTAGTAAGCCTCAAAATGATCTTACTAGTGAACTAGTGAGTGTTTTGTGGCTTACATGTTCACTAGTAGGCGTCAAAATGATCTTACTAGTGAACTAGTGAGCGTTTTGTGGCTTACATGTTCAATAGTAAGCCTCAAAATGATCTTACTAGTGAACTAGTGGGCACATTTATGGCCTTACATGTTCACTAGTAAGCCTCAAAATGATCTTACTAGTAAACTAGTGGGCGTTTTGTGGCTTACATCTTCACTCGTAAGCCTAAAAATGATCTTACTAGTGAACTAGTGGGCACATTTATGGCCTTACATGTTCACTAGTAAGCCTCAAAATGATCTTACTAGTGAACTAGTGGGCGTTTTGTGGCTTACATGTTCACGAGTAAGTGCCAAAATGATCTTACTATTGAACTAGTGGGCGTTTTGTGGCTTACATGTTCACTAGTAAGCGTAAAAATGATCTTACTAGTGAACTAGTGCGGATTTTGTGCCTTACATGTCAACTAGTAAGCCTCAAAATGATCTTACTAGTGAAGTAGTGGGCACATTTATGGCCTGACATGTTCACTAGTAAGCCTCAAAACTATATTACTAGTGAACTAGTGGGCGTTTTGTAGCTTACATGTTCACGAGTAAGCGTCAAAATGACCTTACTAGTGAATTGTTGAGCGTTTTGTGGCTTACATGTCAACTAGTAAGCCTCAAAATGATCTTACGAGTGAACTACTGGGCGTTTTGCGGCTTACATGTCAACAAGTAAGCCTCAAAATGATCTTACTAATGAACTAGTGGGCGTTTTGTGGCTTACATGTTCACTAGTAAGCGTCAAAATGACCTTACTAGTGAATCAGTGAGCGTTTTGTGGCTTACATCTCAACTAGTAAGCCTCAAAATGATCTTACTAGTGAACTAGTGGGCGTTTTGTGGCTTACATGTCAACAAGTAAGCCTCAAAATGATCTTACTAATGAACTAGTGGGCGTTTTGTGGCTTACATGTTCAATAGTAAGCCTCAAAATGATCTTACTAGTGAACTAGTGGGCGTTTTGTGGCTTACATCTTCACTCGTAAGCCTAAAAATGATCTTACTAGTGAACTAGTGGGCACATTTATGGCCTTACATGTTCAATAGTAAGCCTCAAAATGATCTTACTAGTGAACTAGTGGGCGTTTTGTGGCTTACATGTTCACGAGTAAGTGCCAAAATGATCTTACTATTGAACTAGTGGGCGTTTTGTGGCTTACATGTTCACTAGTAAGCGTCAAAAAAATCTTACTAGTGAACTAGTGCGGATTTTGTGCCTTACATGTCAACTAGTAAGCCTCAAAATGATCTTACTAGTGAAGTAGTGGGCACATTTATGGCCTGACATGTTCACTAGTAAGCCTCAAAATGATATTACTAGTGAACTAGTGGGCGTTTTGTAGCTTACATGTTCACGAGTAAGTGTCAAAATGATCTTACTAATGAACTAGTGGGCGTTTTGTGGCTTACATGTTCACTAGTAAGCGTCAAAATGACCTTACTAGTCAATTGTTGAGCGTTTTGTGGCTTACATGTCAACTAGTAAGCCTCAAAATGATCTTACGAGTGAACTACTGGGCGTTTTGCGGCTTACATGTCAACAAGTAAGCCTCAAAATGATCTTACTAATGAACTAGTGGGCGTTTTGTGGCTTACATGTTCACTAGTAAGCGTCAAAATGACCTTACTAGTGAATTAGTGAGCGTTTTGTGGCTTACATCTCAACTAGTAAGCCTCAAAATGATCTTACTAGTGAACTAGTGGGCACATTTATGGCCTTACATGTTCACTAGTAAAAGTCAAAATGATCTTACTAGTGAACTAGTGGGCGTTTTGCGGCTTGCATGTCAACTAGTAAGCCTCAAAATGATCTTACTTGTGAACTAGTGGGCGTTTTGCGGCTTAGATGTCAACAAATAAGCCTCAAAATGATCTTACTAGTGAACTAGTGGGCGTTTTGTGGCTTACATGTTAACTAGTAAGCGTCAAAATGACCTTACTAGTGAACTAGTGACAATTTGTGGCTTACATGTTCACGAGTAAGCGTCAAAATGACCTTACTAGTGAACTAGTGAGCGTTTTGTGGCTTACATGTTCACTAGTAAGCCTCAAAATGATCTTACGAGTGAGCTAAGGGGCGTTTTTTGGCTTACATGTCAACTAGTAAGCCTCAAAATGATCTTACTAGTGAACTAGTGGGCGTTTTGTGGCTTACATCTTCACTAGTAAGCCTCAAAATGAACTTACTAGTGAACTAGTGGGCGTTTTGCGGCTTACATGTCAACTAGCAAGCCTCAAAATGATCTTACGAGTGAGCTAAGGGGCGTTTTGCGGCTTACATGTCAACTAGTAAGCCTCAAAATGATCTTACTAGTGAACTAGTGGGCACATTTATGGCCTTACATGTTCACTAGTAAGCGTCAAAATGATCTTACTAGTAAACTAGTGGGCAAGTTTATGGCCTTACGTGTTCACTAGTAAGCGTGAAAATGACCTTACTAGTGAACTAGTGACAATTTGTGGCTTACACGTTCACGAGTAAGCATCAAAATGACCTTACTAGTGAACTAGTGAGCGTTTTGTGGCTTACATATTCACTAGTAAGCCTCAAAATGATCTTCCGAGTGAGCTAAGGAGCGTTTTGTGGCTTACATGTCAACTAGTAAGCCTCAAAATGATCTTACTAGTGAACTAGTGGGCGTTTTGTGGCTTACATGTTCACGAGTAAGTGTCAAAATGATCTTACTAATGAACTAGTGGGCGTTTTGTGGCTTACATGTTCACTAGTAAGCGTCAAAATGATCTTACTAGTGAACTAGTGAGCGTTTTGTGGCTTACATGTCAAATAGTAAGCCTCAAAATGATCTTACGAGTGAACTACTGGGCGTTTTGCGGCTTACATGTCAACAAGTAAGCCTCAAAATGATCTTACTAATGAACTAGTGGGCGTTTTGTGGCTTACATGTTCACTAGTAAGCGTCAAAATGACCTTACTAGTGAATTAGTGAGCGTTTTGTGGCTTACATCTCAACTAGTAAGCCTCAAACTGATCTTACTAGTGAACTAGTGGGCACATTTATGGCCTTACATGTTCACTAGTAAGCGTCAAAATGATCTTACTAGTGAACTAGTGGGCGTTTTGCGGCTTGCATGTCAACTAGTAAGCCTCAAAATGATCTTACTTGTGAACTAGTGGGCGTTTTGCGGCTTACATGTTAACAAATAAGCCTCAAAATGATCTTACTAGTGAACTAGTGGGCGTTTTGTGGCTTACATGTTAACTAGTAAGCGTCAAAATGACCTTACTAGTGAACTAGTGACAATTTGTGGCTTACATGTTCACGAGTAAGCGTCAAAATGACCTTACTAGTGAACTAGTGAGCGTTTTGTGGCTTACATGTTTACTAGTAAGCCTCAAAATGATCTTACTAGTGAACTAGTGGGCGTTTTGTGGCTTACATGTTCACTAGTAAGCCTCAAAATGATCTTACGAGTGAGCTAAGGGGCGTTTTTTGGCTTACATGTCAACTAGTAAGCCTCAAAATGAACTTACTAGTGAACTAGTGGGCATTTTGCGGCTTACATGTCAACTAGCAAGCCTCAAAATGATCTTACGAGTGAGCTAAGGGGCGTTTTGCTGCTTACATGTCAACTAGTAAGCCTCAAAATGATCTTACTAGTAAACTAGTGGGCAAGTTTATGGCCTTACATGTTCACTAGTAAGCGTCAAAATGACCTTACTAGTGAACTAGTGAGCGTTTTGTGGCTTACCTGTTCACTAGTAAGCCTCAAAATGATCTTACGAGTGAGCTAAGGGGCGTTTTGTGGCTTACATGTCAACTAGTAAGCCTCAAAATGATCTTACTAGTGAACTAGTGGGCGTTTTGTGGCTTACATGTTCACTAGTAAGCCTCAAAATGATCTTACTAGTGAACTAGTGGGCACATTTATGGCCTTACATGTTCACTAGTAAGCCTCAAAATGATCTTACTAGTAAACTAGTGGGCGTTTTGTGGCTTACATCTTCACTCGTAAGCCTAAAAATGATCTTACTAGTGAACTAGTGGGCACATTTATGGCCTTACATGTTCACTAGCAAGCCTCAAAATGATCTTACTAGTGAACTAGTGGGCGTTTTGTGGCTTACATGTTCACGAGTAAGTGCCAAAATGATCTTACTATTGAACTAGTGGGCGTTTTGTGGCTTACATGTTCACTAGTAAGCGTCAAAATGATCTTACTAGTGAACTAGTGCGGATTTTGTGCCTTACATGTCAACTAGTAAGCCTCAAAATTATCTTACTAGTGAAGTAGTGGGCACATTTATGGCCTTACATGTTCACTAGTAAGCCTCAAAATGATCTTACTAGTGAACTAGTGGGCGTTTTGTGGCTTGCATGTTCACGAGTAAGTGCCAAAATGAACTTACTATTGAACTAGTGGGCGTTTTGTTGCTTACATGTTCACTAGTAAGCGTCAAAATGATCTTACTAGTGAACTAGTGCGGATTTTGTGCCTGACATGTTCACTAGTAAGCCTCAAAATGATATTACTAGTGAACTAGTGGGCGTTTTGTAGCTTACATGTTCACTAGTAAGCCTCAAAATGATCTTACGAGTGAGCTAAGGGGCGTTTTGTGGCTTACATGTCAACTAGTAAGCCTCAAAATGATCTTACTAGTGAACTAGTGGGCGTTTTGGGGCTTACATGTTCACTAGTAAGCGTCAAAATGACCTTACTAGTGAATTGTTGAGCGTTTTGTGGCTTACATGTCAACTAGTAAGCCTCAAAATGATCTTACGAGTGAACTACTGGGCGTTTTGCGGCTTACATGTCAACAAGTAAGCCTCAAAATGATCTTACTAATGAACTAGTGGGCGTTTTGTGGCTTACATGTTCACTAGTAAGCCTCAAAATGATCTTACGAGTGAGCTAAGGGGCGTTTTTTGGCTTACATGTTCACGAGTAAGTGTCAAAATGATCTTACTAATGAACTAGTGGGCGTTTTGTGGCTTACATGTTCACTAGTAAGCGTCAAAATGACCTTAGTAGTGAATTGTTGAGCGTTTTGTGGCTTACATGTCAACTAGTAAGCCTCAAAATGATCTTACGAGTGAACTAGTGGGCGTTTTGCGGCTTACATGTCAACAAGTAAGCCTCAAAATGATCTTACTAATGAACTAGTGGGCGTTTTGTGGCTTACATGTTCACTAGTAAGCGTCAAAATGACCTTACTAGTGAAAGAGTGAGCGTTTTGTGGCTTACATCTCAACTAGTAAGCCTCAAAATGATCTTACTAGTGAACTAGTGGGCGTTTTGTGGCTTACATGTTCACTAGTAAGCCTCAAAATGATCTTACTAGTGAACTAGTGGGCACATTTATGGCCTTACATGTTCACTAGTAAGCGTCAAAATGATCTTACTAGTGAAATAGTGGGCGTTATGCGGCTTGCATGTCAACTAGTAAGCCTCAAAATGATCTTACGAGTGAACTAGTGGGCGTTTTGCGGCTTACATGTCAACAAATAAGCCTCAAAATGATCTTACTAGTGAACTAGTGGGCGTTTTGTGGCTTACATGTTAACTAGTAAGCGTCAAAATGACCTTACTAGTGAACTAGTGACAATTTGTGGCTTACATGTTCACGAGTAAGCGTCAAAATGACCTTACTAGTGAACTAGTGAGCGTTTTGTGGCTTACATGTTCACTAGTAAGCCTCAAAATGATCTTACGAGTGAGCTAAGGGGCGTTTTTTGGCTTACATGTCAACTAGTAAGCCTCAAAATGATCTTACTAGTGAACTAGTGGGCGTTTTGTGGCTTACATCTTCACTAGTAAGCCTCAAAATGAACTTACTAGTGAACTAGTGGGCGTTTTGCGGCTTACATGTCAACTAGCAAGCCTCAAAATGATCTTACGAGTGAGCTAAGGGGCACATTTATGGCCTTACATGTTCACTAGTAAGCGTCAAAATTATCTTACTAGTAAACTAGCGGGCAAGTTTATGGCCTTACATGTTCACTAGTAAGCGTGAAAATGACCTTACTAGTGAACTAGTGAGCGTTTTGTGGCTTACATATTCACTAGTAAGCCTCAAAATGATCTTACGAGTGAGCTAAGGGGCGTTTTGTGGCTTACATGTCAACTAGTAAGCCTCAGAATGATCTTACTAGTGAACTAGTGGGCGTTTTGTGGCTTACATGTTCACTAGTAAGCCTCAAAATGATCTTACTAGTGAACTAGTGAGTGTTTTGTGGCTTACATGTTCACTAGTAGGCGTCAAAATGATCTTACTAGTGAACTAGTGAGCGTTTTGTGGCTTACATGTTCAATAGTAAGCCTCAAAATGATCTTACTAGTGAACTAGTGGGCACATTTATGGCCTTACATGTTCACTAGTAAGCCTCAAAATGATCTTACTAGTAAACTAGTGGGCGTTTTGTGGCTTACATCTTCACTCGTAAGCCTAAAAATGATCTTACTAGTGAACTAGTGGGCACATTTATGGCCTTACATGTTCACTAGTAAGCCTCAAAATGATCTTACTAGTGAACTAGTGGGCGTTTTGTGGCTTACATGTTCATGAGTAAGTGCCAAAATGATCTTACTATTGAACTAGTGGGCGTTTTGTGGCTTACATGTTCACTAGTAAGCGTCAAAATGATCTTACTAGTGAACTAGTGCGGATTTTGTGCCTTACATGTCAACTAGTAAGCCTCAAAATGATCTTACTAGTGAAGTAGTGGGCACATTTATGGCCTGACATGTTCACTAGTAAGTGTCAAAATGATCTTACGAATGAACTAGTGGGCGTTTTGTGGCTTACATGTTCACTAGTAAGCGTCAAAATGACCTTACTAGTGAATTGTTGAGCGTTTTGTGGCTTACATGTCAACTAGTAAGCCTCAAAATGATCTTACGAGTGAACTACTGGGCGTTTTGCGGCTTACATGTCAACAAGTAAGCCTCAAAATGATCTTACTAATGAACTAGTGGGCGTTTTGTGGCTTACATGTTCACTAGTAAGCGTCAAAATGACCTTACTAGTGAATCAGTGAGCGTTTTGTGGCTTACATCTCAACTAGTAAGCCTCAAAATGATCTTACTAGTGAACTAGTGGGCGTTTTGTGGCTTACATGTCAACAAGTAAGCCTCAAAATGATCTTACTAATGAACTAGTGGGCGTTTTGTGGCTTACATGTTCAATAGTAAGCCTCAAAATGATCTTACTAGTGAACTAGTGGGCGTTTTGTGGCTTACATCTTCACTCGTAAGCCTAAAAATGATCTTACTAGTGAACTAGTGGGCACATTTATGGCCTTACATGTTCACTAGTAAGCCTCAAAATGATCTTACTAATGAACTAGTGGGCGTTTTGTGGCTTACATGTTCACGAGTAAGTGCCAAAATGATCTTACTATTGAACTAGTGGGCGTTTTGTGGCTTACATGTTCACTAGTAAGCGTCCAAAAAATCTTACTAGTGAACTAGTGCGGATTTTGTGCCTTACATGTCAACTAGTAAGCCTCAAAATGATCTTACTAGTGAAGTAGTGGGCACATTTATGGCCTGACATGTTCACTAGTAAGCCTCAAAATGATATTACTAGTGAACTAGTGGGCGTTTTGTAGCTTACATGTTCACGAGTAAGTGTCAAAATGATCTTACTAATGAACTAGTGGGCGTTTTGTGGCTTACATGTTCACTAGTAAGCGTCAAAATGACCTTACTAGTCAATTGTTGAGCGTTTTGTGGCTTACATGTCAACTAGTAAGCCTCAAAATGATCTTACGAGTGAACTACTGGGCGTTTTGCGGCTTACATGTCAACAAGTAAGCCTCAAAATGATCTTACTAATGAACTAGTGAGCGTTTTGTGGCTTACATGTTCACTAGTAAGCCTCAAAATGATCTTACGAGTGAACTAGTGGGCGTTTTGCGGCTTACATGTCAACTAGCAAGCCTCAAAATGATCTTACGAGTGAGCTAAGGGGCGTTTTGCGGCTTACATGTCAACTAGTAAGCCTCAAAATGATCTTACTAGTGAACTAGTGGGCACATTTATGGCCTTACATGTTCACTAGTAAGCGTCAAAATGATCTTACTAGTAAACTAGTGGGCAAGTTTATGGCCTTACATGTTCACTAGTAAGCGTGAAAATGACCTTACTAGTGAACTAGTGAGCGTTTTGTGGCTTACATATTCACTAGTAAGCCTCAAAATGATCTTCCGAGTGAGCTAAGGAGCGTTTTGTGGCTTACATGTCAACTAGTAAGCCTCAAAATGATCTTACTAGTGAACTAGTGGGCGTTTTGTGGCTTACATGTTCACTAGTAAGTGTCAAAATGACTTTACTAGTTAACTAGTGAGTGTTTTGTGGCTTACATGTTCACTAGTAGGCGTCAAAATGATCTTACTAGTGAACTAGTGAGCGTTTTGTGGCTTACATGTTCAATAGTAAGCCTCAAAATGATCTTACTAGTGAACTAGTGGGCACATTTATGGCCTTACATGTTCACTAGTAAGCCTCAAAATGATCTTACTAGTAAACTAGTGGGCGTTTTGTGACTTACATCTTCACTCGTAAGCCTAAAAATGATCTTACTAGTGAACTAGTGGGCACATTTATGGCCTTACATGTTCACTAGTAAGCCTCAAAATGATCTTACTAGTGAACTAGTGGGCGTTTTGTAGCTTACATGTTCATGAGTAAGTGTCAAAATGATCTTACTAATGAACTAGTGGGCGTTTTGTGGC
Organism: Hippocampus zosterae; assembly: GCF_025434085.1. Classification (NCBI taxonomy): domain Eukaryota; kingdom Metazoa; phylum Chordata; class Actinopteri; order Syngnathiformes; family Syngnathidae; genus Hippocampus; species Hippocampus zosterae. Next base: position 9,499,847 of record NC_067457.1, read on the forward strand.
TTACATGTTCACTAGTAAGCGTCAAAATGACCTTACTAGTGAATTGTTGAGCTTTTTGTGGCTTACATGTCAACTAGTAAGCCTCAAAATGATCTTACGAGTGAACTACTGGGCGTTTTGCGGCTTACATGTCAACAAGTAAGCCTAAAAATGATCTTACTAATGAACTAGTGGGCGTTTTGTGGCTTACATGTTCACTAGTAAGCGTCAAAATGACCTTACTAGTGAATTAGTGAGCGTTTTGTGGCTTACATCTCAACTAGTAAGCCTCAAAATGATCTTACTAGTGAACTAGAGACAATTTGTGGCTTACATGTTCACGAGTAAGCGTCAAAATGACCTTACTAGTGAACTAGTGAGCGTTTTGTGGCTTACATCTTCACTAGTATGCCTCAAAATGAACTTACTAGTGAACTAGTGGGCGTTTTGCGGCTTTCATGTCAACTAGCAAGCCTAAAAATGATCTTACGAGTGAGCTAAGGGGCGTTTTGCGGCTTACATGTCAACTAGTAAGCCTCAAAATGATCTTACTAGTGAACTAGTGGGCACATTTATGGCCTTACATGTTCACGAGTAAGCGTCAAAATGACCTTACTAGTGAACTAGTGAGCGTTTTGTGGCTTACATGTTCACTAGTAAGCCTCAAAATGATCTTACGAGTGAGCTAAGGGGCGTTTTTTGGCTTACATGTCAACTAGTAAGCCTCAAAATGATCTTACTAGTGAACTAGTGGGCGTTTTGTGGCTTACATCTTCACTAGTAAGCCTCAAAATGAACTTACTAGTGAACTATTGGGCGTTTTGCGGCTTACATGTCAACTAGCAAGCCTCAAAATGATCTTTCTAGTGAACTAGTGGGCACATTTATGGCCTTACATGTTCACTAGTAAGCGTCAAAATGATCTTACTAGTGAACTAGTGCGGATTTTGTGGCTTACATGTCAACTAGTAAGCCTCAAAATGATCTTACTAGTGAACTAGTGGGCACATTTATGGCCTTACATGTTCACTAGTAAGCGTCAAAATGATCTTACTAGTGAACTAGTGGGCGTTTTGCGGCTTGCATGTCAACTAGTAAGCCTCAAAATGATCTTACTTGTGAACTAGTGGGCGTTTTGCGGCTTACATGTTAACAAATAAGCCTCAAAATGATCTTACTAGTGAACTAGTGGGCATTTTGTGGCTTACATGTTAACTAGTAAGCGTCAAAATGACCTTACTAGTGAACTAGTGACAATTTGTGGCTTACATGTTCACGAGTAAGCGTCAAAATGACCTTACTAGTGAACTAGTGAGCGTTTTGTGGCTTACATGTTCACTAGTAAGCCTCAAAATGATCTTACGAGTGAGCTAAGGGGCGTTTTTTGGCTTACATGTCAACTAGTAAGCCTCAAAATGATCTTACTAGTGAACTAGTGGGCGTTTTGTGGCTTACATCTTCACTAGTAAGCCTCAAAATGAACTTACTAGTGAACTAGTGGGCGTTTTGCGGCTTACATGTCAACTAGCAAGCCTCAAAATGATCTTACGAGTGAGCTAAGGGGCGTTTTATGGCCTTACATGTTCACTAGTAAGCGTCAAAATGATCTTACTAGTAAACTAGTGGGCAAGTTTATGGCCTTACATGTTCACTAGTAAGCGTGAAAATGACCTTACTAGTGAACTAGTGAGCGTTTTGTGGCTTACATATTCACTAGTAAGCCTCAAAATGATCTTCCAAGTGAGCTAAGGAGCGTTTTGTGGCTTACATGTCAACTAGTAAGCCTCAAAATGATCTTACTAGTGAACTAGTGGGCGTTTTGTGGCTTACATGTCAACAAGTAAGCCTAAAAATGATCTTACTAATGAACTAGTGGGCGTTTTGTGGCTTACATGTTCACTAGTAAGCGTCAAAATGACCTTACAAGTGAATTAGTGAGCGTTTTTTGGCTTACATCTTCACTCGTAAGCCTAAAAATGATCTTATTAGTGAACTAGTGGGCGTTTTGTGGCTTACATGTTCACGAGTAAGTGCCAAAATGATCTTACTATTGAACTAGTGGGCGTTTTGTGGCTTACATGTTCACTAGTAAGCGTCAAAATGATCTTACTAGTGAACTAGTGCGGATTTTGTGCCTTACATGTCAACTAGTAAGCCTCAAAATGATCTTACTAGTGAAGTAGTGGGCACATTTATGGCCTGACATGTTCACTAGTAAGCCTCAAAATGATCTTACTAGTGAACTAGTGGGCGTTTTGTAGCTTACATGTTCACGAGTAAGTGTCAAAATGATCTTACTAATGAACTAGTGGGCGTTTTGTGGCTTACATGTTCACTAGTAAGCGTCAAAATGACCTTAGTAGTGAATTGTTGAGCGTTTTGTGGCTTACATGTCAACTAGTAAGCCTCAAAATGATCTTACGAGTGAACTACTGGGCGTTTTGCGGCTTACATGTCAACAAGTAAGCCTCAAAATGATCTTACTAATGAACTAGTGGGCGTTTTGTGGCTTACATGTTCACTAGTAAGCGTCAAAATGACCTTACTAGTGAATTAGTGAGCGTTTTGTGGCTTACATCTCAACTAGTAAGCCTCAAAATGATCTTACTAGTGAACTAGTGGTTGTTTTGTGGCTTACATGTTCACTAGTAAGCCTCAAAATGATCTTACTAGTGAACTAGTGGGCACATTTATGGCCTTACATGTTCACTAGTAAGCGTGAAAATGATCTTACTAGTGAACTAGTGGGCGTTTTGCGGCTTGCATGTCAACTAGTAAGCCTCAAAATGATCTTACGAGTGAACTAGTGGGCGTTTTGTGGCTTACATGTTAACTAGTAAGCGTCAAAATGACCTTACTAGTGAACTAGTGACAATTTGTGGCTTACATGTTCACTAGTAAGCGTCAAAATGATCTTACTAGTGAACTAGTGGGCGTTTTGCGGCTTACATGTCAACAAATAAGCCTCAAAATGATCTTACTAGTGAACTAGTGGGCGTTTTGTGGCTTACATGTTAACTAGTAAGCGTCAAAATGACCTTACTAGTGAACTAGTGACAATTTGTGGCTTACATGTTCACGAGTAAGCGTCAAAATGACCTTACTATTGAACTAGTGAGCGTTTTGTGGCTTACATGTTCACTAGTAAGCCTCAAAATGATCTTACGAGTGAGCTAAGGGGCGTTTTTTGGCTTACATGTCAACTAGTAAGCCTCAAAATGATCTTACTAGTGAACTAGTGGGCGTTTTGTGGCTTACATCTTCACTAGTAAGCCTCAAAATGAACTTACTAGTGAACTAGTGGGCGTTTTGCGGCTTACATGTCAACTAGCAAGCCTCAAAATGATCTTACGAGTGAGCTAAGGGGCGTTTTGCGGCTTACATGTCAACTAGTAAGCCTCAAAATGATCTTACTAGTGAACTAGTGGGCACATTTATGGCCTTACATGTTCACTAGTAAGCGTCAAAATGATCTTACTAGTAAACTAGTGGGCAAGTTTATGGCCTTACATGTTCACTAGTAAGCGTCAAAATGAACTTACTAGTGAACTAGTGGGCATTTTGCGGCTTACATGTCAACTAGCAAGCCTCAAAATGATCTCACGAGTGAACTAGTGGGCGTTTTGTGGCTTACATGTCAACTAGTAAGCCTCAAAATGATCTTACTAGTGAACTAGTGGGCGTTTTGTGGCTTACATGTTCACTAGTAAGTGTCAAAATGACCTTACTAGTGAACTAGTGAGCGTTTTGTGGCTTACATGTTCAATAGTAAGCCTCAAAATGATCTTACTAGTGAACTAGTGGGCACATTTATGGCCTTACATGTTCACTAGTAAGCCTCAAAATGATCTTACTAGTAAACTAGTGGGCGTTTTGTGGCTTACATCTTCACTCGTAAGCCTAAAAATGATCTTATTAGTGAACTAGTGGGCGTTTTGTGGCTTACATGTTCACGAGTAAGTGCCAAAATGATCTTACTATTGAACTAGTGGGCGTTTTGTGGCTTACATGTTCACTAGTAAGCGTCAAAATGATCTTACTAGTGAACTAGTGCGGATTTTGTGCCTTACATGTCAACTAGTAAGCCTCAAAATGATCTTACTAGTGAAGTAGTGGGCACATTTATGGCCTGACATGTTCACTAGTAAGCCTCAAAATGATCTTACTAGTGAACTAGTGGGCGTTTTGTAGCTTACATGTTCACGAGTAAGTGTCAAAATGATCTTACTAATGAACTAGTGGGCGTTTTGTGGCTTACATGTTCACTAGTAAGCGTCAAAATGACCTTAGTAGTGAATTGTTGAGCGTTTTGTGGCTTACATGTCAACTAGTAAGCCTCAAAATGATCTTACGAGTGAACTACTGGGCGTTTTGCGGCTTACATGTCAACAAGTAAGCCTCAAAATGATCTTACTAATGAACTAGTGGGCGTTTTGTGGCTTACATGTTCACTAGTAAGCGTCAAAATGACCTTACTAGTGAATTAGTGAGCGTTTTGTGGCTTACATGTTCACTAGTAAGCGTCAAAATGACCTTACAAGTGAATTAGTGAGCGTTTTTTGGCTTACATCTCAACTAGTAAGCCTCAAAATGATCTTACTAGTGAACTAGTGGGCACATTTATGGCCTTACATGTTCACTAGTAAGCGTCAAAATGATCTTACTCGTGAACTAGTGGGCGTTTTGCGGCTTACATGTCAACAAATAAGCCTCAAAATGATCTTACTAGTGAACAAGTGGGCGTTTTGTGGCTTACATGTTAACTAGTAAGCGTCAAAATGACCTTACTAGTGAACTAGTGACAATTTGTGGCTTACATGTTCACGAGTAAGCGTCAAAATGATCTTACGCGTGAGCTAAGGGGCGTTTTTTGGCTTACATGTCAACAAGTAAGCCTCAAAATGATCTTACTAATGAACTAGTGGGCGTTTTGTGGCTTACATGTTCACTAGTAAGCGTCAAGATGACCTTACTAGTGAATTGTTGAGCTTTTTGTGGCTTACATGTCAACTAGTAAGCCTCAAAATGATCTTACGAGTGAACTACTGGGCGTTTTGCGGCTTACATGTCAACAAGTAAGCCTAAAAATGATCTTACTAATGAACTAGTGGGCGTTTTGTGGCTTACATGTTCACTAGTAAGCGTCAAAATGACCTTACAAGTGAATTAGTGAGCGTTTTTTGGCTTACATCTCAACTAGTAAGCCTCAAAATGATCTTACTAGTGAACTAGTGGGCACATTTATGGCCTTACATGTTCACTAGTAAGCGTCAAAATGATCTTACTCGTGAACTAGTGGGCGTTTTGCGGCTTACATGTCAACAAATAAGCCTCAAAATGATCTTACTAGTGAACAAGTGGGCGTTTTGTGGCTTACATGTTAACTAGTAAGCGTCAAAATGACCTTACTAGTGAACTAGTGACAATTTGTGGCTTACATGTTCACGAGTAAGCGTCAAAATGATCTTACGCGTGAGCTAAGGGGCGTTTTTTGGCTTACATGTCAACAAGTAAGCCTCAAAATGATCTTACTAATGAACTAGTGGGCGTTTTGTGGCTTACATGTTCACTAGTAAGCCTCAAAATGATCTTACTAGTGAACTAGTGGGCGTTTTGTGGCTTACATGTTCACTAGTAAGCCTCAAAATGATCTTACTAGTAAACTAGTGGGCAAGTTTATGGCCTTACATGTTCACTAGTAAGCGTCAAAATGAACTTACTAGTGAACTAGTGGGCATTTTGCGGCTTACATGTCAACTAGCAAGCCTCAAAATGATCTCACGAGTGAACTAGTGGGCGTTTTGTGGCTTACATGTCAACTAGTAAGCCTCAAAATGATCTTACTAGTGAACTAGTGGGCGTTTTGTGGCTTACATGTTCACTAGTAAGTGTCAAAATGACCTTACTAGTGAACTAGTGAGCGTTTTGTGGCTTACATGTTCAATAGTAAGCCTCAAAATGATCTTACTAGTGAACTAGTGGGCACATTTATGGCCTTACATGTTCACTAGTAAGCCTCAAAATGATCTTACTAGTAAACTAGTGGGCGTTTTGTGGCTTACATCTTCACTCGTAAGCCTAAAAATGATCTTATTAGTGAACTAGTGGGCGTTTTGTGGCTTACATGTTCACGAGTAAGTGCCAAAATGATCTTACTATTGAACTAGTGGGCGTTTTGTGGCTTACATGTTCACTAGTAAGCGTCAAAATGATCTTACTAGTGAACTAGTGCGGATTTTGTGCCTTACATGTCAACTAGTAAGCCTCAAAATGATCTTACTAGTGAAGTAGTGGGCACATTTATGGCCTGACATGTTCACTAGTAAGCCTCAAAATGATCTTACTAGTGAACTAGTGGGCGTTTTGTAGCTTACATGTTCACGAGTAAGTGTCAAAATGATCTTACTAATGAACTAGTGGGCGTTTTGTGGCTTACATGTTCACTAGTAAGCGTCAAAATGACCTTAGTAGTGAATTGTTGAGCGTTTTGTGGCTTACATGTCAACTAGTAAGCCTCAAAATGATCTTACGAGTGAACTACTGGGCGTTTTGCGGCTTACATGTCAACAAGTAAGCCTCAAAATGATCTTACTAATGAACTAGTGGGCGTTTTGTGGCTTACATGTTCACTAGTAAGCGTCAAAATGACCTTACTAGTGAATTAGTGAGCGTTTTGTGGCTTACATCTCAACTAGTAAGCCTCAAAATGATCTTACTAGTGAACTAGTGGTTGTTTTGTGGCTTACATGTTCACTAGTAAGCCTCAAAATGATCTTACTAGTGAACTAGTGGGCACATTTATGGCCTTACATGTTCACTAGTAAGCGTGAAAATGATCTTACTAGTGAACTAGTGGGCGTTTTGCGGCTTGCATGTCAACTAGTAAGCCTCAAAATGATCTTACGAGTGAACTAGTGGGCGTTTTGTGGCTTACATGTTAACTAGTAAGCGTCAAAATGACCTTACTAGTGAACTAGTGACAATTTGTGGCTTACATGTTCACTAGTAAGCGTCAAAATGATCTTACTAGTGAACTAGTGGGCGTTTTGCGGCTTACATGTCAACAAATAAGCCTCAAAATGATCTTACTAGTGAACTAGTGGGCGTTTTGTGGCTTACATGTTAACTAGTAAGCGTCAAAATGACCTTACTAGTGAACTAGTGACAATTTGTGGCTTACATGTTCACGAGTAAGCGTCAAAATGACCTTACTATTGAACTAGTGAGCGTTTTGTGGCTTACATGTTCACTAGTAAGCCTCAAAATGATCTTACGAGTGAGCTAAGGGGCGTTTTTTGGCTTACATGTCAACTAGTAAGCCTCAAAATGATCTTACTAGTGAACTAGTGGGCGTTTTGTGGCTTACATCTTCACTAGTAAGCCTCAAAATGAACTTACTAGTGAACTAGTGGGCGTTTTGCGGCTTACATGTCAACTAGCAAGCCTCAAAATGATCTTACGAGTGAGCTAAGGGGCGTTTTGCGGCTTACATGTCAACTAGTAAGCCTCAAAATGATCTTACTAGTGAACTAGTGGGCACATTTATGGCCTTACATGTTCACTAGTAAGCGTCAAAATGATCTTACTAGTAAACTAGTGGGCAAGTTTATGGCCTTACATGTTCACTAGTAAGCGTCAAAATGAACTTACTAGTGAACTAGTGGGCATTTTGCGGCTTACATGTCAACTAGCAAGCCTCAAAATGATCTCACGAGTGAACTAGTGGGCGTTTTGTGGCTTACATGTCAACTAGTAAGCCTCAAAATGATCTTACTAGTGAACTAGTGGGCGTTTTGTGGCTTACATGTTCACTAGTAAGTGTCAAAATGACCTTACTAGTGAACTAGTGAGCGTTTTGTGGCTTACATGTTCAATAGTAAGCCTCAAAATGATCTTACTAGTGAACTAGTGGGCACATTTATGGCCTTACATGTTCACTAGTAAGCCTCAAAATGATCTTACTAGTAAACTAGTGGGCGTTTTGTGGCTTACATCTTCACTCGTAAGCCTAAAAATGATCTTATTAGTGAACTAGTGGGCGTTTTGTGGCTTACATGTTCACGAGTAAGTGCCAAAATGATCTTACTATTGAACTAGTGGGCGTTTTGTGGCTTACATGTTCACTAGTAAGCGTCAAAATGATCTTACTAGTGAACTAGTGCGGATTTTGTGCCTTACATGTCAACTAGTAAGCCTCAAAATGATCTTACTAGTGAAGTAGTGGGCACATTTATGGCCTGACATGTTCACTAGTAAGCCTCAAAATGATCTTACTAGTGAACTAGTGGGCGTTTTGTAGCTTACATGTTCACGAGTAAGTGTCAAAATGATCTTACTAATGAACTAGTGGGCGTTTTGTGGCTTACATGTTCACTAGTAAGCGTCAAAATGACCTTAGTAGTGAATTGTTGAGCGTTTTGTGGCTTACATGTCAACTAGTAAGCCTCAAAATGATCTTACGAGTGAACTACTGGGCGTTTTGCGGCTTACATGTCAACAAGTAAGCCTCAAAATGATCTTACTAATGAACTAGTGGGCGTTTTGTGGCTTACATGTTCACTAGTAAGCGTCAAAATGACCTTACTAGTGAATTAGTGAGCGTTTTGTGGCTTACATCTCAACTAGTAAGCCTCAAAATGATCTTACTAGTGAACTAGTGGTTGTTTTGTGGCTTACATGTTCACTAGTAAGCCTCAAAATGATCTTACTAGTGAACTAGTGGGCACATTTATGGCCTTACATGTTCACTAGTAAGCGTGAAAATGATCTTACTAGTGAACTAGTGGGCGTTTTGCGGCTTGCATGTCAACTAGTAAGCCTCAAAATGATCTTACGAGTGAACTAGTGGGCGTTTTGTGGCTTACATGTTAACTAGTAAGCGTCAAAATGACCTTACTAGTGAACTAGTGACAATTTGTGGCTTACATGTTCACTAGTAAGCGTCAAAATGATCTTACTAGTGAACTAGTGGGCGTTTTGCGGCTTACATGTCAACAAATAAGCCTCAAAATGATCTTACTAGTGAACTAGTGGGCGTTTTGTGGCTTACATGTTAACTAGTAAGCGTCAAAATGACCTTACTAGTGAACTAGTGACAATTTGTGGCTTACATGTTCACGAGTAAGCGTCAAAATGACCTTACTATTGAACTAGTGAGCGTTTTGTGGCTTACATGTTCACTAGTAAGCCTCAAAATGATCTTACGAGTGAGCTAAGGGGCGTTTTTTGGCTTACATGTCAACTAGTAAGCCTCAAAATGATCTTACTAGTGAACTAGTGGGCGTTTTGTGGCTTACATCTTCACTAGTAAGCCTCAAAATGAACTTACTAGTGAACTAGTGGGCGTTTTGCGGCTTACATGTCAACTAGCAAGCCTCAAAATGATCTTACGAGTGAGCTAAGGGGCGTTTTGCGGCTTACATGTCAACTAGTAAGCCTCAAAATGATCTTACTAGTGAACTAGTGGGCACATTTATGGCCTTACATGTTCACTAGTAAGCGTCAAAATGATCTTACTAGTAAACTAGTGGGCAAGTTTATGGCCTTACATGTTCACTAGTAAGCGTGGAAATGACCTTACTAGTGAACTAGTGACAATTTGTGGCTTACACGTTCACGAATAAGCGTCAAAATGACCTTACTAGTGAACTAGTGAGCGTTTTGTGGCTTACATATTCACTAGTAAGCCTCAAAATGATCTTCCGAGTGAGCTAAGGGGCGTTTTGTGGCTTACATGTCAACTAGTAAGCCTCAAAATGATCTTACTAGTGAACTAGTGGGCGTTTTGTGGCTTACATGTTCATTAGTAAGTGTCAAAATGACTTTACTAGTTAACTAGTGAGTGTTTTGTGGCTTACATGTTCAATAGTAGGCGTCAAAATGATCTTACTAGTGAACTAGTGAGCGTTTTGTGGCTTACATGTTCAATAGTAAGCCTCAAAATGATCTTACTAGTGAACTAGTGGGCACATTTATGGCCTTACATGTTCACTAGTAAGCCTCAAAATGATCTTACTAGTAAACTAGTGGGCGTTTTGTGGCTTACATCTTCACTCGTAAGCCTAAAAATGATCTTACTAGTGAACTAGTGGGCACATTTATGGCCTTACATGTTCACTAGTAAGCCTCAAAACGATCTTACTAGTGAACTAGTGGGCGTTTTGTGGCTTACATATTCACGAGTAAGTGCCAAAATGATCTTACTATTGAACTAGTGGGCGTTTTGTGGCTTACATGTTCACTAGTAAGCGTCAAAATGATCTTACTAGTGAACTAGTGCGGATTTTGTGCCTTACATGTCAACTAGTAAGCCTCAAAATGATCTTACTAGTGAAGTAGTGGGCACATTTATGGCCTGACATGTTCACTAGTAAGCCTCAAAATGATCTTACTAGTGAACTAGTGGGCGTTTTGTAGTTTAAATGTTCACGAGTAAGTGTCAAAATGATCTTACTAATGAACTAGTGGGCGTTTTGTGGCTTACATGTTCACTAGTAAGCGTCAAAATGACCTTACTAGTGAATTGTTGAGCGTTTTGTGGCTTACATGTCAACTAGTAAGTCTCAAAATGATCTTACGAGTGAACTACTGGGCGTTTTGCGGCTTACATGTCAACAAGTAAGCCTCAAAATGATCTTACTAATGAACTAGTGGGCGTTTTGTGGCTTACATGTTCACTAGTAAGCGTCAAAATGACCTTACTAGTGAATTAGTGAGCGTTTTGTGGCTTACATCTCAACTAGTAAGCCTCAAAATGATCTTACTAGTGAACTAGAGACAATTTGTGGCTTACATGTTCACGAGTAAGCGTCAAAATGACCTTACTAGTGAACTAGTGAGCGTTTTGTGGCTTACATCTTCACTAGTATGCCTCAAAATGAACTTACTAGTGAACTAGTGGGCGTTTTGCGGCTTTCATGTCAACTAGCAAGCCTCAAAATGATCTTACGAGTGAGCTAAGGGGCGTTTTGCGGCTTACATGTCAACTAGTAAGCCTCAAAATGATCTTCCTAGTGAACTAGTGGGCACATTTATGGCCTTACATGTTCACTAGTAAGCGTCAAAATGATCTTACTAGTAAACTAGTGGGCAAGTTTATGGCCTTACATGTTCACTAGTAAGCGTCAAAATGACCTTACTAGTGAACTAGTAAGCGTTTTGTGGCTTACATGTTCACTAGTAAGCCTCAAAATGATCTTACGAGTGAGCAGGGGCGTTTTTTGGCTTACATGTCAACTAGTAAGCCTCAAAATGATCTTAGTAGTGAACTAGTGGGCGTTTTGTGGCTTACATCTTCACTAGTAAGCCTCAAAATGAACTTACTAGTGAACTAGTGGGCGTTTTGCGGCTTTCATGTCAACTAGCAAGCCTCAAAATGATCTTACGAGTGAGCTAAGGGGCGTTTTGCGGCTTACATGTCAACTAGTAAGCCTCAAAATGATCTTACTAGTAAACTAGTGGGCAAGTTTATGGCCTTACATGTTCACTAGTAAGCCTCAAAATGATCTTACTAGTGAACTAGTGGGCACATTTACGGCCTTACATGTTCACTAGTAAGCGTCAAAATGATCTTACTAGTAAACTAGTGGGCAAGTTTATGGCCTTACATGTTCACTAGTAAGCGTGGAAATGACCTTACTAGTGAACTAGTGACAATTTGTGGCTTACACGTTCACGAATAAGCGTCAAAATGACCTTACTAGTGAACTAGTGAGCGTTTTGTGGCTTACATATTCACTAGTAAGCCTCAAAATGATCTTCCGAGTGAGCTAAGGGGCGTTTTGTGGCTTACATGTCAACTAGTAAGCCTCAAAATGATCTTACTAGTGAACTAGTGGGCGTTTTGTGGCTTACATGTTCATTAGTAAGTGTCAAAATGACTTTACTAGTTAACTAGTGAGTGTTTTGTGGCTTACATGTTCAATAGTAGGCGTCAAAATGATCTTACTAGTGAACTAGTGAGCGTTTTGTGGCTTACATGTTCAATAGTAAGCCTCAAAATGATCTTACTAGTGAACTAGTGGGCACATTTATGGCCTTACATGTTCACTAGTAAGCCTCAAAATGATCTTACTAGTGAACTAGTGGGCGTTTTGTGGCTTACATGTTCATTAGTAAGTGTCAAAATGACTTTACTAGTTAACTAGTGAGTGTTTTGTGGCTTACATGTTCAATAGTAGGCGTCAAAATGATCTTACTAGTGAACTAGTGAGCGTTTTGTGGCTTACATGTTCAATAGTAAGCCTCAAAATGATCTTACTAGTGAACTAGTGGGCACATTTATGGCCTTACATGTTCACTAGTAAGCCTCAAAATGATCTTACTAGTAAACTAGTGAGCGTTTTGTGGCTTACATCTCAACTAGTAAGCCTCAAAATGATCTTACTAGTGAACTAGAGACAATTTGTGGCTTACATGTTCACGAGTAAGCGTCAAAATGACCTTACTAGTGAACTAGTGAGCGTTTTGTGGCTTACATCTTCACTAGTATGCCTCAAAATGAACTTACTAGTGAACTAGTGGGCGTTTTGCGGCTTTCATGTCAACTAGCAAGCCTCAAAATGATCTTACGAGTGAGCTAAGGGGCGTTTTGCGGCTTACATGTCAACTAGTAAGCCTCAAAATGATCTTCCTAGTGAACTAGTGGGCACATTTATGGCCTTACATGTTCACTAGTAAGCGTCAAAATGATCTTACTAGTAAACTAGTGGGCAAGGTTATGGCCTTACATGTTCACTAGTAAGCGTCAAAATGACCTTACTAGTGAACTAGTGAGCGTTTTGTGGCTTACATGTTCACTAGTAAGCCTCAAATTGATCTTACGAGTGAGCAGGGGCGTTTTTTGGCTTACATGTCAACTAGTAAGCCTCAAAATGATCTTAGTAGTGAACTAGTGGGCGTTTTGTGGCTTACATCTTCACTAGTAAGCCTCAAAATGAACTTACTAGTGAACTAGTGGGCGTTTTGCGGCTTTCATGTCAACTAGCAAGCCTCAAAATGATCTTACGAGTGAGCTAAGGGGCGTTTTGCGGCTTACATGTCAACTAGTAAGCCTCAAAATGATCTTACTAGTAAACTAGTGGGCAAGTTTATGGCCTTACATGTTCACTAGTAAGCGTCAAAATGACCTTACTAGTGAATTAGTGAGCGTTTTGTGGCTTACATCTCAACTAGTAAGCCTCAAAATGATCTTACTAGTGAACTAGAGACAATTTGTGGCTTACATGTTCACGAGTAAGCGTCAAAATGACCTTACTAGTGAACTAGTGAGCGTTTTGTGGCTTACATGTTCACTAGTAAGCGTCAAAATGACCTTACTAGTGAATTAGTGAGCGTTTTGTGGCTTACATCTCAACTAGTAAGCCTCAAAATGATCTTACTAGTGAACTAGTGGTTGTTTTGTGGCTTACATGTTCACTAGTAAGCCTCAAAATGATCTTACTAGTGAACTAGTGGGCACATTTATGGCCTTACATCTTCACTCGTAAGCCTCAAAATGATCTTACTAGTGAACTAGTGGGCGTTTTGTGGCTTACATGTCAACTAGTAAGCCTCAAAAAGATCTTACTAGTGAACTAGTGGGCGTTTTGTGGCTTACATGTCAAATAGTAAGCCTCAAAATGATCTTACTAGTGAACTAGTGAGCACATTTATGGCCTTACGTGCTCACTAGTAAGCGTCAAAATGATCTTACTAGTAAACTAGTGGCCATTTTGTGGCTTACATCTTCACTCGTAAGCCTCAAAATGATCTTACTAATGAACTAGTGGGCGTTTTGTGGCTTACATGTCAACTAGTGAGCCTCAAAATGATCTTACTAGTGAACTAGTGGGCACATTTATGGCCTTACATGTTCACTAGTAAGCGTCAAAATGACCTTACTAGTGAACTAGTGGGCGTTTTGCGGCTTGCATGTCAACTAGTAAGCCTCAAAATGATCTTACGAGTGAACTAGTGGGCGTTTTGCGGCTTACATGTCAACAAGTAAGCCTCAAAATGATCTTACTAATGAACTAGTGGGCACATTTATGGCCTTACATGTTCACTAGTAAGCCTCAAAATGATCTTACCAGTGAACTAGTGGGCGTTTTGCGGCTTACATGTCAAATAGTAAGCCTCAAAATGATCTTACTAGTGAACTAGTGGGCACATTTATGGCCTTACATGTTCACTAGTAAGCCTCAAAATGATCTTACTAATGAACTAGCGGGCGTTTTGTTGCTTACATGTCAACTAGTAAGCCTCAAAATGATCTTACTAGTGAACTAGTGGGCCCATTTATGGCCTTACATGTTCACTAGTAAGCCTCAAAATGATCTTACTAATGAACTAGTGGGCGTTTTGTGGCTTACATGTTCACTAGTAAGCGTCAAAATGACCTTACTAGTGAATTGTTGAGCGTTTTGTGGCTTACATGTCAACTAGTAAGCCTCAAAATGATCTTACGAGTGAAATAGTGGGCGTTTTGCGGCTTACATGTCAACAAGTAAGCCTCAAAATGATCTTACTAATGAACTAGTGGGCGTTTTGTGGCTTACATGTTCACTAGTAAGCGTCAAAATGACCTTACTAGTGAATTAGTGAGCGTTTTGTGGCTTACATCTCAACTAGTAAGCCTCAAAATGATCTTACTAGTGAACTAGTGGGCGTTTTGTGGCTTACACGTTCACTAGTAAGCCTCAAAATGATCTTACTAGTGAACTAGTGGGCACATTTATGGCCTTACATGTTCACTAGTAAGCGTCAAAATGATCTTACTAGTGAACTAGTGGGCGTTTTGCGGCTTGCATGTCAACTAGTAAGCCACAAAATGATCTTACGAGTGAACTAGTGGGCGTTTTGCGGCTTACATGTCAACAAATAAGCCTCAAAATGATCTTACTCGTGAACTAGTGGGTGTTTTGCGGCTTGCATGTCAACTAGTAAGCGTCAAAATGACCTTACTAGTGAACTAGTGACAATTTGTGGCTTACATGTTCACGAGTAAGCGTCAAAATGACCTTACTAGTTAACTAGTGAGCGTTTTGTGGCTTACATGTTCACGAGTAAGCCTCAAAATGATCTTACGAGTGAGCTAAGGGGCGTTTTGTGTCTTACATGTCAACTAGTAAGCCTCAAAATGAACTTACTAGTGAACTAGTGGGCGTTTTGTGGCTTACATGTCAACTAGCAAGCCTCAAAATGATCTTACGAGTGAGCTAAGGGGCGTTTTGCGGTTTACATGTCAACTAGTAAGCCTCAAAATGATCTTACTAGTGAACTAGTGGGCATTTTGTGGCTTACATGTTCACTAGTAGGCGTCAAAATGATCTTACTAGTGAACTAGTGAGCGTTTTGTGGCTTACATGTTCACTAGTAAGCCTCAAAATGATCTTACTAGTGAACTAGTGGGCACATTTATGGCCTTACATGTTCACTAGTAAGCCTCAAAATGATCTTACTAGTGAACGAGTGGGCATTTTGTGGCTTACATGTCAACTAGTAAGCCTCAAAATGATCTTACTAGTGAACTAGTGGGCACATTTATGGCCTTACATGTTCACTAGTAAGCCTCAAAATGATCTTACTAGTGAACTAGTGGTAGTTTTGTGGCTTACATGTTCACGAGTAAGCGTCAAAATGATCTTACTAGTGAACTAGTGGGCGTTTTGCGGCTTGCATGTCAACTAGTAAGCCTCAAAATGATCTTTCGAGTGAACTAGTGGGCGTTTTGCGGCTTACATGTCAACAAGTAAGCCTCAAAATGATCTTACTAATGAACTAGTGGGTGTTTTGTGTCTTACATGTTCACTAGTAAGCGTCAAAATGACCTTACTAGTGAATTACTGAGCGTTTTGTGGCTTACATGTCAACTAGTAAGCCTCAAAATGATCTTACTAGTGGACTAGTGGGCGTTTTGTGGCTTACATGTTCACTAGTAAGCCTCAAAATGATCTTACTGGTGAACTAGTGGGCACAATTATGGCCTTACATGTTCACTAGTAAGCGTCGAAATGATCTTACTAGTGAACTCTTGGGCATTTTGCGGCTTGCATGTCAACAAGTAAGCCTCAAAATGATCTTACTAGTGAACTAGTGGGCACATTTATGGCCTTACATGTTCACTAGTAAGCGTTAAAATGATCCTACCAGTGAACTCGTGGGCGTTTTGCGGCTTACATGTCAACTAGTAAGCCTCAAAATGATCTTACTAGTGAACTAGTGTTTTGTGGCTTACATGTTCACTAGTAAGCGTCAAAATGACCTTACTAGTGAACTAGTGAGCGTTTTGTGGCTTACATGTTCACTAGTAAGCGTCAAAATGATCTTACCAGTGAACTCGTGGGCGTTTTGTGGCTTACATGTCAACCAGTAAGCCACAAAATGATCTTACTAGTGAACTAGTGGGCACATTTATGGCCTTACATGTTCACTAGTAAGCGCCAAAATGATCTTACTAGTAAACTAGTCGGCATATTTATGGCCTTACATGTTCACTAGTAAGCGTCAAAATGACCTTACTAGTGAACTAGTGGGCGTTTTGTGGCTTACATGTTCACTAGTAAGCGTCAAAATGACCTTACTAGTGAATTATTGAGCGTTTTGTGGCTTACATGTCAACTAGTAAGCCTCAAAATGATCTTACGAGTGAACTACTGGGCGTTTTGCGGCTTACATGTTCACTAGTAAGCCTCAAAATGATCTTACTAGTGAACTAGTGGGCGTTTTGTGGCTTACATGTTCACTAGTAAGCCTCAAAATGATCTTACTAGTGAACTAGTGGGCACATTTATGGCCTTACATGTTCACTAGTAAGCCTCAAAATGATCTTACTAGTGAACTAGTGGGCGTTTTGTGGCTTACATGTTAACTAGTAAGCGTCAAAATGACCTTACTAGTGAACTAGTGACAATTTGTGGCTTACATGTTCACGAGTAAGCGTCAAAATGACCTTACTAGTGAACTAGTGAGCGTTTTGTGGCTTACATGTTCACTAGTAAGCCTCAAAATGATCTTACGAGTGAGCTAAGGGGCGTTTTTTGGCTTACATGTCAACTAGGAAGCCTCAAAATGATCTTACTGGTGAACTAGTTGGCGTTTTGTGGCTTACATCTTCACTAGTAAGCCTCAAAATGAACTTACTAGTGAACTAGTGGGCGTTTTGCGGCTTACATGTCAACTAGCATTCCTCAAAATGATCTTACGAGTGAGCTAAGGGGCGTTTTGCGGCTGACATGTCAACTAGTAAGCCTCAAAATGATCTTACTAGTGAACTAGTGGGCACATTTATGGCCTTACATGTTCACTAGTAAGCGTCAAAATGATCTTACTAGTAAACTAGTGGGCAAGTTTATGGCCTTACATGTTCACTAGTAAGCGTGAAAATGACCTTACTAGTGAAATAGTGACAATTTGTGGCTTAAACGTTCACGAGTAAGCGTCAAAATGACCTTACTAGTGAACTAGTGAGCGTTTTGTGGCTTACATGTTCACTAGTAAGCCTCAAAATGATCTTACGAGTGAGCTAAGGGGCGTTTTGTGTCAACTATGACATTACAAAATGATCTTACTATTGAACTAGTGGGCGTTTTGTGGCTTACATGTTCACTAGTAAGCGTCAAAATGATCTTACTAGTGAACTAGTGCGGATTTTGTGCCTTACATGTCAACTAGTAAGCCTCAAAATGATCTTACTAGTGAAGTAGTGGGCACATTTATGGCCTTACATGTTCACTAGTAAGCCTCAAAATGATCTTACTAGTGAACTAGTGGGCGTTTTGTGGCTTACATGTTCACGAGTAAGTGTCAAAATGATCTTACTAATGAACTATTGGGCGTTTTTTGGCTTACATGTTCACTAGTAAGCGTGAAAATGACCTTACTAGTGAACTAGTGACAATTTGTGGCTTACACGTTCACGAGTAAGCGTCAAAATGACCTTACTAGTGAACTAGTGAGCGTTTTGTGGCTTACATGTTCACTAGTAAGCCTCAAAATGATCTTACGAGTGAGCTAAGGGGCGTTTTGTGTCAACTATGACATTACAAAATGATCTTACTATTGAACTAGTGGGCGTTTTGTGGCTTACATGTTCACTAGTAAGCGTCAAAATGATCTTACTAGTGAACTAGTGCGGATTTTGTGCCTTACATGTCAACTAGTAAGCCTCAAAATGATCTTACTAGTGAAGTAGTGGGCACATTTATGGCCTTACATGTTCACTAGTAAGCCTCAAAATGATCTTACTAGTGAACTAGTGGGCGTTTTGTGGCTTACATGTTCACGAGTAAGTGTCAAAATGATCTTACTAATGAACTAGTGGGCGTTTTGTGGCTTACATGTTCACTAGTAAGCGTGAAAATGACCTTACTAGTGAACTAGTGACAATTTGTGGCTTACACGTTCACGAGTAAGCGTCAAAATGACCTTACTAGTGAACTAGTGAGCGTTTTGTGGCTTACATGTTCATTAGTAAGCCTCAAAATGATCTTACGAGTGAACTACTGGGCGTTTTGCGGCTTACGTGTCAACAAGTAAGCCTCAAAATGATCTTACTAATGAACTAGTGGGCGTTTTGTGCCTTACATGTTCACTAGTAAGCCTCAAAATGATCTTACTAGTGAACTAGTGGGCGTTTTGTGGCTTACATGTTCACTAGTAAGCCTCAAAATGATCTTACTAGTGAACTAGTGAGCACATTTATGGCCTTACATGTTCACTAGTAAGCGTCAAAATGATCTTACTAGTGAACTATTGGGCGTTTTGCGGCTTGCATGTCAACTAGTAAGCCTCAAAATGATCTTACGAGTGAACTAGTGGGCGTTTTGCGGCTTACATGTCAACAAATAAGCCTCAAAATGATCTTACTAGTGAACTAGTGACAATTTGTGGCTTACATGTTCACGAGTAAGCGTCAAAATGACCTTACTAGTGAACTAGTGAGCGTTTTGTGGCTTACATGTTCACTAGTAAGCCTCAAAATGATCTTACGAGTGAGCTAAGGGGCGTTTTTTGGCTTACATGTCAACTAGTAAGCCTCAAAATGATCTTACTAGTGAACTAGTGGGCGTTTTGTGGCTTACATCTTCACTAGTAAGCCTCAAAATGAACTTACTAGTGAACTAGTGGGCGTTTTGCGGCTTACATGTCAACTAGCAAGCCTCAAAATGATCTTACGAGTGAGCTAAGGGGCGTTTTGCGGCTTACATGTCAACTAGTAAGCCTCAAAATGATCTTACTAGTGAACTAGTGGGCGCATTTATGGCCTTACATGTTCACTAGTAAGCGTCAAAATGATCTTACTAGTAAACTAGTGGGCAAGTTTATGGCCTTACATGTTCACTAGTAAGCGTGAAAATGACCTTACTAGTGAACTAGTGACAATTTGTGGCTTACACGTTCACGAGTAAGCGTCAAAATGACCTTACTAGTGAACTAGTGAGCGTTTTGTGGCTTACATATTCACTAGTAAGCCTCAAAATGATCTTACGAGTGAGCTAAGGGGCGTTTTGTGGCTTACATGTCAACTAGTAAGCCTCAAAATGATCTTACTAGTGAACTAGTGGGCGTTTTGTGGCTTACATGTTCACTAGTAAGTGTCAAAATGACTTTACTAGTTAACTAGCGAGTGTTTTGTGGCTTACATGTTCACTAGTAGGCGCCAAAATGATCTTACTAGTGAACTAGTGAGCGTTTTGTGGCTTACATGTTCAATAGTAAGCGTCAAAATGATCTTACTAGTAAACTAGTTGGCAAGTTTATGGCCTTACATGTTCACTAGTAAGCGTCAAAATGACCTTACTAGTGAACTAGTGAGCGTTTTGTGGCTTACATGTTCACTAGTAAGCCTCAAAATGATCTTACGAGTGAGCTAAGGGGCGTTTTTTGGCTTAAATGTCAACTAGCAAGCCTCAAAATGATCTTACGAGTGAGCTAAGGGGCGTTTTGCGGCTTACATGTCAACTAGTAAGCCTCAAAATGATCTTACTAGTGAACTAGTGGGCACATTTATGGCCTTACATGTTCACTAGTAAGCGTCAAAATGATCTTACTAGTAAACTAGTGTGCAAGTTTATGGCCTTACATGTTCACTAGTAAGCGTGAAAATGACCTTACTAGTGAACTAGTGACAATTTGTGGCTTACACGTTCACGAGTAAGCGTCAAAATGACCTTACTAGTGAACTAGTGAGCGTTTTGTGGCTTACATGTTCACTAGTAAGCCTCAAAATGATCTTACGAGTGAGCTAAGGGGCGTTTTGTGGCTTACATCTTCACTCGTAAGCCTCAAAATGATCTTACTAGTAAACTAGTGGGCGTTTTGTGGCTTACATGTTCACTAGTAAGTGTCAAAATGACCATACTAGTTAACTAGTGAGTGTTTTGTGGCTTACATGTTCACTAGTAGGCGTCAAAATGATCTTACTAGTGAACTAGTGAGCGTTTTGTGGCTTACATGTTCAATAGTAAGCCTCAAAATGATCTTACTAGTGAACTAGTGGGCACATTTATGGCCTTACATGTTCACTAGTGAGCCTCAAAATGATCTTACCAGTGAACTAGTGGGCGTTTTGCGGCTTACATGTCAACTCGTAAGCCTCAAAATGATCTTACTAGTGAACTAGTGGGCATTTTGTGGCTTACATGTTCATGAGTAAGCGTCAAAATGATCTTACTAGTAAACTAGTGGGCGTTTTGCGGCTTGCATGTCAACTAGTAAGCCTCAAAATGATCTTACGAGTGAACTAGTGGGCGTTTTGCGGCTTACATGTCAACAAGTAAGTCTCAAAATGATCTTACTAATGAACTAGTGGGTGTTTTGTGGCTTAAATGTTCACTAGTAAGCGTCAAAATGACCTTACTAGTGAATTAGTGAGCGTTTTGTGGCTTACATGTCAACTAGTAAGCCTCAAAATGATCTTACTAGTGAACTAGTGGGCACATTTATGGCCTTACATGTTCACTAGTAAGCCTCAAAATGATCTTACTAGTGAACTAGTGGGCGTTTTGTGGCTTACATGTTCATGAGTAAGCGTCAAAATGATCTTACTAGTGAACTAGTGGGCGTTTTGCGGCTTGCATGTCAACTAGTAAGCCTCAAAATGATCTTACGAGTGAAATAGTGGGCGTTTTGCGGCTTACATGTCAACAAGTAAGCCTCAAAATGATCTTACTAATGAACTAGTGGGTGTTTTGTGGTTTACATATTCACTAGTAAGCCTCAAAATGATCTTACTAGTGAACTAGTGGGCGTTTTGTGGCTTACATGTTCATGAGTAAGCGTCAAAATGATCTTACTAGTAAACTAGTGGGCGTTTTGCGGCTTGCATGTCAACTAGTAAGCCTCAAAATGATCTTACGAGTGAACTAGTGGGCGTTTTGCGGCTTACATGTCAACAAGTAAGTCTCAAAATGATCTTACTAATGAACTAGTGGGTGTTTTGTGGCTTAAATGTTCACTAGTAAGCGTCAAAATGACCTTACTAGTGAATTAGTGAGCGTTTTGTGGCTTACATGTCAACTAGTAAGCCTCAAAATGATCTTACTAGTGAACTAGTGGGCACATTTATGGCCTTACATGTTCACTAGTAAGGCTCAAAATGATCTTACTAGTGAACTAGTGGGCGTTTTGTGGCTTACATGTTCATGAGTAAGCGTCAAAATGATCTTACTAGTGAACTAGTGGGCGTTTTGCGGCTTGCATGTCAACTAGTAAGCCTCAAAATGATCTTACGAGTGAAATAGTGGGCGTTTTGCGGCTTACATGTCAACAAGTAAGCCTCAAAATGATCTTACTAATGAACTAGTGGGTGTTTTGTGGTTTACATATTCACTAGTAAGCCTCAAAATGATCTTACGAGTGAGCTAAGGGGCGTTTTGTGGCTTACATGTCAACTAGTAAGCCTCAAAATGATCTTACTAGTGAACTAGTGGGCGTTTTGTGGCTTACATGTTCACTAGTAAGTGTCAAAATGACTTTACTAGTTAACTAGCGAGTGTTTTGTGGCTTACATGTTCACTAGTAGGCATCAAAATGATCTTACTAGTGAACTAGTGAGCGTTTTGTGGCTTACATGTTCAATAGTAAGCGTCAAAATGATCTTACTAGTAAACTAGTTGGCAAGTTTATGGCCTTACATGTTCACTAGTAAGCGTCAAAATGACCTTACTAGTGAACTAGTGAGCGTTTTGTGGCTTACATGTTCACTAGTAAGCCTCAAAATGATCTTACGAGTGAGCTAAGGGGCGTTTTTTGGCTTAAATGTCAACTAGTAAGCCTCAAAATGATCTTACTAGTGAACTAGTGGGCACATTTATGGCCTTACATGTTCACTAGTAAGCGTCAAAATGATCTTACTAGTAAACTAGTGGGCAAGTTTATGGCCTTACATGTTCACTAGTAAGCGTGAAAATGACCTTACTAGTGAACTAGTGACAATTTGTGGCTTACACGTTCACGAGTAAGCGTCAAAATGACCTTACTAGTGAACTAGTGAGCGTTTTGTGGCTTACATGTTCACTAGTAAGCCTCAAAATGATCTTACGAGTGAGCTAAGGGGCGTTTTGTGGCTTACATGTCAACTAGTAAGCCTCAAAATGATCTTACTAGTGAACTAGTGGGCGTTTTGTGGCTTACATGTTCACTAGTAAGTGTCAAAATGACTTTACTAGTTAACTAGCGAGTGTTTTGTGGCTTACATGTTCACTAGTAGGCGCCAAAATGATCTTACTAGTGAACTAGTGAGCGTTTTGTGGCTTACATGTTCAATAGTAAGCGTCAAAATGATCTTACTAGTAAACTAGTTGGCAAGTTTATGGCCTTACATGTTCACTAGTAAGCGTCAAAATGACCTTACTAGTGAACTAGTGAGCGTTTTGTGGCTTACATGTTCACTAGTAAGCCTCAAAATGATCTTACGAGTGAGCTAAGGGGCGTTTTTTGGCTTAAATGTCAACTAGCAAGCCTCAAAATGATCTTACGAGTGAGCTAAGGGGCGTTTTGCGGCTTACATGTCAACTAGTAAGCCTCAAAATGATCTTACTAGTGAACTAGTGGGCACATTTATGGCCTTACATGTTCACTAGTAAGCGTCAAAATGATCTTACTAGTAAACTAGTGTGCAAGTTTATGGCCTTACATGTTCACTAGTAAGCGTGAAAATGACCTTACTAGTGAACTAGTGACAATTTGTGGCTTACACGTTCACGAGTAAGCGTCAAAATGACCTTACTAGTGAACTAGTGAGCGTTTTGTGGCTTACATGTTCACTAGTAAGCCTCAAAATGATCTTACGAGTGAGCTAAGGGGCGTTTTGTGGCTTACATCTTCACTCGTAAGCCTCAAAATGATCTTACTAGTAAACTAGTGGGCGTTTTGTGGCTTACATGTTCACTAGTAAGTGTCAAAATGACCATACTAGTTAACTAGTGAGTGTTTTGTGGCTTACATGTTCACTAGTAGGCGTCAAAATGATCTTACTAGTGAACTAGTGAGCGTTTTGTGGCTTACATGTTCAATAGTAAGCCTCAAAATGATCTTACTAGTGAACTAGTGGGCACATTTATGGCCTTACATGTTCACTAGTGAGCCTCAAAATGATCTTACCAGTGAACTAGTGGGCGTTTTGCGGCTTACATGTCAACTCGTAAGCCTCAAAATGATCTTACTAGTGAACTAGTGGGCATTTTGTGGCTTACATGTTCATGAGTAAGCGTCAAAATGATCTTACTAGTAAACTAGTGGGCGTTTTGCGGCTTGCATGTCAACTAGTAAGCCTCAAAATGATCTTACGAGTGAACTAGTGGGCGTTTTGCGGCTTACATGTCAACAAGTAAGTCTCAAAATGATCTTACTAATGAACTAGTGGGTGTTTTGTGGCTTAAATGTTCACTAGTAAGCGTCAAAATGACCTTACTAGTGAATTAGTGAGCGTTTTGTGGCTTACATGTCAACTAGTAAGCCTCAAAATGATCTTACTAGTGAACTAGTGGGCACATTTATGGCCTTACATGTTCACTAGTAAGCCTCAAAATGATCTTACTAGTGAACTAGTGGGCGTTTTGTGGCTTACATGTTCATGAGTAAGCGTCAAAATGATCTTACTAGTGAACTAGTGGGCGTTTTGCGGCTTGCATGTCAACTAGTAAGCCTCAAAATGATCTTACGAGTGAAATAGTGGGCGTTTTGCGGCTTACATGTCAACAAGTAAGCCTCAAAATGATCTTACTAATGAACTAGTGGGTGTTTTGTGGTTTACATATTCACTAGTAAGCCTCAAAATGATCTTACTAGTGAACTAGTGGGCGTTTTGTGGCTTACATGTTCATGAGTAAGCGTCAAAATGATCTTACTAGTAAACTAGTGGGCGTTTTGCGGCTTGCATGTCAACTAGTAAGCCTCAAAATGATCTTACGAGTGAACTAGTGGGCGTTTTGCGGCTTACATGTCAACAAGTAAGTCTCAAAATGATCTTACTAATGAACTAGTGGGTGTTTTGTGGCTTAAATGTTCACTAGTAAGCGTCAAAATGACCTTACTAGTGAATTAGTGAGCGTTTTGTGGCTTACATGTCAACTAGTAAGCCTCAAAATGATCTTACTAGTGAACTAGTGGGCACATTTATGGCCTTACATGTTCACTAGTAAGGCTCAAAATGATCTTACTAGTGAACTAGTGGGCGTTTTGTGGCTTACATGTTCATGAGTAAGCGTCAAAATGATCTTACTAGTGAACTAGTGGGCGTTTTGCGGCTTGCATGTCAACTAGTAAGCCTCAAAATGATCTTACGAGTGAAATAGTGGGCGTTTTGCGGCTTACATGTCAACAAGTAAGCCTCAAAATGATCTTACTAATGAACTAGTGGGTGTTTTGTGGTTTACATATTCACTAGTAAGCCTCAAAATGATCTTACGAGTGAGCTAAGGGGCGTTTTGTGGCTTACATGTCAACTAGTAAGCCTCAAAATGATCTTACTAGTGAACTAGTGGGCGTTTTGTGGCTTACATGTTCACTAGTAAGTGTCAAAATGACTTTACTAGTTAACTAGCGAGTGTTTTGTGGCTTACATGTTCACTAGTAGGCATCAAAATGATCTTACTAGTGAACTAGTGAGCGTTTTGTGGCTTACATGTTCAATAGTAAGCGTCAAAATGATCTTACTAGTAAACTAGTTGGCAAGTTTATGGCCTTACATGTTCACTAGTAAGCGTCAAAATGACCTTACTAGTGAACTAGTGAGCGTTTTGTGGCTTACATGTTCACTAGTAAGCCTCAAAATGATCTTACGAGTGAGCTAAGGGGCGTTTTTTGGCTTAAATGTCAACTAGTAAGCCTCAAAATGATCTTACTAGTGAACTAGTGGGCACATTTATGGCCTTACATGTTCACTAGTAAGCGTCAAAATGATCTTACTAGTAAACTAGTGTGCAAGTTTATGGCCTTACATGTTCACTAGTAAGCGTGAAAATGACCTTACTAGTGAACTAGTGACAATTTGTGGCTTACACGTTCACGAGTAAGCGTCAAAATGACCTTACTAGTGAACTAGTGAGCGTTTTGTGGCTTACATGTTCACTAGTAAGCCTCAAAATGATCTTACGAGTGAGCTAAGGGGCGTTTTGTGGCTTACATGTCAACTAGTAAGCCTCAAAATGATCTTACTAGTGAACTAGTGGGCGTTTTGTGGCTTACATGTTCACTAGTAAGTGTCAAAATGACTTTACTAGTTAACTAGCGAGTGTTTTGTGGCTTACATGTTCACTAGTAGGCGCCAAAATGATCTTACTAGTGAACTAGTGAGCGTTTTGTGGCTTACATGTTCAATAGTAAGCGTCAAAATGATCTTACTAGTAAACTAGTTGGCAAGTTTATGGCCTTACATGTTCACTAGTAAGCGTCAAAATGACCTTACTAGTGAACTAGTGAGCGTTTTGTGGCTTACATGTTCACTAGTAAGCCTCAAAATGATCTTACGAGTGAGCTAAGGGGCGTTTTTTGGCTTAAATGTCAACTAGCAAGCCTCAAAATGATCTTACGAGTGAGCTAAGGGGCGTTTTGCGGCTTACATGTCAACTAGTAAGCCTCAAAATGATCTTACTAGTGAACTAGTGGGCACATTTATGGCCTTACATGTTCACTAGTAAGCGTCAAAATGATCTTACTAGTAAACTAGTGTGCAAGTTTATGGCCTTACATGTTCACTAGTAAGCGTGAAAATGACCTTACTAGTGAACTAGTGACAATTTGTGGCTTACACGTTCACGAGTAAGCGTCAAAATGACCTTACTAGTGAACTAGTGAGCGTTTTGTGGCTTACATGTTCACTAGTAAGCCTCAAAATGATCTTACGAGTGAGCTAAGGGGCGTTTTGTGGCTTACATCTTCACTCGTAAGCCTCAAAATGATCTTACTAGTAAACTAGTGGGCGTTTTGTGGCTTACATGTTCACTAGTAAGTGTCAAAATGACCATACTAGTTAACTAGTGAGTGTTTTGTGGCTTACATGTTCACTAGTAGGCGTCAAAATGATCTTACTAGTGAACTAGTGAGCGTTTTGTGGCTTACATGTTCAATAGTAAGCCTCAAAATGATCTTACTAGTGAACTAGTGGGCACATTTATGGCCTTACATGTTCACTAGTGAGCCTCAAAATGATCTTACCAGTGAACTAGTGGGCGTTTTGCGGCTTACATGTCAACTCGTAAGCCTCAAAATGATCTTACTAGTGAACTAGTGGGCATTTTGTGGCTTACATGTTCATGAGTAAGCGTCAAAATGATCTTACTAGTAAACTAGTGGGCGTTTTGCGGCTTGCATGTCAACTAGTAAGCCTCAAAATGATCTTACGAGTGAACTAGTGGGCGTTTTGCGGCTTACATGTCAACAAGTAAGTCTCAAAATGATCTTACTAATGAACTAGTGGGTGTTTTGTGGCTTAAATGTTCACTAGTAAGCGTCAAAATGACCTTACTAGTGAATTAGTGAGCGTTTTGTGGCTTACATGTCAACTAGTAAGCCTCAAAATGATCTTACTAGTGAACTAGTGGGCACATTTATGGCCTTACATGTTCACTAGTAAGCCTCAAAATGATCTTACTAGTGAACTAGTGGGCGTTTTGTGGCTTACATGTTCATGAGTAAGCGTCAAAATGATCTTACTAGTGAACTAGTGGGCGTTTTGCGGCTTGCATGTCAACTAGTAAGCCTCAAAATGATCTTACGAGTGAAATAGTGGGCGTTTTGCGGCTTACATGTCAACAAGTAAGCCTCAAAATGATCTTACTAATGAACTAGTGGGTGTTTTGTGGTTTACATATTCACTAGTAAGCCTCAAAATGATCTTACTAGTGAACTAGTGGGCGTTTTGTGGCTTACATGTTCATGAGTAAGCGTCAAAATGATCTTACTAGTAAACTAGTGGGCGTTTTGCGGCTTGCATGTCAACTAGTAAGCCTCAAAATGATCTTACGAGTGAACTAGTGGGCGTTTTGCGGCTTACATGTCAACAAGTAAGTCTCAAAATGATCTTACTAATGAACTAGTGGGTGTTTTGTGGCTTAAATGTTCACTAGTAAGCGTCAAAATGACCTTACTAGTGAATTAGTGAGCGTTTTGTGGCTTACATGTCAACTAGTAAGCCTCAAAATGATCTTACTAGTGAACTAGTGGGCACATTTATGGCCTTACATGTTCACTAGTAAGGCTCAAAATGATCTTACTAGTGAACTAGTGGGCGTTTTGTGGCTTACATGTTCATGAGTAAGCGTCAAAATGATCTTACTAGTGAACTAGTGGGCGTTTTGCGGCTTGCATGTCAACTAGTAAGCCTCAAAATGATCTTACGAGTGAAATAGTGGGCGTTTTGCGGCTTACATGTCAACAAGTAAGCCTCAAAATGATCTTACTAATGAACTAGTGGGTGTTTTGTGGTTTACATATTCACTAGTAAGCCTCAAAATGATCTTACGAGTGAGCTAAGGGGCGTTTTGTGGCTTACATGTCAACTAGTAAGCCTCAAAATGATCTTACTAGTGAACTAGTGGGCGTTTTGTGGCTTACATGTTCACTAGTAAGTGTCAAAATGACTTTACTAGTTAACTAGCGAGTGTTTTGTGGCTTACATGTTCACTAGTAGGCATCAAAATGATCTTACTAGTGAACTAGTGAGCGTTTTGTGGCTTACATGTTCAATAGTAAGCGTCAAAATGATCTTACTAGTAAACTAGTTGGCAAGTTTATGGCCTTACATGTTCACTAGTAAGCGTCAAAATGACCTTACTAGTGAACTAGTGAGCGTTTTGTGGCTTACATGTTCACTAGTAAGCCTCAAAATGATCTTACGAGTGAGCTAAGGGGCGTTTTTTGGCTTAAATGTCAACTAGTAAGCCTCAAAATGATCTTACTAGTGAACTAGTGGGCACATTTATGGCCTTACATGTTCACTAGTAAGCGTCAAAATGATCTTACTAGTAAACTAGTGTGCAAGTTTATGGCCTTACATGTTCACTAGTAAGCGTGAAAATGACCTTACTAGTGAACTAGTGACAATTTGTGGCTTACACGTTCACGAGTAAGCGTCAAAATGACCTTACTAGTGAACTAGTGAGCGTTTTGTGGCTTACATGTTCACTAGTAAGCCTCAAAATGATCTTACGAGTGAGCTAAGGGGCGTTTTGTGGCTTACATCTTCACTCGTAAGCCTCAAAATGATCTTACTAGTAAACTAGTGGGCGTTTTGTGGCTTACATGTTCACTAGTAAGTGTCAAAATGACCATACTAGTTATCTAGTGAGTGTTTTGTGGCTTACATGTTCACTAGTAGGCGTCAAAATGATCTTACTAGTGAACTAGTGAGCGTTTTGTGGCTTACATGTTCAATAGTAAGCCTCAAAATGATCTTACTAGTGAACTAGTGGGCACATTTATGGCCTTACATGTTCACTAGTGAGCCTCAAAATGATCTTACCAGTGAACTAGTGGGCGTTTTGCGGCTTACATGTCAACTCGTAAGCCTCAAAATGATCTTACTAGTGAACTAGTGGGCATTTTGTGGCTTACATGTTCATGAATAAGCGTCAAAATGATCTTACTAGTGAACTAGTGGGCGTTTTGCGGCTTGCATGTCAACTAGTAAGCCTCAAAATGATCTTACGAGTGAACTAGTGGGCGTTTTGCGGCTTACATGTCAACAAGTAAGTCTCAAAATGATCTTACTAATGAACTAGTGGGTGTTTTGTGGCTTAAATGTTCACTAGTAAGCGTCAAAATGACCTTACTAGTGAATTAGTGAGCGTTTTGTGGCTTACATGTCAACTAGTAAGCCTCAAAATGATCTTACTAGTGAACTAGTGGGCACATTTATGGCCTTACATGTTCACTAGTAAGCCTCAAAATGATCTTACTAGTGAACTAGTGGGCGTTTTGTGGCTTACATGTTCATGAGTAAGCGTCAAAATGATCTTACTAGTGAACTAGTGGGCGTTTTGCGGCTTGCATGTCAACTAGTAAGCCTCAAAATGATCTTACGAGTGAAATAGTGGGCGTTTTGCGGCTTACATGTCAACAAGTAAGCCTCAAAATGATCTTACTAATGAACTAGTGGGTGTTTTGTGGTTTACATGTTGACTAGTAAGCGTCAAAATGACCTTACTAGTGAATTAGTGAGCGTTTTGTGGCTTACATGTTCACTAGTAAGCCTCAAAATGATCTTACTAGTAAACTAGTGGGCAAGTTTTTGGCCTTACATGTTCACTAGTAAGAGTCAAAATGACCTTACTAGTGAACTAGTGAGCGTTTTGTGGCTTACATGTTCAATAGTAAGCCTCAAAATTATCTTACGAGTGAGCTAAGGGGCGTTTTTTGGCTTACATGTCAACTAGTAAGCCTCAAAATGATCTAAATGATCTTACTAGTGAACTAGTGGGCGTTTTGTGGCTTACATCTTCACTAGTAAGCCTCAAAATGAACTTACTAGTGAACTAGTGGGCGTTTTGCGGCTTACATGTCAACTAGTAAGCCTCAAAATGATCTTACTAATGAACTAGTGGGCGTTTTGTGGCTTACATGTCAACTAGTAAGCCTCAAAATGATCTTACTAGTGAACTAGTGGGCCCATTTATGGCCTTACATGTTCACTAGTAAGCCTCAAAATGATCTTACTAATGAACTAGTGGGCGTTTGGTGGCTTACATGTTCACTAGTAAGCCTCAAAATTATCTTACTAGTGAACTAGTGGGCACATTTATGGCCTTACATGTTCACTAGTACTCGTCAAAATGATCTTACTAGTGAACTAGTGGGCGTTTTGCGGCTTGCATGTCAACTAGTAAGCCTCAAAATGATCTTACGAGTGCGCTAGTGGGCGTTTTGCGGCTTACATGTTCACTAGTAAGCGTCACAATGACCTTACTAGTGAACTAGTGACAATTTGTGGCTTACATGTTCACTAGTAAGCCTCAAAATGATCTTACGAGTGAGCTAAGGGGCGTTTTCTGGCTTACATGTCAACTAGTAAGCCTCAAAATGATCTTACTAGTGAACTAGTTGGCGTTTTGTGCCTTACATGTTCACTAGTAAGTGTCAAAATGACCTTACAAGTTAACTAGTGAGTGTTTTGTGGCTTACATGTTCACTAGTAGGCGTCAAAATGATCTTACTAGTGAACTAGTGAGCGTTTTGTGGCTTACATGTTCACTAGTAAGCCTCAAAATGATCTTACTAGTGAACTAGTGGGCACATTTATGGCCTTACATGTTCACTAGTACGCGTCAAAATGATCTTACTAGTGAACTAGTGGGCGTTTTGCGCTTGCATGTCAACTAGTAAGCCTCAAAATGATCTTACGAGTGAGCTAGTGGGCGTTTTGCGGCTTACATGTCAACTCGTAAGCCTCAAAATGATCTTACGAGTGAGCTAGTGGGCACATTTATGGCCTTACATGTCAACAAGTAAGCCTCAAAATGACCTTACTAGTGAATTAGTGAGCGTTTTGTGGCTTACATGTCAACTAGTAAGCCTCAAAATGATCTTACTAGTGAACTAGTGGGCACATTTATGGCCTTACATGTTCACTAGTACGCGTCAAAATGATCTTACTAGTGAACTAGTGGGCGTTTTGCGGCTTGCATGTCAACTAGTAAGCCTCAAAATGATCTTACGAGTGAGCAAGTGGGCGTTTTGCGGCTTACATGTCAACTGGTAAGCCTCAAAATGATCTTACTAGTGAACTAGTGGGTTCTTTTGTGGCTTACATGTTCACTAGTAAGCGTCACAATGACCTTACTAGTGAAGTAGTGACAATTTGTGGCTTACATGTTCACTAGTAAGCCTCAAAATGATCTTATGAGTGAGATAAGGGGCGTTTTCTGGCTTACATGTCAACTAATAAGCCTCAAAATGATCTTACTAGTGAACTAGTGGGAATTGTGTTGCTTACATGTTCACTAGTAAGTGTCAAAATGACCTTACTAGTTAACTAGTGAGTGTTTTGTGGCTTACATGTTCACTAGTAAGCGTCAAAATGACCTTACTAGTGAATTGTTGAGCGTTTTGTGGCTTACATGTCAACTAGTAAGCCTCAAAATGATCTTACGAGTGAAATAGTGGGCGTTTTGCGGCTTACATGTCAACAAGTAAGCCGCAAAATGATCTTACTAATGAACTAGTGGGTGTTTTGTGGTTTACATATTCACTAGTAAGCCTCAAAATGATCTTACGAGTGAGCTAAGGGGCGTTTTGTGGCTTACATGTCAACTAGTAAGCCTCAAAATGATCTTACTAGTGAACTAGTGGGCGTTTTGTGGCTTACATGTTCACTAGTAAGTGTCAAAATGACTTTACTAGTTAACTAGCGAGTGTTTTGTGGCTTACCTGTTCACTAGTAGGCATCAAAATGATCTTACTAGTGAACTAGTGAGCGTTTTGTGGCTTACATGTTCAATAGTAAGCGTCAAAATGATCTTACTAGTAAACTAGTTGGCAAGTTTATGGCCTTACATGTTCACTAGTAAGCCTCAAAATGATCTTACGAGTGAGCTAAGGGGCGTTTTTTGGCTTAAATGTCAACTAGTAAGCCTCAAAATGATCTTACTAGTGAACTAGTGGGCACATTTATGGCCTTACATGTTCACTAGTAAGCGTCAAAATGATCTTACTAGTAAACTAGTGTGCAAGTTTATGGCCTTACATGTTCACTAGTAAGCGTGAAAATGACCTTACTAGTGAACTAGTGACAATTTGTGGCTTACACGTTCACGAGTAAGCGTCAAAATGACCTTACTAGTGAACTAGTGAGCGTTTTGTGCCTTACATGTTCACTAGTAAGCCTCAAAATGATCTTACGAGTGAGCTAAGGGGCGTTTTGTGGCTTACATCTTCACTCGTAAGCCTCAAAATGATCTTACTAGTAAACTAGTGGGCGTTTTGTGGCTTACATGTTCACTAGTAAGTGTCAAAATGACCATACTAGTTATCTAGTGAGTGTTTTGTGGCTTACATGTTCACTAGTAGGCGTCAAAATGATCTTACTAGTGAACTAGTGAGCGTTTTGTGGCTTACATGTTCAATAGTAAGCCTCAAAATGATCTTACTAGTGAACTAGTGGGCACATTTATGGCCTTACATGTTCACTAGTGAGCCTCAAAATGATCTTACCAGTGAACTAGTGGGCGTTTTGCGGCTTACATGTCAACTCGTAAGCCTCAAAATGATCTTACTAGTGAACTAGTGGGCATTTTGTGGCTTACATGTTCATGAATAAGCGTCAAAATGATCTTACTAGTGAACTAGTGGGCACATTTATGGCCTTACATGTTCACTAGTAAGCCTCAAAATGATCTTACTAGTGAACTAGTGGGCGTTTTGTGGCTTACATGTTCATGAGTAAGCGTCAAAATGATCTTACTAGTGAACTAGTGGGCGTTTTGCGGCTTGCATGTCAACTAGTAAGCCTCAAAATGATCTTACGAGTGAAATAGTGGGCGTTTTGCGGCTTACATGTCAACAAGTAAGCCTCAAAATGATCTTACTAATGAACTAGTGGGTGTTTTGTGGTTTACATGTTGACTAGTAAGCGTCAAAATGACCTTACTAGTGAATTAGTGAGCGTTTTGTGGCTTACATGTTCACTAGTAAGCCTCAAAATGATCTTACTAGTGAACTAGTGGGCGTTTTGCGGCTTGCATGTCAACTAGTAAGCCTCAAAATGATCTTACGAGTGAAATAGTGGGCGTTTTGCGGCTTACATGTCAACAAGTAAGCCTCAAAATGATCTTACTAATGAACTAGTGGGTGTTTTGTGGTTTACATGTTGACTAGTAAGCGTCAAAATGACCTTACTAGTGAATTAGTGAGCGTTTTGTGGCTTACATGTTCACTAGTAGGCGTCAAAATGATCTTACTAGTGAACTAGTGAGCGTTTTGTGGCTTACATGTTCAATAGTAAGCCTCAAAATGATCTTACTAGTGAACTAGTGGGCACATTTATGGCCTTACATGTTCACTAGTAAGCGTCAAAATGATCTTACTAGTGAACTAGTGGGCATTTTGTGGCTTACATGTCAACTAGTAAGCCTCAAAATGATCTTACTAGTGAACTAGTGGGCACATTTATGGCCTTACATGTTCACTAGTAAGCGTCAAAATGATCTTACTAGTAAACTAGTGGGCAAGTTTATGGCCTTACATGTTCACTAGTAAGAGTCAAAATGACCTTACTAGTGAACTAGTGAGCGTTTTGTGGCTTACATGTTCAATAGTAAGCCTCAAAATTATCTTACGAGTGAGCTAAGGGGCGTTTTTTGGCTTACATGTCAACTAGTAAGCCTCAAAATGATCTAAATGATCTTACTAGTGAACTAGTGGGCGTTTTGTGGCTTACATCTTCACTAGTAAGCCTCAAAATGAACTTACTAGTGAACTAGTGGGCGTTTTGCGGCTTACATGTCAACTAGTAAGCCTCAAAATGATCTTACTAATGAACTAGAGGGCGTTTTGTGGCTTACATGTCAACTAGTAAGCCTCAAAATGATCTTACTAGTGAACTAGTGGGCCCATTTATGGCCTTACATGTTCACTAGTAAGCCTCAAAATGATCTTACTAATGAACTAGTGGGCGTTTGGTGGCTTACATGTTCACTAGTAAGCCTCAAAATTATCTTACTAGTGAACTAGTGGGCACATTTATGGCCTTACATGTTCACTAGTACTCGTCAAAATGATCTTACTAGTAAACTAGTGGGCGTTTTGCGGCTTGCATGTCAACTAGTAAGCCTCAAAATGATCTTACGAGTGCGCTAGTGGGCGTTTTGCGGCTTACATGTTCACTAGTAAGCGTCACAATGACCTTACTAGTGAACTAGTGACAATTTGTGGCTTACATGTTCACTAGTAAGCCTCAAAATGATCTTACGAGTGAGCTAAGGGGCGTTTTCTGGCTTACATGTCAACTAGTAAGCCTCAAAATGATCTTACTAGTGAACTAGTTGGCGTTTTGTGCCTTACATGTTCACTAGTAAGTGTCAAAATGACCTTACAAGTTAACTAGTGAGTGTTTTGTGGCTTACATGTTCACTAGTAGGCGTCAAAATGATCTTACTAGTGAACTAGTGAGCGTTTTGTGGCTTACATGTTCACTAGTAAGCCTCAAAATGATCTTACTAGTGAACTAGTGGGCACATTTATGGCCTTACATGTTCACTAGTACGCGTCAAAATGATCTTACTAGTGAACTAGTGGGCGTTTTGCGGCTTGCATGTCAACTAGTAAGCCTCAAAATGATCTTACGAGTGAGCTAGTGGGCGTTTTGCGGCTTACATGTCAACTCGTAAGCCTCAAAATGATCTTACGAGTGAGCTAGTGGGCACATTTATGGCCTTACATGTCAACAAGTAAGCCTCAAAATGACCTTACTAGTGAATTAGTGAGCGTTTTGTGGCTTACATGTCAACTAGTAAGCCTCAAAATGATCTTACTAGTGAACTAGTGGGCACATTTATGGCCTTACATGTTCACTAGTACGCGTCAAAATGATCTTACTAGTGAACTAGTGGGCGTTTTGCGGCTTGCATGTCAACTAGTAAGCCTCAAAATGATCTTACGAGTGAGCAAGTGGGCGTTTTGCGGCTTAAATGTCAACTGGTAAGCCTCAAAATGATCTTACTAGTGAACTAGTGGGTTCTTTTGTGGCTTACATGTTCACTAGTAAGCGTCACAATGACCTTACTAGTGAACTAGTGACAATTTGTGGCTTACATGTTCACTAGTAAGCCTCAAAATGATCTTACGAGTGAGCTAAGGGGCGTTTTCTGGCTTACATGTCAACTAGTAAGCCTCAAAATGATCTTACTAGTGAACTAGTTGGCGTTTTGTGCCTTACATGTTCACTAGTAAGTGTCAAAATGACCTTACAAGTTAACTAGTGAGTGTTTTGTGGCTTACATGTTCACTAGTAGGCGTCAAAATGATCTTACTAGTGAACTAGTGAGCGTTTTGTGGCTTACATGTTCACTAGTAAGCCTCAAAATGATCTTACTAGTGAACTAGTGGGCACATTTATGGCCTTACATGTTCACTAGTACGCGTCAAAATGATCTTACTAGTGAACTAGTGGGCGTTTTGCGGCTTGCATGTCAACTAGTAAGCCTCAAAATGATCTTACGAGTGAGCTAGTGGGCGTTTTGCGGCTTACATGTCAACTCGTAAGCCTCAAAATGATCTTACTAGTGAACTAGTGGGTTCTTTTGTGGCTTACATGTTCACTAGTAAGCGTCACAATGACCTTACTTGTGAACTAGTGGGCACATTTATGGCATTACATATTCACTAGTAAGCGTCAAAATGACCTTACTAGTGAACTAGTGGGCGTTTTGTGGCTTACATGTTCACTAGTAAGCATCAAAATGATCTTACTAGTAAACTAGTGGGCACATTTATGGCCTTACATGTTCACTAGTAAGCGTCAAAATGACCTTACTAGTGAACTAGTGGGCGTTTTGTGGCTTACATGTCAACTCGTAGGCCTCAAAATGATCTTACGAGTGAGAGAGTGGGCGATTTCCGGCTTACATGTCAACTAGTAAGCCTCAGAATGATCTTACCAGTGAACTAGTGAGCGTTTTGTGGCTTACATGTTCACTAGTAATCCTCAAAATGATCTTACTAGTGAACTAGTGGGCACATTTATGGCCTTACATGTTCACTTGTAAGCCTCAAAATGACCTTACTAGTGAACTAGTGGGCGTTTTGTGGCTTACATGTTCACTAGTAAGCATCAAAATGATCTTACTAGTAAACTAGTGGGCACATTTATGGCCTTACATGTTCACTAGTAAGCGTCAAAATGACCTTACTAGTGAACTAGTGGGCGTTTTGTGGCTTACATGTCAACTCGTAGGCCTCAAAATGATCTTACGAGTGAGAGAGTGGGCGATTTCCGGCTTACATGTCAACTAGTAAGCCTCAGAATGATCTTACCAGTGAACTAGTGAGCGTTTTGTGGCTTACATGTTCACTAGTAATCCTCAAAATGACCTTACTAGTGAATTAGTGAGCGTTTTGTGGCTTACATGTCAACTAGTAAGCCTCAAAATGATCTTACTAGTGAACTAGTGGGCACATTTATGGCCTTACATGTTCACTAGTACGCGTCAAAATGATCTTACTAGTGAACTAGTGGGCGTTTTGCGGCTTGCATGTCAACTAGTAAGCCTCAAAATGATCTTACGAGTGAGCAAGTGGGCGTTTTGCGGCTTAAATGTCAACTGGTAAGCCTCAAAATGATCTTACTAGTGAACTAGTGGGTTCTTTTGTGGCTTACATGTTCACTAGTAAGCGTCACAATGACCTTACTAGTGAACTAGTGACAATTTGTGGCTTACATGTTCACTAGTAAGCCTCAAAATGATCTTACGAGTGAGCTAAGGGGCGTTTTCTGGCTTACATGTCAACTAGTAAGCCTCAAAATGATCTTACTAGTGAACTAGTTGGCGTTTTGTGCCTTACATGTTCACTAGTAAGTGTCAAAATGACCTTACAAGTTAACTAGTGAGTGTTTTGTGGCTTACATGTTCACTAGTAGGCGTCAAAATGATCTTACTAGTGAACTAGTGAGCGTTTTGTGGCTTACATGTTCACTAGTAAGCCTCAAAATGATCTTACTAGTGAACTAGTGGGCACATTTATGGCCTTACATGTTCACTAGTACGCGTTAAAATGATCTTACTAGTGAACTAGTGGGCGTTTTGCGGCTTGCATGTCAACTAGTAAGCCTCAAAATGATCTTACGAGTGAGCTAGTGGGCGTTTTGCGGCTTACATGTCAACTCGTAAGCCTCAAAATGATCTTACTAGTGAACTAGTGGGTTCTTTTGTGGCTTACATGTTCACTAGTAAGCGTCACAATGACCTTACTTGTGAACTAGTGGGCACATTTATGGCATTACATATTCACTAGTAAGCGTCAAAATGACCTTACTAGTGAACTAGTGGGCGTTTTGTGGCTTACATGTTCACTAGTAAGCATCAAAATGATCTTACTAGTAAACTAGTGGGCACATTTATGGCCTTACATGTTCACTAGTAAGCGTCAAAATGACCTTACTAGTGAACTAGTGGGCGTTTTGTGGCTTACATGTCAACTCGTAGGCCTCAAAATGATCTTACGAGTGAGAGAGTGGGCGATTTCCGGCTTACATGTCAACTAGTAAGCCTCAGAATGATCTTACCAGTGAACTAGTGAGCGTTTTGTGGCTTACATGTTCACTAGTAATCCTCAAAATGATCTTACTAGTGAACTAGTGGGCACATTTATGGCCTTACATGTTCACTTGTAAGCCTCAAAATGACCTTACTAGTGAACTAGTGGGCGTTTTGTGGCTTACATGTTCACTAGTAAGCATCAAAATGATCTTACTAGTAAACTAGTGGGCACATTTATGGCCTTACATGTTCACTAGTAAGCGTCAAAATGACCTTACTAGTGAACTAGTGGGCGTTTTGTGGCTTACATGTCAACTCGTAGGCCTCAAAATGATCTTACGAGTGAGAGAGTGGGCGATTTCCGGCTTACATGTCAACTAGTAAGCCTCAGAATGATCTTACCAGTGAACTAGTGAGCGTTTTGTGGCTTACATGTTCACTAGTAATCCTCAAAATGACCTTATTAGTGAACTAGTGAGTGTTTTGTGGCTTACATGTTCACTAGTAATCCTCAAAATGATCTTACTAGTGAACTAGTGGGCACATTTATGGCCTTACATGTTCACTAGTAAGCCTCAAAATGATCTTACTAGTGAATTAGTGGGCGTTTTGTGGCTTACATGTTCACTAGTAAGCCTCAAAATGATCTTACTAGTGAACTAGTGGGCGTTTTGTGGCTTACATGTTAACTAGTAAGCGTCAAAATGACCTTACTAGTGAACTAGTGACAATTTGTGGCTTACATGTTCACGAGTAAGCGTCAAAATGACCTTACTAGTGAACTAGTGGGCACATTTATGGCCTTATATGTTCACTATTAAGAGTCAAAATGATTTTACTAGTGAACTAGTGGGCACATTTATGGCCTTACATGTTCACTAGTAAGCGTCAAAATGACCTTATTAGTGAACTAGTGGGCGTTTTGTGGCTTACATCTTCACTAGTAAGCCTCAAAATGATCTTACTAGAGAACTAGTGGGCATTTTGTGGCTTACATGTCAACTAGTAAGCCTCAAAATGATCTTACTAGTGAACTAGTGGGCACATTTATGGCCTTACATGTTCACTAGTAAGCGTCAAAATGATCTTACTAGTGAACTAGTGGGCACGTTTATGGCCTTACATGTTCACTAGTAAGCGTAATAATGATCTTACTAGTGAACTCGTGGGCGTTTTGCGGCTTGCATGTCAACTAGTAAGCCTCAAAATGATCTTAGGAGTGAGCTAGTGGGCGTTTTGCGGCTTACATGTCAACTAGTAAGCCTCAAAATGATCTTACTAGTGAACTAGTGGGTTCTTTTGTGGCTTACATGTTCACTAGTAAGCGTCACAATGACCTTACTTGTGAACTAGTGAGCGTTTTGTGGCTTACATGTTCACTAGTAAGCGTCAAAATGATCTTACTAGTGAACTAGTGGGCGTTTTGTGGCTTACATCTTCAATAGTAAGCCTCAAAATGACCTTACTAGAGAACTAGTGGCCATTTTGTGGCTTACATGTCAACTAGTAAGCCTCAAAATGATCTTACTAGTGAACTAGTGGGCACATTTATGGCCTTAAATGTTCACTAGTAAGCGTCAAAATGATCTTACTAGTGAACTAGTGGGCACGTTTATGGCCTTACATGTTCACTAGTAAGCGTAATAATGATCTTACTAGTGAACTAGTGGGCGTTTTGTGGCTTACATGTTCACTAGTAAGCGTCAAAATGATCTTACTAGTGAACTAGTGGGCGTTTTGTGGCTTACATCTTCACTAGTAAGCCTCAAAATGATCTTACTAGAGAACTAGTGGGCATTTTGTGGCTTACATGTCAACTAGTAAGCCTCAAAATGATCTTACTAGTGAACTAGTGGGCACATTTATGGCCTTACATGTTCACTAGTAAGCGTCAAAATAATCTTACTAGTGAACTAGTGGGCACGTTTATGGCCTTACATGTTCACTAGTAAGCGTAATAATGATCTTACTAGTGAACTAGTGGGCATTTTGCGGCTTGCATGTCAACTAGTAAGCCTTAAAATGATCTTACGAGTGAACTAGTGGGCGTTTTGCGGCTTACATGTCAACAAGTAAGCCTCAAAATGATCTTACTAATGAACTCATGGGCGTTTTGTGGCTTACATGTTCACTAGTAAGCCTCAAAATGATCTTACTCGTGAACTAGTGGGCGTTTTGTGGCTTACATGTTCACTAGTAAGCCTCAAAATGATCTTACTAGTGAACTAGTGGGCACATTTATGGCCTTACATGTTCACTAGTACGCGTCAAAATGATCTTACTAGTGAACTAGTGGGCGTTTTGCGGTTTGCATGTCAACTAGTAAGCCTCAAAATGATCTTACGAGTGAGCTAGTGGGCGTTTTGCGGCTTACATGTCAACTAGTAAGCCTCAAAATGATCTTACTAGTGAACTAGTGGGTTCTTTTGTGGCTTACATGTTCACTAGTAAGCGTCAAAATGATCTTACTAGTGAACTAGTGGGCACGTTTATGGCCTTACATGTTCACTAGTAAGCGTAATAATGATCTTACTAGTGAGCTAGTGGGCGTTTTGCGGCTTGCATGTCAACTAGTAAGCCTCAAAATGATCTTACTAGTGGACTAGTGGGCACATTTATGGCCTTACATGTTCACTAGTAAGCCTCAAAATGATCTTACTAGTGAACTAGTGGGCGTTTTGTGGCTTACATATTAACTAGTAAGCATCAAAATGACCTTACTAGTGAACTAGTGACAATTTGTGGCTTACATGTTCACGAGTAAGCGTCAAAATGACCTTACTAGTGATCTAGTGGGCACGTTTATGGCCTTACATGTTCACTATTAAGAGTCAAAATGATCTTACTAGTGAACTAGTGGGCACATTTATGGCCTTACATGTTCACTAGTAAGCCTCAAAATGATCTTACTAGTGAACTAGTGGGCGTTTTGTGGCTTACATGTTCACTAGTAAGCCTCAAAATGATCTTACTAGTGAACTAGTGGGCGTTTTGCCGCTTACATGTCAACTACTAAGCCTCACAATGATGTTACTAGTGAACTAGTGGGCATTTTGTGGCTTACATGTCAACTACTAAGCCTCAAAACGATCTTACTAGTGAACTAGTGGCCACATTTATGGCCTTACATGTTCACTTGTAAGCCACAAAATGATCTTACTAGTGAACTAATGAGCGTTTTGTGGCTTACATGTTCACTAGTAAGTGTCAAAATGACCTTACTAGTGAACTAGTGAGTGTTTTGTGGCTTACATGTTCACTAGTAGGCGTCAAAATGATCTTACTAGTGAACTAGTGGGCACATTTATGGCCTTACATGTTCACTCGTAAGCCTCAAAATGTTCTTACTAGTGAACTAGTGGGCGTTTTGTGGCTTACATGTCAACAAGTAAGCCTCAAAATGATCTTACTAGTGAACTAGTGGGCACATTTATGGCCTTACATGTCAACTAGTAAGCCTCAAAATGATCTTACCAGTGAACTAGTGGGCATTTTGCGGCTTACATGTCAACCAGTAAGCCTCAAAATGATCTTACTAGTGAACTAGTGGGCACATTTATGGCCTTACATGTTCACTTGTAAGCCTCAAAATGATCTTACTAGTGAACTAGTGGGCGTTTTGTGGCTTACATGTTCACGAGTAAGCGTCAAAATGATCTTACTAGTGAACTTGTGGGCGTTTTGCGGCTTACATGTCAACTAGTAAGCCTCAAAATGATCTTACGAGTGAGCTAGTGGGCGTTTTGCGGCTTACATGTCAACAAGTAAGCCTCAAAATGATCTTACTAGTGAACTAGTGGGCACATTTATGGCCTTACATGTTCACTTGTAAGCCTCAAAATGATCTTACTAGTGAACTAATGAGCGTTTTGTGGCTTACATGTTCACTAGTAAGTGTCAAAATGACCTTACTAGTGAACTAGTGAGTGTTTTGTGGCTTACATGTTCACTAGTAGGCGTCAAAATGATCTTACTAGTGAACTAGTGGGCACATTTATGGCCTTACATGTTCACTCGTAAGCCTCAAAATGTTCTTACTAGTGAACTAGTGGGCGTTTTGTGGCTTACATGTCAACAAGTAAGCCTCAAAATGATCTTACTAGTGAACTAGTGGGCACATTTATGGCCTTACATGTCAACTAGTAAGCCTCAAAATGATCTTACCAGTGAACTAGTGGGCATTTTGCGGCTTACATGTCAACCAGTAAGCCTCAAAATGATCTTACTAGTGAACTAGTGGGCACATTTATGGCCTTACATGTTCACTTGTAAGCCTCAAAATGATCTTACTAGTGAACTAGTGGGCGTTTTGTGGCTTACATGTTCACAAGTAAGCGTCAAAATGATCTTACTAGTGAACTTGTGGGCGTTTTGCGGCTTACATGTCAACTAGTAAGCCTCAAAATGATCTTACGAGTGAGCTAGTGGGCGTTTTGCGGCTTACATGTCAACAAGTAAGCCTCAAAATGATCTTACTAGTGAACTAGTGGGCACATTTATGGCCTTACATGTTCACTTGTAAGCCTCAAAATGATCTTACTAGTGAACTATTGGGCGTTTTGTGGCTTACATGTTCACAAGTAAGCGTCAAAATGATCTTACTAGTGAACTAGTGGGTGTTTTGCGGCTTGCATGTCAACTAGTAAGCCTCAAAATGATCTTACGAGTGAACTAGTGGGCGTTTTGCGGCTTACATGTCAACAAGTAAGCCTCAAAATGATCTTACTAATGAACTAGTGAGCGTTTTGTGGCTTACATGTCAACTAGTAAGCCTCAAAATGATCTTACTAGTGAAGTAGTGGGCGTTTTGTGGCTTACATGTTCACTAGTAAGCCTCAAAATGATCTTACTAGTGAACTAGTGGGCACATTTATGGCCTTACATGTTCACTAGTACGCGTCAAAATGATCTTACTAGTGAACCAGTGGGCGTTTTGCGGCTTGCATTTCAACTAGTAAGCCTCAAAATGATCTTACGAGTGAGCTAGTGGGCGTTTTGCGGATTACATGTCAACTAGTAAGCCTCAAAATGATCTTACTAGTGAACTAGTGGGTTCTTTTGTGGCTTAAATGTTCACTAGTAAGCGTCACAATGACCTTACTAGTGAACTAGTGACAATTTGTGGCTTACATGTTCACGAGTAAGCGTCAAAATGACCTTACTAGTGAACTAGTGAGCGTTTTGTGGCTTACATGTTCACTAGTAAGCCTCAAAATGATCTTACGAGTGAGCTGAGGGGCGTTTTCTGGCTTACATGTCAACTAGTAAGCCTCAAAATGATCTTACTAGTGAACTCGTGGGCGTTTTGTGGCTTACATGTTCACTAGTAAGTGTCAAAATGGCCTTACTAGTGAACTAGTGAGTTTTTTGTGGCTTACATGTTCACTAGTAGGCGTCAAAATGATCTTACTAGTGAACTAGTGAGCGTTTTGTGGCTTACATGTTCACTAGTAAGCCTCAAAATGATCTTACTAGTGAACTAGTGGGCACATTTATGGCTTTACATGTTCACTAGTAAGCCTCAAAATGATCTTACCAGTGAACTAGTGGGCGTTTTGTGGCTTACGTGTCAACTATTCATTCATTCATTCATCTTCCGTACCGCTTGATCCTCACTAGGGTCGCGGGGGGTGCTGGAGCCTATCCCAGCTGTCTCCGGGCAGTAGGCGGGGGACACCCTGAATCGGTTGCCAGCCAATCGCAGGGCACACAGAGACAAACGTGTCAACTAGTAAGCCTCAAAATAATAATAATAATAATAATAATCTCCCACCCTCGTCCCTCTCTCACTGTCTCTCAGAAATCAAATCTTGGTTCACCCACAATTTCCTCAAGCTAAACAGCAATAAAACTGAACTCCTACTCGTCGGTACCAAATCCACTCTAAACAAAGCCGACAGTTTCTCCCTCACAATTGATAATGCCACTATATCTCCTTCCCCCCAGGTGAAGAGTCTGGGTGTCATCCTTGACAGTTCACTATCCTTTCACTCCCACATCAATAACATTACCCGGTCCGCTCATTTCCACCTTCGCAATATAAACCGCCTCCGTCCCTCACTCACTCCGCACACCACCGCTATCCTTGTTCACAGTCTCGTCACTTCCCGTATTGACTACTGCAACTCACTCCTCTTCGGTGTCCATCAAAAATTCCTCCATAAACTTCAACTTGTTCAGAATTCAGCAGCCCGGATCATCACGAGAACCCCCTCCTTCCATCATATCACCCCCATCCTCCGACAGCTCCACTGGCTTCCTGTCAAACTTAGAATCAACTTCAAAATACTTCTCGATACATTCAAAGCCATCCATAACCTTGCGCCCCCCTATCTGTCAGATCTTCTTCAAATCTCCATTCCCTCTCGCTCACTCAGGTCCTCATCCTCCCTCCACCTTTTTCTACCCTCTGCCCGTCTCAGTACAATGGGGTGCAGAGCCTTCAGTCGCTCTGCCCCCAAACTCTGGAACTCACTTCCTCCCAACATTCGTAATATTGACTCTTTCCTTATTCAAAATCGAGCTCAAAACCCACCTATTCAGACTTGCCTACCCGCCTTAAATCTTTCTTTATTTATTATTTTATCTGTGTTTTACTATTGGTCTTGGCTGTACAGTGTCCTTGAGTGTTGTGAAAGGCGCTTACAAATGTGATGTATTATTATTATTATGTCAA
Source organism: Hippocampus zosterae (assembly GCF_025434085.1). Lineage (NCBI taxonomy): Eukaryota > Metazoa > Chordata > Actinopteri > Syngnathiformes > Syngnathidae > Hippocampus > Hippocampus zosterae. The sequence continues at coordinate 9,544,172 of NC_067457.1, forward strand.
CTAGTAAGCCTCAAAATGATCTTACTAGTGAACTAGTGGGCATTTTGTGGCTTACATGTCAACTAGTAAGCCTCAAAATGATCTTACTAGTGAACTAGTAGGCACATTTATGGCCTTACATGTTCACTAGTAAGCGTCAAAATGATCTTACTAGTGAACTAGTGGGCATTTTGCGGCTTGCATGTTCACTAGTAAGCCTCAAAATGACCTTACTAGTGAACTAGTGAGCGTTTTGTGGCTTACATGTTCACTAGTAAGCGTCAAAATGATCTTACCAGTGAACTAGTGGGCGTTTTGCGGCTTACATGTCAACTAGTAAGCCTCAAAATGATCTTACTAGTGAACTAGTGGGCATTTTGTGGCTTACATGTCAACCAGTAAGCCTCAAATTGATCTTACTAGTGAACTAGTGGGCACATTTATGGCCTTACATGTTCACTAGTAAGCGTCAAAATGATCTTACTAGTAAACTAGTGGGCACATTTATTGCCTTACATGTTCACTAGTAAGCGTCAAATGACCTTACTAGTGAACTAGTGGGCGATTTGTGGCTTACATGTCAACTCGTAAGCCTCAAAATGATCTTACGAGTGAGCTAGTGGGCGTTTTGCGGCTTACATGTCAACTAGTAAGCCTCAAAATGATCTTACTAGTGAACTAGTGAGCGTTTTGTGGCTTACATGTTCACTAGTAAGCCTCAAAATGATCTTACCAGTGAACTAGTGGGCGTTTTGCGGCTTACATGTCAACTACAAAGCCTCACAATGATCTTACTAGTGAACTAGTGGGCATTTTGTGGCTTACATGTCAACTACTAAGCCTCAAAATGATCTTACTAGTGAACTAGTGGGCACATTTATGGCCTTACATGTTCACTTGTAAGCCTCAAAATGATCTTACTAGTGAACTAATGAGCGTTTTGTGGCTTACATGTTCACTAGTAGGCGTCAAAATGATCTTACTAGTGAACTAGTGGGCACATTTATGGCCTTACATGTTCACTAGTAAGCCTCAAAATGATCTTACTAGTGAACTAGTGGGCGTTTTGTGGCTTACATATTAACTAGTAAGCATCAAAATGACCTTACTAGTGAACTAGTGACAATTTGTAGCTTACATGTTCACGAGTAAGCGTCAAAATGACCTTACTAGTGATCTAGTGGGCACGTTTATGGCCTTACATGTTCACTATTAAGAGTCAAAATGATCTTACTAGTGAACTAGTGGGCACATTTATGGCCTTACATGTTCACTAGTAAGCCTCAAAATGATCTTACTAGTGAACTAGTGGGCGTTTTGTGGCTTACATGTTCACTAGTAAGCCTCAAAATGATCTTACTAGTGAACTAGTGAGCGTTTTGTGGCTTACATGTTCACTAGTAAGCCTCACAATGATGTTACTAGTGAACTAGTGGGCATTTTGTGGCTTACATGTCAACTACTAAGCCTCAAAACGATCTTACTAGTGAACTAGTGGCCACATTTATGGCCTTACATGTTCACTTGTAAGCCACAAAATGATCTTACTAGTAAACTAATGAGCGTTTTGTGGCTTACATGTTCACTAGTAAGTGTCAAAATGACCTTACTAGTGAACTAGTGAGTGTTTTGTGGCTTACATGTTCACTAGTAGGCGTCAAAATGATCTTACTAATGAACTAGTGGGCACATTTATGGCCTTACATGTTCACTAGTAAGCCTCAAAATGATCTTATTAGTGAACTAGTGGGCGTTTTGTGGCTTACATGTTAACTAGTAAGCGTCAAAATGACCTTACTAGTGAACTAGTGACAATTTGTGGCTTACATCTTCACTCGTAAGCCTCAAAATGATCTTACTAGTGAACTAGTGGGCACATTTATGGCCTTACATGTTCACTAGTAAGCCTCAAAATGATCTTACTAGTGAACTAGTGGGCGTTTTGTGGCTTACATGTTCACGAGTAAGCGTCAAAATGATCTTACTATTGAACTTGTGGGCGTTTTGCGGCTTACATGTCAACAAGTAAGCCTCAAAATGATCTTACTAGTGAATTAGTGAGCGTTTTGTGGCTTACATGTCAACTAGTAAGCCTCAAAATGATCTTACTAGTGAACTAGTGGGCGTTTTGTGGCTTACATGTTCACTAGTAAGCCTCAAAATGATCTTACTAGTGAACTAGTGGGCACATGTATGGCCTTACATGTTCACTAGTACGCGTCAAAATGATCTTACTAGTGAACTAGTGGGCGTTTTGCGGCTTGTATGTCAACTAGTAAGCCTCAAAATGATCTTACGAGTGAGCTAGTGGGCGTTTTGCGGCTTACATGTCAACTAGTAAGCCTCAAAATGATCTTACAAGTGAACTAGTGGGCGTTTTGTGGCTTACATGTTCACGAGTAAGCGTCAAAATGATCTTACTAGTGAACTTGTGGGCGTTTTGCGGCTTACATGTCAACAAGTAAGCCTCAAAATGATCTTACTAATGAACTAGTGGGCGTTTTGTGGCTTACATGTTCACTAGTAAGCGTCAAAATGACCTTACTAGTGAATTAGTGAGCGTTTTGTGGCTTACATGTCAACTCGTAAGCCTCAAAATGATCTTACTAGTGAACTAGTGGCCGTTTTGTGGCTTACATGTTCACTAGTAAGCCTCAAAATGATCTTACTAGTGAACTAGTGGGCACATTTATGGGCTTACATGTTCACTAGTAAGCCTCAAAATGATCTTACTAGTGAACTAGTGGCCGTTTTGTGGCTTACATGTTCACTAGTAAGCGTCAAAATGATCTTACTAGTGAACTAGTGCGGATTTTGTGCCTTACATGTCAACTAGTAAGCCTCAAAATGATCTTACTAGTGAAGTAGTGGGCACATTTATGGCCTTACATGTTCACTAGTAAGCCTCAAAATGATCTTACTAGTGAACTAGTGGGCGTTTTGTGGCTTACATGTTCACGAGTAAGTGTCAAAATGATCTTACTAATGAACTAGTGGGCGTTTTGTGGCTTACATGTTCACTAGTAAGCGTGAAAATGACCTTACTAGTGAACTAGTGACAATTTGTGGCTTACACGTTCACGAGTAAGCGTCAAAATGACCTTACTAGTGAACTAGTGAGCGTTTTGTGGCTTACATGTTCATTAGTAAGCCTCAAAATGATCTTACGAGTGAACTACTGGGCGTTTTGCGGCTTACGTGTCAACAAGTAAGCCTCAAAATGATCTTACTAATGAACTAGTGGGCGTTTTGTGCCTTACATGTTCACTAGTAAGCCTCAAAATGATCTTACTAGTGAACTAGTGGGCGTTTTGTGGCTTACATGTTCACTAGTAAGCCTCAAAATGATCTTACTAGTGAACTAGTGAGCACATTTATGGCCTTACATGTTCACTAGTAAGCGTCAAAATGATCTTACTAGTGAACTATTGGGCGTTTTGCGGCTTGCATGTCAACTAGTAAGCCTCAAAATGATCTTACGAGTGAACTAGTGGGCGTTTTGCGGCTTACATGTCAACAAATAAGCCTCAAAATGATCTTACTAGTGAACTAGTGACAATTTGTGGCTTACATGTTCACGAGTAAGCGTCAAAATGACCTTACTAGTGAACTAGTGAGCGTTTTGTGGCTTACATGTTCACTAGTAGGCATCAAAATGATCTTACTAGTGAACTAGTGAGCGTTTTGTGGCTTACATGTTCAATAGTAAGCGTCAAAATGATCTTACTAGTAAACTAGTTGGCAAGTTTATGGCCTTACATGTTCACTAGTAAGCGTCAAAATGACCTTACTAGTGAACTAGTGAGCGTTTTGTGGCTTACATGTTCACTAGTAAGCCTCAAAATGATCTTACGAGTGAGCTAAGGGGCGTTTTTTGGCTTAAATGTCAACTAGTAAGCCTCAAAATGATCTTACTAGTGAACTAGTGGGCACATTTATGGCCTTACATGTTCACTAGTAAGCGTCAAAATGATCTTACTAGTAAACTAGTGTGCAAGTTTATGGCCTTACATGTTCACTAGTAAGCGTGAAAATGACCTTACTAGTGAACTAGTGACAATTTGTGGCTTACACGTTCACGAGTAAGCGTCAAAATGACCTTACTAGTGAACTAGTGAGCGTTTTGTGGCTTACATGTTCACTAGTAAGCCTCAAAATGATCTTACGAGTGAGCTAAGGGGCGTTTTGTGGCTTACATGTCAACTAGTAAGCCTCAAAATGATCTTACTAGTGAACTAGTGGGCGTTTTGTGGCTTACATGTTCACTAGTAAGTGTCAAAATGACTTTACTAGTTAACTAGCGAGTGTTTTGTGGCTTACATGTTCACTAGTAGGCGCCAAAATGATCTTACTAGTGAACTAGTGAGCGTTTTGTGGCTTACATGTTCAATAGTAAGCGTCAAAATGATCTTACTAGTAAACTAGTTGGCAAGTTTATGGCCTTACATGTTCACTAGTAAGCGTCAAAATGACCTTACTAGTGAACTAGTGAGCGTTTTGTGGCTTACATGTTCACTAGTAAGCCTCAAAATGATCTTACGAGTGAGCTAAGGGGCGTTTTTTGGCTTAAATGTCAACTAGCAAGCCTCAAAATGATCTTACGAGTGAGCTAAGGGGCGTTTTGCGGCTTACATGTCAACTAGTAAGCCTCAAAATGATCTTACTAGTGAACTAGTGGGCACATTTATGGCCTTACATGTTCACTAGTAAGCGTCAAAATGATCTTACTAGTAAACTAGTGTGCAAGTTTATGGCCTTACATGTTCACTAGTAAGCGTGAAAATGACCTTACTAGTGAACTAGTGACAATTTGTGGCTTACACGTTCACGAGTAAGCGTCAAAATGACCTTACTAGTGAACTAGTGAGCGTTTTGTGGCTTACATGTTCACTAGTAAGCCTCAAAATGATCTTACGAGTGAGCTAAGGGGCGTTTTGTGGCTTACATCTTCACTCGTAAGCCTCAAAATGATCTTACTAGTAAACTAGTGGGCGTTTTGTGGCTTACATGTTCACTAGTAAGTGTCAAAATGACCATACTAGTTAACTAGTGAGTGTTTTGTGGCTTACATGTTCACTAGTAGGCGTCAAAATGATCTTACTAGTGAACTAGTGAGCGTTTTGTGGCTTACATGTTCAATAGTAAGCCTCAAAATGATCTTACTAGTGAACTAGTGGGCACATTTATGGCCTTACATGTTCACTAGTGAGCCTCAAAATGATCTTACCAGTGAACTAGTGGGCGTTTTGCGGCTTACATGTCAACTCGTAAGCCTCAAAATGATCTTACTAGTGAACTAGTGGGCATTTTGTGGCTTACATGTTCATGAGTAAGCGTCAAAATGATCTTACTAGTAAACTAGTGGGCGTTTTGCGGCTTGCATGTCAACTAGTAAGCCTCAAAATGATCTTACGAGTGAACTAGTGGGCGTTTTGCGGCTTACATGTCAACAAGTAAGTCTCAAAATGATCTTACTAATGAACTAGTGGGTGTTTTGTGGCTTAAATGTTCACTAGTAAGCGTCAAAATGACCTTACTAGTGAATTAGTGAGAGTTTTGTGGCTTACATGTCAACTAGTAAGCCTCAAAATGATCTTACTAGTGAACTAGTGGGCACATTTATGGCCTTACATGTTCACTAGTAAGCCTCAAAATGATCTTACTAGTGAACTAGTGGGCGTTTTGTGGCTTACATGTTCATGAGTAAGCGTCAAAATGATCTTACTAGTGAACTAGTGGGCGTTTTGCGGCTTGCATGTCAACTAGTAAGCCTCAAAATGATCTTACGAGTGAAATAGTGGGCGTTTTGCGGCTTACATGTCAACAAGTAAGCCTCAAAATGATCTTACTAATGAACTAGTGGGTGTTTTGTGGTTTACATATTCACTAGTAAGCCTCAAAATGATCTTACTAGTGAACTAGTGGGCGTTTTGTGGCTTACATGTTCATGAGTAAGCGTCAAAATGATCTTACTAGTAAACTAGTGGGCGTTTTGCGGCTTGCATGTCAACTAGTAAGCCTCAAAATGATCTTACGAGTGAACTAGTGGGCGTTTTGCGGCTTACATGTCAACAAGTAAGTCTCAAAATGATCTTACTAATGAACTAGTGGGTGTTTTGTGGCTTAAATGTTCACTAGTAAGCGTCAAAATGACCTTACTAGTGAATTAGTGAGCGTTTTGTGGCTTACATGTCAACTAGTAAGCCTCAAAATGATCTTACTAGTGAACTAGTGGGCACATTTATGGCCTTACATGTTCACTAGTAAGGCTCAAAATGATCTTACTAGTGAACTAGTGGGCGTTTTGTGGCTTACATGTTCATGAGTAAGCGTCAAAATGATCTTACTAGTGAACTAGTGGGCGTTTTGCGGCTTGCATGTCAACTAGTAAGCCTCAAAATGATCTTACGAGTGAAATAGTGGGCGTTTTGCGGCTTACATGTCAACAAGTAAGCCTCAAAATGATCTTACTAATGAACTAGTGGGTGTTTTGTGGTTTACATATTCACTAGTAAGCCTCAAAATGATCTTACGAGTGAGCTAAGGGGCGTTTTGTGGCTTACATGTCAACTAGTAAGCCTCAAAATGATCTTACTAGTGAACTAGTGGGCGTTTTGTGGCTTACATGTTCACTAGTAAGTGTCAAAATGACTTTACTAGTTAACTAGCGAGTGTTTTGTGGCTTACATGTTCACTAGTAGGCATCAAAATGATCTTACTAGTGAACTAGTGAGCGTTTTGTGGCTTACATGTTCAATAGTAAGCGTCAAAATGATCTTACTAGTAAACTAGTTGGCAAGTTTATGGCCTTACATGTTCACTAGTAAGCGTCAAAATGACCTTACTAGTGAACTAGTGAGCGTTTTGTGGCTTACATGTTCACTAGTAAGCCTCAAAATGATCTTACGAGTGAGCTAAGGGGCGTTTTTTGGCTTAAATGTCAACTAGTAAGCCTCAAAATGATCTTACTAGTGAACTAGTGGGCACATTTATGGCCTTACATGTTCACTAGTAAGCGTCAAAATGATCTTACTAGTAAACTAGTGTGCAAGTTTATGGCCTTACATGTTCACTAGTAAGCGTGAAAATGACCTTACTAGTGAACTAGTGACAATTTGTGGCTTACACGTTCACGAGTAAGCGTCAAAATGACCTTACTAGTGAACTAGTGAGCGTTTTGTGGCTTACATGTTCACTAGTAAGCCTCAAAATGATCTTACGAGTGAGCTAAGGGGCGTTTTGTGGCTTACATGTCAACTAGTAAGCGTCAAAATGACCTTACTAGTGAACTAGTGGGCGTTTTGTGGCTTACATGTCAACTCGTAGGCCTCAAAATGATCTTACGAGTGAGAGAGTGGGCGATTTCCGGCTTACATGTCAACTAGTAAGCCTCAGAATGATCTTACCAGTGAACTAGTGAGCGTTTTGTGGCTTACATGTTCACTAGTAATCCTCAAAATGACCTTATTAGTGAACTAGTGAGTGTTTTGTGGCTTACATGTTCACTAGTAATCCTCAAAATGATCTTACTAGTGAACTAGTGGGCACATTTATGGCCTTACATGTTCACTAGTAAGCCTCAAAATGATCTTACTAGTGAATTAGTGGGCGTTTTGTGGCTTACATGTTCACTAGTAAGCCTCAAAATGATCTTACTAGTGAACTAGTGGGCGTTTTGTGGCTTACATGTTAACTAGTAAGCGTCAAAATGACCTTACTAGTGAACTAGTGACAATTTGTGGCTTACATGTTCACGAGTAAGCGTCAAAATGACCTTACTAGTGAACTAGTGGGCACATTTATGGCCTTATATGTTCACTATTAAGAGTCAAAATGATTTTACTAGTGAACTAGTGGGCACATTTATGGCCTTACATGTTCACTAGTAAGCGTCAAAATGACCTTATTAGTGAACTAGTGGGCGTTTTGTGGCTTACATCTTCACTAGTAAGCCTCAAAATGATCTTACTAGAGAACTAGTGGGCATTTTGTGGCTTACATGTCAACTAGTAAGCCTCAAAATGATCTTACTAGTGAACTAGTGGGCACATTTATGGCCTTACATGTTCACTAGTAAGCGTCAAAATGATCTTACTAGTGAACTAGTGGGCACGTTTATGGCCTTACATGTTCACTAGTAAGCGTAATAATGATCTTACTAGTGAACTCGTGGGCGTTTTGCGGCTTGCATGTCAACTAGTAAGCCTCAAAATGATCTTAGGAGTGAGCTAGTGGGCGTTTTGCGGCTTACATGTCAACTAGTAAGCCTCAAAATGATCTTACTAGTGAACTAGTGGGTTCTTTTGTGGCTTACATGTTCACTAGTAAGCGTCACAATGACCTTACTTGTGAACTAGTGAGCGTTTTGTGGCTTACATGTTCACTAGTAAGCGTCAAAATGATCTTACTAGTGAACTAGTGGGCGTTTTGTGGCTTACATCTTCAATAGTAAGCCTCAAAATGACCTTACTAGAGAACTAGTGGCCATTTTGTGGCTTACATGTCAACTAGTAAGCCTCAAAATGATCTTACTAGTGAACTAGTGGGCACATTTATGGCCTTAAATGTTCACTAGTAAGCGTCAAAATGATCTTACTAGTGAACTAGTGGGCACGTTTATGGCCTTACATGTTCACTAGTAAGCGTAATAATGATCTTACTAGTGAACTAGTGGGCGTTTTGTGGCTTACATGTTCACTAGTAAGCGTCAAAATGATCTTACTAGTGAACTAGTGGGCGTTTTGTGGCTTACATCTTCACTAGTAAGCCTCAAAATGATCTTACTAGAGAACTAGTGGGCATTTTTTGGCTTACATGTCAACTAGTAAGCCTCAAAATGATCTTACTAGTGAACTAGTGGGCACATTTATGGCCTTACATGTTCACTAGTAAGCGTCAAAATAATCTTACTAGTGAACTAGTGGGCACGTTTATGGCCTTACATGTTCACTAGTAAGCGTAATAATGATCTTACTAGTGAACTAGTGGGCATTTTGCGGCTTGCATGTCAACTAGTAAGCCTTAAAATGATCTTACGAGTGAACTAGTGGGCGTTTTGCGGCTTACATGTCAACAAGTAAGCCTCAAAATGATCTTACTAATGAACTCATGGGCGTTTTGTGGCTTACATGTTCACTAGTAAGCCTCAAAATGATCTTACTCGTGAACTAGTGGGCGTTTTGTGGCTTACATGTTCACTAGTAAGCCTCAAAATGATCTTACTAGTGAACTAGTGGGCACATTTATGGCCTTACATGTTCACTAGTACGCGTCAAAATGATCTTACTAGTGAACTAGTGGGCGTTTTGCGGCTTGCATGTCAACTAGTAAGCCTCAAAATGATCTTACGAGTGAGCTAGTGGGCGTTTTGCGGCTTACATGTCAACTAGTAAGCCTCAAAATGATCTTACTAGTGAACTAGTGGGTTCTTTTGTGGCTTACATGTTCACTAGTAAGCGTCAAAATGATCTTACTAGTGAACTAGTGGGCACGTTTATGGCCTTACATGTTCACTAGTAAGCGTAATAATGATCTTACTAGTGAGCTAGTGGGCGTTTTGCGGCTTGCATGTCAACTAGTAAGCCTCAAAATGATCTTACTAGTGGACTAGTGGGCACATTTATGGCCTTACATGTTCACTAGTAAGCCTCAAAATGATCTTACTAGTGAACTAGTGGGCGTTTTGTGGCTTACATATTAACTAGTAAGCATCAAAATGACCTTACTAGTGAACTAGTGACAATTTGTGGCTTACATGTTCACGAGTAAGCGTCAAAATGACCTTACTAGTGATCTAGTGGGCACGTTTATGGCCTTACATGTTCACTATTAAGAGTCAAAATGATCTTACTAGTGAACTAGTGGGCACATTTATGGCCTTACATGTTCACTAGTAAGCCTCAAAATGATCTTACTAGTGAACTAGTGGGCGTTTTGTGGCTTACATGTTCACTAGTAAGCCTCAAAATGATCTTACTAGTGAACTAGTGGGCGTTTTGCCGCTTACATGTCAACTACTAAGCCTCACAATGATGTTACTAGTGAACTAGTGGGCATTTTGTGGCTTACATGTCAACTACTAAGCCTCAAAACGATCTTACTAGTGAACTAGTGGCCACATTTATGGCCTTACATGTTCACTTGTAAGCCACAAAATGATCTTACTAGTGAACTAATGAGCGTTTTGTGGCTTACATGTTCACTAGTAAGTGTCAAAATGACCTTACTAGTGAACTAGTGAGTGTTTTGTGGCTTACATGTTCACTAGTAGGCGTCAAAATGATCTTACTAGTGAACTAGTGGGCACATTTATGGCCTTACATGTTCACTCGTAAGCCTCAAAATGTTCTTACTAGTGAACTAGTGGGCGTTTTGTGGCTTACATGTCAACAAGTAAGCCTCAAAATGATCTTACTAGTGAACTAGTGGGCACATTTATGGCCTTACATGTCAACTAGTAAGCCTCAAAATGATCTTACCAGTGAACTAGTGGGCATTTTGCGGCTTACATGTCAACCAGTAAGCCTCAAAATGATCTTACTAGTGAACTAGTGGGCACATTTATGGCCTTACATGTTCACTTGTAAGCCTCAAAATGATCTTACTAGTGAACTAGTGGGCGTTTTGTGGCTTACATGTTCACGAGTAAGCGTCAAAATGATCTTACTAGTGAACTTGTGGGCGTTTTGCGGCTTACATGTCAACTAGTAAGCCTCAAAATGATCTTACGAGTGAGCTAGTGGGCGTTTTGCGGCTTACATGTCAACAAGTAAGCCTCAAAATGATCTTACTAGTGAACTAGTGGGCACATTTATGGCCTTACATGTTCACTTGTAAGCCTCAAAATGATCTTACTAGTGAACTAATGAGCGTTTTGTGGCTTACATGTTCACTAGTAAGTGTCAAAATGACCTTACTAGTGAACTAGTGAGTGTTTTGTGGCTTACATGTTCACTAGTAGGCGTCAAAATGATCTTACTAGTGAACTAGTGGGCACATTTATGGCCTTACATGTTCACTCGTAAGCCTCAAAATGTTCTTACTAGTGAACTAGTGGGCGTTTTGTGGCTTACATGTCAACAAGTAAGCCTCAAAATGATCTTACTAGTGAACTAGTGGGCACATTTATGGCCTTACATGTCAACTAGTAAGCCTCAAAATGATCTTACCAGTGAACTAGTGGGCATTTTGCGGCTTACATGTCAACCAGTAAGCCTCAAAATGATCTTACTAGTGAACTAGTGGGCACATTTATGGCCTTACATGTTCACTTGTAAGCCTCAAAATGATCTTACTAGTGAACTAGTGGGCGTTTTGTGGCTTACATGTTCACAAGTAAGCGTCAAAATGATCTTACTAGTGAACTTGTGGGCGTTTTGCGGCTTACATGTCAACTAGTAAGCCTCAAAATGATCTTACGAGTGAGCTAGTGGGCGTTTTGCGGCTTACATGTCAACAAGTAAGCCTCAAAATGATCTTACTAGTGAACTAGTGGGCACATTTATGGCCTTACATGTTCACTTGTAAGCCTCAAAATGATCTTACTAGTGAACTATTGGGCGTTTTGTGGCTTACATGTTCACAAGTAAGCGTCAAAATGATCTTACTAGTGAACTAGTGGGTGTTTTGCGGCTTGCATGTCAACTAGTAAGCCTCAAAATGATCTTACGAGTGAACTAGTGGGCGTTTTGCGGCTTACATGTCAACAAGTAAGCCTCAAAATGATCTTACTAATGAACTAGTGAGCGTTTTGTGGCTTACATGTCAACTAGTAAGCCTCAAAATGATCTTACTAGTGAAGTAGTGGGCGTTTTGTGGCTTACATGTTCACTAGTAAGCCTCAAAATGATCTTACTAGTGAACTAGTGGGCACATTTATGGCCTTACATGTTCACTAGTACGCGTCAAAATGATCTTACTAGTGAACCAGTGGGCGTTTTGCGGCTTGCATTTCAACTAGTAAGCCTCAAAATGATCTTACGAGTGAGCTAGTGGGCGTTTTGCGGATTACATGTCAACTAGTAAGCCTCAAAATGATCTTACTAGTGAACTAGTGGGTTCTTTTGTGGCTTAAATGTTCACTAGTAAGCGTCACAATGACCTTACTAGTGAACTAGTGACAATTTGTGGCTTACATGTTCACGAGTAAGCGTCAAAATGACCTTACTAGTGAACTAGTGAGCGTTTTGTGGCTTACATGTTCACTAGTAAGCCTCAAAATGATCTTACGAGTGAGCTGAGGGGCGTTTTCTGGCTTACATGTCAACTAGTAAGCCTCAAAATGATCTTACTAGTGAACTCGTGGGCGTTTTGTGGCTTACATGTTCACTAGTAAGTGTCAAAATGGCCTTACTAGTGAACTAGTGAGTTTTTTGTGGCTTACATGTTCACTAGTAGGCGTCAAAATGATCTTACTAGTGAACTAGTGAGCGTTTTGTGGCTTACATGTTCACTAGTAAGCCTCAAAATGATCTTACTAGTGAACTAGTGGGCACATTTATGGCTTTACATGTTCACTAGTAAGCCTCAAAATGATCTTACCAGTGAACTAGTGGGCGTTTTGTGGCTTACGTGTCAACTATTCATTCATTCATTCATCTTCCGTACCGCTTGATCCTCACTAGGGTCGCGGGGGGTGCTGGAGCCTATCCCAGCTGTCTCCGGGCAGTAGGCGGGGGACACCCTGAATCGGTTGCCAGCCAATCGCAGGGCACACAGAGACAAACGTGTCAACTAGTAAGCCTCAAAATAATAATAATAATAATAATAATCTCCCACCCTCGTCCCTCTCTCACTGTCTCTCAGAAATCAAATCTTGGTTCACCCACAATTTCCTCAAGCTAAACAGCAATAAAACTGAACTCCTACTCGTCGGTACCAAATCCACTCTAAACAAAGCCGACAGTTTCTCCCTCACAATTGATAATGCCACTATATCTCCTTCCCCCCAGGTGAAGAGTCTGGGTGTCATCCTTGACAGTTCACTATCCTTTCACTCCCACATCAATAACATTACCCGGTCCGCTCATTTCCACCTTCGCAATATAAACCGCCTCCGTCCCTCACTCACTCCGCACACCACCGCTATCCTTGTTCACAGTCTCGTCACTTCCCGTATTGACTACTGCAACTCACTCCTCTTCGGTGTCCATCAAAAATTCCTCCATAAACTTCAACTTGTTCAGAATTCAGCAGCCCGGATCATCACGAGAACCCCCTCCTTCCATCATATCACCCCCATCCTCCGACAGCTCCACTGGCTTCCTGTCAAACTTAGAATCAACTTCAAAATACTTCTCGATACATTCAAAGCCATCCATAACCTTGCGCCCCCCTATCTGTCAGATCTTCTTCAAATCTCCATTCCCTCTCGCTCACTCAGGTCCTCATCCTCCCTCCACCTTTTTCTACCCTCTGCCCGTCTCAGTACAATGGGGTGCAGAGCCTTCAGTCGCTCTGCCCCCAAACTCTGGAACTCACTTCCTCCCAACATTCGTAATATTGACTCTCTTTCCTTATTCAAAATCGAGCTCAAAACCCACCTATTCAGACTTGCCTACCCGCCTTAAATCTTTCTTTATTTATTATTTTATCTGTGTTTTACTATTGGTCTTGGCTGTACAGTGTCCTTGAGTGTTGTGAAAGGCGCTTACAAATGTGATGTATTATTATTATTATGTCAACTAGTAAGCCTCAAAATGATCTTACTAGTGAACTAGTGGGCATTTTGTGGCTTACATGTCAACTAGTAAGCCTCAAAATGATCTTACTAGTGAACTAGTAGGCACATTTATGGCCTTACATGTTCACTAGTAAGCGTCAAAATGATCTTACTAGTGAACTAGTGGGCATTTTGCGGCTTGCATGTTCACTAGTAAGCCTCAAAATGACCTTACTAGTGAACTAGTGAGCGTTTTGTGGCTTACATGTTCACTAGTAAGCGTCAAAATGATCTTACCAGTGAACTAGTGGGCGTTTTGCGGCTTACATGTCAACTAGTAAGCCTCAAAATGATCTTACTAGTGAACTAGTGGGCATTTTGTGGCTTACATGTCAACCAGTAAGCCTCAAATTGATCTTACTAGTGAACTAGTGGGCACATTTATGGCCTTACATGTTCACTAGTAAGCGTCAAAATGATCTTACTAGTAAACTAGTGGGCACATTTATTGCCTTACATGTTCACTAGTAAGCGTCAAATGACCTTACTAGTGAACTAGTGGGCGATTTGTGGCTTACATGTCAACTCGTAAGCCTCAAAATGATCTTACGAGTGAGCTAGTGGGCGTTTTGCGGCTTACATGTCAACTAGTAAGCCTCAAAATGATCTTACTAGTGAACTAGTGAGCGTTTTGTGGCTTACATGTTCACTAGTAAGCCTCAAAATGATCTTACCAGTGAACTAGTGGGCGTTTTGCGGCTTACATGTCAACTACAAAGCCTCACAATGATCTTACTAGTGAACTAGTGGGCATTTTGTGGCTTACATGTCAACTACTAAGCCTCAAAATGATCTTACTAGTGAACTAGTGGGCACATTTATGGCCTTACATGTTCACTTGTAAGCCTCAAAATGATCTTACTAGTGAACTAATGAGCGTTTTGTGGCTTACATGTTCACTAGTAGGCGTCAAAATGATCTTACTAGTGAACTAGTGGGCACATTTATGGCCTTACATGTTCACTAGTAAGCCTCAAAATGATCTTACTAGTGAACTAGTGGGCGTTTTGTGGCTTACATATTAACTAGTAAGCATCAAAATGACCTTACTAGTGAACTAGTGACAATTTGTAGCTTACATGTTCACGAGTAAGCGTCAAAATGACCTTACTAGTGATCTAGTGGGCACGTTTATGGCCTTACATGTTCACTATTAAGAGTCAAAATGATCTTACTAGTGAACTAGTGGGCACATTTATGGCCTTACATGTTCACTAGTAAGCCTCAAAATGATCTTACTAGTGAACTAGTGGGCGTTTTGTGGCTTACATGTTCACTAGTAAGCCTCAAAATGATCTTACTAGTGAACTAGTGAGCGTTTTGTGGCTTACATGTTCACTAGTAAGCCTCACAATGATGTTACTAGTGAACTAGTGGGCATTTTGTGGCTTACATGTCAACTACTAAGCCTCAAAACGATCTTACTAGTGAACTAGTGGCCACATTTATGGCCTTACATGTTCACTTGTAAGCCACAAAATGATCTTACTAGTAAACTAATGAGCGTTTTGTGGCTTACATGTTCACTAGTAAGTGTCAAAATGACCTTACTAGTGAACTAGTGAGTGTTTTGTGGCTTACATGTTCACTAGTAGGCGTCAAAATGATCTTACTAATGAACTAGTGGGCACATTTATGGCCTTACATGTTCACTAGTAAGCCTCAAAATGATCTTATTAGTGAACTAGTGGGCGTTTTGTGGCTTACATGTTAACTAGTAAGCGTCAAAATGACCTTACTAGTGAACTAGTGACAATTTGTGGCTTACATCTTCACTCGTAAGCCTCAAAATGATCTTACTAGTGAACTAGTGGGCACATTTATGGCCTTACATGTTCACTAGTAAGCCTCAAAATGATCTTACTAGTGAACTAGTGGGCGTTTTGTGGCTTACATGTTCACGAGTAAGCGTCAAAATGATCTTACTATTGAACTTGTGGGCGTTTTGCGGCTTACATGTCAACAAGTAAGCCTCAAAATGATCTTACTAGTGAATTAGTGAGCGTTTTGTGGCTTACATGTCAACTAGTAAGCCTCAAAATGATCTTACTAGTGAACTAGTGGGCGTTTTGTGGCTTACATGTTCACTAGTAAGCCTCAAAATGATCTTACTAGTGAACTAGTGGGCACATGTATGGCCTTACATGTTCACTAGTACGCGTCAAAATGATCTTACTAGTGAACTAGTGGGCGTTTTGCGGCTTGTATGTCAACTAGTAAGCCTCAAAATGATCTTACGAGTGAGCTAGTGGGCGTTTTGCGGCTTACATGTCAACTAGTAAGCCTCAAAATGATCTTACAAGTGAACTAGTGGGCGTTTTGTGGCTTACATGTTCACGAGTAAGCGTCAAAATGATCTTACTAGTGAACTTGTGGGCGTTTTGCGGCTTACATGTCAACAAGTAAGCCTCAAAATGATCTTACTAATGAACTAGTGGGCGTTTTGTGGCTTACATGTTCACTAGTAAGCGTCAAAATGACCTTACTAGTGAATTAGTGAGCGTTTTGTGGCTTACATGTCAACTCGTAAGCCTCAAAATGATCTTACTAGTGAACTAGTGGCCGTTTTGTGGCTTACATGTTCACTAGTAAGCCTCAAAATGATCTTACTAGTGAACTAGTGGGCACATTTATGGGCTTACATGTTCACTAGTAAGCCTCAAAATGATCTTACTAGTGAACTAGTGGCCGTTTTGTGGCTTACATGTTCACTAGTAAGCGTCAAAATGATCTTACTAGTGAACTAGTGCGGATTTTGTGCCTTACATGTCAACTAGTAAGCCTCAAAATGATCTTACTAGTGAAGTAGTGGGCACATTTATGGCCTTACATGTTCACTAGTAAGCCTCAAAATGATCTTACTAGTGAACTAGTGGGCGTTTTGTGGCTTACATGTTCACGAGTAAGTGTCAAAATGATCTTACTAATGAACTAGTGGGCGTTTTGTGGCTTACATGTTCACTAGTAAGCGTGAAAATGACCTTACTAGTGAACTAGTGACAATTTGTGGCTTACACGTTCACGAGTAAGCGTCAAAATGACCTTACTAGTGAACTAGTGAGCGTTTTGTGGCTTACATGTTCATTAGTAAGCCTCAAAATGATCTTACGAGTGAACTACTGGGCGTTTTGCGGCTTACGTGTCAACAAGTAAGCCTCAAAATGATCTTACTAATGAACTAGTGGGCGTTTTGTGCCTTACATGTTCACTAGTAAGCCTCAAAATGATCTTACTAGTGAACTAGTGGGCGTTTTGTGGCTTACATGTTCACTAGTAAGCCTCAAAATGATCTTACTAGTGAACTAGTGAGCACATTTATGGCCTTACATGTTCACTAGTAAGCGTCAAAATGATCTTACTAGTGAACTATTGGGCGTTTTGCGGCTTGCATGTCAACTAGTAAGCCTCAAAATGATCTTACGAGTGAACTAGTGGGCGTTTTGCGGCTTACATGTCAACAAATAAGCCTCAAAATGATCTTACTAGTGAACTAGTGACAATTTGTGGCTTACATGTTCACGAGTAAGCGTCAAAATGACCTTACTAGTGAACTAGTGAGCGTTTTGTGGCTTACATGTTCACTAGTAAGCCTCAAAATGATCTTACGAGTGAGCTAAGGGGCGTTTTTTGGCTTACATGTCAACTAGTAAGCCTCAAAATGATCTTACTAGTGAACTAGTGGGCGTTTTGTGGCTTACATCTTCACTAGTAAGCCTCAAAATGAACTTACTAGTGAACTAGTGGGCGTTTTGCGGCTTACATGTCAACTAGCAAGCCTCAAAATGATCTTACGAGTGAGCTAAGGGGCGTTTTGCGGCTTACATGTCAACTAGTAAGCCTCAAAATGATCTTACTAGTGAACTAGTGGGCGCATTTATGGCCTTACATGTTCACTAGTAAGCGTCAAAATGATCTTACTAGTAAACTAGTGGGCAAGTTTATGGCCTTACATGTTCACTAGTAAGCGTGAAAATGACCTTACTAGTGAACTAGTGACAATTTGTGGCTTACACGTTCACGAGTAAGCGTCAAAATGACCTTACTAGTGAACTAGTGAGCGTTTTGTGGCTTACATATTCACTAGTAAGCCTCAAAATGATCTTACGAGTGAGCTAAGGGGCGTTTTGTGGCTTACATGTCAACTAGTAAGCCTCAAAATGATCTTACTAGTGAACTAGTGGGCGTTTTGTGGCTTACATGTTCACTAGTAAGTGTCAAAATGACTTTACTAGTTAACTAGCGAGTGTTTTGTGGCTTACATGTTCACTAGTAGGCGCCAAAATGATCTTACTAGTGAACTAGTGAGCGTTTTGTGGCTTACATGTTCAATAGTAAGCGTCAAAATGATCTTACTAGTAAACTAGTTGGCAAGTTTATGGCCTTACATGTTCACTAGTAAGCGTCAAAATGACCTTACTAGTGAACTAGTGAGCGTTTTGTGGCTTACATGTTCACTAGTAAGCCTCAAAATGATCTTACGAGTGAGCTAAGGGGCGTTTTTTGGCTTAAATGTCAACTAGCAAGCCTCAAAATGATCTTACGAGTGAGCTAAGGGGCGTTTTGCGGCTTACATGTCAACTAGTAAGCCTCAAAATGATCTTACTAGTGAACTAGTGGGCACATTTATGGCCTTACATGTTCACTAGTAAGCGTCAAAATGATCTTACTAGTAAACTAGTGTGCAAGTTTATGGCCTTACATGTTCACTAGTAAGCGTGAAAATGACCTTACTAGTGAACTAGTGACAATTTGTGGCTTACACGTTCACGAGTAAGCGTCAAAATGACCTTACTAGTGAACTAGTGAGCGTTTTGTGGCTTACATGTTCACTAGTAAGCCTCAAAATGATCTTACGAGTGAGCTAAGGGGCGTTTTGTGGCTTACATCTTCACTCGTAAGCCTCAAAATGATCTTACTAGTAAACTAGTGGGCGTTTTGTGGCTTACATGTTCACTAGTAAGTGTCAAAATGACCATACTAGTTAACTAGTGAGTGTTTTGTGGCTTACATGTTCACTAGTAGGCGTCAAAATGATCTTACTAGTGAACTAGTGAGCGTTTTGTGGCTTACATGTTCAATAGTAAGCCTCAAAATGATCTTACTAGTGAACTAGTGGGCACATTTATGGCCTTACATGTTCACTAGTGAGCCTCAAAATGATCTTACCAGTGAACTAGTGGGCGTTTTGCGGCTTACATGTCAACTCGTAAGCCTCAAAATGATCTTACTAGTGAACTAGTGGGCATTTTGTGGCTTACATGTTCATGAGTAAGCGTCAAAATGATCTTACTAGTAAACTAGTGGGCGTTTTGCGGCTTGCATGTCAACTAGTAAGCCTCAAAATGATCTTACTAGTGAACTAGTGGGCGTTTTGCGGCTTACATGTCAACAAGTAAGTCTCAAAATGATCTTACTAATGAACTAGTGGGTGTTTTGTGGCTTAAATGTTCACTAGTAAGCGTCAAAATGACCTTACTAGTGAATTAGTGAGCGTTTTGTGGCTTACATGTCAACTAGTAAGCCTCAAAATGATCTTACTAGTGAACTAGTGGGCACATTTATGGCCTTACATGTTCACTAGTAAGCCTCAAAATGATCTTACTAGTGAACTAGTGGGCGTTTTGTGGCTTACATGTTCATGAGTAAGCGTCAAAATGATCTTACTAGTGAACTAGTGGGCGTTTTGCGGCTTGCATGTCAACTAGTAAGCCTCAAAATGATCTTACGAGTGAAATAGTGGGCGTTTTGCGGCTTACATGTCAACAAGT
The DNA here is from genome assembly GCF_025434085.1 of Hippocampus zosterae. NCBI lineage: Eukaryota > Metazoa > Chordata > Actinopteri > Syngnathiformes > Syngnathidae > Hippocampus > Hippocampus zosterae. Next base: position 9,563,639 of record NC_067457.1, read on the forward strand.
AAGCCTCAAAATGATCTTACTAATGAACTAGTGGGTGTTTTGTGGTTTACATATTCACTAGTAAGCCTCAAAATGATCTTACTAGTGAACTAGTGGGCGTTTTGTGGCTTACATGTTCATGAGTAAGCGTCAAAATGATCTTACTAGTAAACTAGTGGGCGTTTTGCGGCTTGCATGTCAACTAGTAAGCCTCAAAATGATCTTACGAGTGAACTAGTGGGCGTTTTGCGGCTTACATGTCAACAAGTAAGTCTCAAAATGATCTTACTAATGAACTAGTGGGTGTTTTGTGGCTTAAATGTTCACTAGTAAGCGTCAAAATGACCTTACTAGTGAATTAGTGAGCGTTTTGTGGCTTACATGTCAACTAGTAAGCCTCAAAATGATCTTACTAGTGAACTAGTGGGCACATTTATGGCCTTACATGTTCACTAGTAAGGCTCAAAATGATCTTACTAGTGAACTAGTGGGCGTTTTGTGGCTTACATGTTCATGAGTAAGCGTCAAAATGATCTTACTAGTGAACTAGTGGGCGTTTTGCGGCTTGCATGTCAACTAGTAAGCCTCAAAATGATCTTACGAGTGAAATAGTGGGCGTTTTGCGGCTTACATGTCAACAAGTAAGCCTCAAAATGATCTTACTAATGAACTAGTGGGTGTTTTGTGGTTTACATATTCACTAGTAAGCCTCAAAATGATCTTACGAGTGAGCTAAGGGGCGTTTTGTGGCTTACATGTCAACTAGTAAGCCTCAAAATGATCTTACTAGTGAACTAGTGGGCGTTTTGTGGCTTACATGTTCACTAGTAAGTGTCAAAATGACTTTACTAGTTAACTAGCGAGTGTTTTGTGGCTTACATGTTCACTAGTAGGCATCAAAATGATCTTACTAGTGAACTAGTGAGCGTTTTGTGGCTTACATGTTCAATAGTAAGCGTCAAAATGATCTTACTAGTAAACTAGTTGGCAAGTTTATGGCCTTACATGTTCACTAGTAAGCGTCAAAATGACCTTACTAGTGAACTAGTGAGCGTTTTGTGGCTTACATGTTCACTAGTAAGCCTCAAAATGATCTTACGAGTGAGCTAAGGGGCGTTTTTTGGCTTAAATGTCAACTAGTAAGCCTCAAAATGATCTTACTAGTGAACTAGTGGGCACATTTATGGCCTTACATGTTCACTAGTAAGCGTCAAAATGATCTTACTAGTAAACTAGTGTGCAAGTTTATGGCCTTACATGTTCACTAGTAAGCGTGAAAATGACCTTACTAGTGAACTAGTGACAATTTGTGGCTTACACGTTCACGAGTAAGCGTCAAAATGACCTTACTAGTGAACTAGTGAGCGTTTTGTGGCTTACATGTTCACTAGTAAGCCTCAAAATGATCTTACGAGTGAGCTAAGGGGCGTTTTGTGGCTTACATCTTCACTCGTAAGCCTCAAAATGATCTTACTAGTAAACTAGTGGGCGTTTTGTGGCTTACATGTTCACTAGTAAGTGTCAAAATGACCATACTAGTTATCTAGTGAGTGTTTTGTGGCTTACATGTTCACTAGTAGGCGTCAAAATGATCTTACTAGTGAACTAGTGAGCGTTTTGTGGCTTACATGTTCAATAGTAAGCCTCAAAATGATCTTACTAGTGAACTAGTGGGCACATTTATGGCCTTACATGTTCACTAGTGAGCCTCAAAATGATCTTACCAGTGAACTAGTGGGCGTTTTGCGGCTTACATGTCAACTCGTAAGCCTCAAAATGATCTTACTAGTGAACTAGTGGGCATTTTGTGGCTTACATGTTCATGAATAAGCGTCAAAATGATCTTACTAGTGAACTAGTGGGCGTTTTGCGGCTTGCATGTCAACTAGTAAGCCTCAAAATGATCTTACGAGTGAACTAGTGGGCGTTTTGCGGCTTACATGTCAACAAGTAAGTCTCAAAATGATCTTACTAATGAACTAGTGGGTGTTTTGTGGCTTAAATGTTCACTAGTAAGCGTCAAAATGACCTTACTAGTGAATTAGTGAGCGTTTTGTGGCTTACATGTCAACTAGTAAGCCTCAAAATGATCTTACTAGTGAACTAGTGGGCACATTTATGGCCTTACATGTTCACTAGTAAGCCTCAAAATGATCTTACTAGTGAACTAGTGGGCGTTTTGTGGCTTACATGTTCATGAGTAAGCGTCAAAATGATCTTACTAGTGAACTAGTGGGCGTTTTGCGGCTTGCATGTCAACTAGTAAGCCTCAAAATGATCTTACGAGTGAAATAGTGGGCGTTTTGCGGCTTACATGTCAACAAGTAAGCCTCAAAATGATCTTACTAATGAACTAGTGGGTGTTTTGTGGTTTACATGTTGACTAGTAAGCGTCAAAATGACCTTACTAGTGAATTAGTGAGCGTTTTGTGGCTTACATGTTCACTAGTAAGCCTCAAAATGATCTTACTAGTAAACTAGTGGGCAAGTTTTTGGCCTTACATGTTCACTAGTAAGAGTCAAAATGACCTTACTAGTGAACTAGTGAGCGTTTTGTGGCTTACATGTTCAATAGTAAGCCTCAAAATTATCTTACGAGTGAGCTAAGGGGCGTTTTTTGGCTTACATGTCAACTAGTAAGCCTCAAAATGATCTAAATGATCTTACTAGTGAACTAGTGGGCGTTTTGTGGCTTACATCTTCACTAGTAAGCCTCAAAATGAACTTACTAGTGAACTAGTGGGCGTTTTGCGGCTTACATGTCAACTAGTAAGCCTCAAAATGATCTTACTAATGAACTAGTGGGCGTTTTGTGGCTTACATGTCAACTAGTAAGCCTCAAAATGATCTTACTAGTGAACTAGTGGGCCCATTTATGGCCTTACATGTTCACTAGTAAGCCTCAAAATGATCTTACTAATGAACTAGTGGGCGTTTGGTGGCTTACATGTTCACTAGTAAGCCTCAAAATTATCTTACTAGTGAACTAGTGGGCACATTTATGGCCTTACATGTTCACTAGTACTCGTCAAAATGATCTTATTAGTGAACTAGTGGGCGTTTTGCGGCTTGCATGTCAACTAGTAAGCCTCAAAATGATCTTACGAGTGCGCTAGTGGGCGTTTTGCGGCTTACATGTTCACTAGTAAGCGTCACAATGACCTTACTAGTGAACTAGTGACAATTTGTGGCTTACATGTTCACTAGTAAGCCTCAAAATGATCTTACGAGTGAGCTAAGGGGCGTTTTCTGGCTTACATGTCAACTAGTAAGCCTCAAAATGATCTTACTAGTGAACTAGTTGGCGTTTTGTGCCTTACATGTTCACTAGTAAGTGTCAAAATGACCTTACAAGTTAACTAGTGAGTGTTTTGTGGCTTACATGTTCACTAGTAGGCGTCAAAATGATCTTACTAGTGAACTAGTGAGCGTTTTGTGGCTTACATGTTCACTAGTAAGCCTCAAAATGATCTTACTAGTGAACTAGTGGGCACATTTATGGCCTTACATGTTCACTAGTACGCGTCAAAATGATCTTACTAGTGAACTAGTGGGCGTTTTGCGCTTGCATGTCAACTAGTAAGCCTCAAAATGATCTTACGAGTGAGCTAGTGGGCGTTTTGCGGCTTACATGTCAACTCGTAAGCCTCAAAATGATCTTACGAGTGAGCTAGTGGGCACATTTATGGCCTTACATGTCAACAAGTAAGCCTCAAAATGACCTTACTAGTGAATTAGTGAGCGTTTTGTGGCTTACATGTCAACTAGTAAGCCTCAAAATGATCTTACTAGTGAACTAGTGGGCACATTTATGGCCTTACATGTTCACTAGTACGCGTCAAAATGATCTTACTAGTGAACTAGTGGGCGTTTTGCGGCTTGCATGTCAACTAGTAAGCCTCAAAATGATCTTACGAGTGAGCAAGTGGGCGTTTTGCGGCTTACATGTCAACTGGTAAGCCTCAAAATGATCTTACTAGTGAACTAGTGGGTTCTTTTGTGGCTTACATGTTCACTAGTAAGCGTCACAATGACCTTACTAGTGAAGTAGTGACAATTTGTGGCTTACATGTTCACTAGTAAGCCTCAAAATGATCTTATGAGTGAGATAAGGGGCGTTTTCTGGCTTACATGTCAACTAATAAGCCTCAAAATGATCTTACTAGTGAACTAGTGGGAATTGTGTTGCTTACATGTTCACTAGTAAGTGTCAAAATGACCTTACTAGTTAACTAGTGAGTGTTTTGTGGCTTACATGTTCACTAGTAAGCGTCAAAATGACCTTACTAGTGAATTGTTGAGCGTTTTGTGGCTTACATGTCAACTAGTAAGCCTCAAAATGATCTTACGAGTGAAATAGTGGGCGTTTTGCGGCTTACATGTCAACAAGTAAGCCGCAAAATGATCTTACTAATGAACTAGTGGGTGTTTTGTGGTTTACATATTCACTAGTAAGCCTCAAAATGATCTTACGAGTGAGCTAAGGGGCGTTTTGTGGCTTACATGTCAACTAGTAAGCCTCAAAATGATCTTACTAGTGAACTAGTGGGCGTTTTGTGGCTTACATGTTCACTAGTAAGTGTCAAAATGACTTTACTAGTTAACTAGCGAGTGTTTTGTGGCTTACCTGTTCACTAGTAGGCATCAAAATGATCTTACTAGTGAACTAGTGAGCGTTTTGTGGCTTACATGTTCAATAGTAAGCGTCAAAATGATCTTACTAGTAAACTAGTTGGCAAGTTTATGGCCTTACATGTTCACTAGTAAGCCTCAAAATGATCTTACGAGTGAGCTAAGGGGCGTTTTTTGGCTTAAATGTCAACTAGTAAGCCTCAAAATGATCTTACTAGTGAACTAGTGGGCACATTTATGGCCTTACATGTTCACTAGTAAGCGTCAAAATGATCTTACTAGTAAACTAGTGTGCAAGTTTATGGCCTTACATGTTCACTAGTAAGCGTGAAAATGACCTTACTAGTGAACTAGTGACAATTTGTGGCTTACACGTTCACGAGTAAGCGTCAAAATGACCTTACTAGTGAACTAGTGAGCGTTTTGTGCCTTACATGTTCACTAGTAAGCCTCAAAATGATCTTACGAGTGAGCTAAGGGGCGTTTTGTGGCTTACATCTTCACTCGTAAGCCTCAAAATGATCTTACTAGTAAACTAGTGGGCGTTTTGTGGCTTACATGTTCACTAGTAAGTGTCAAAATGACCATACTAGTTATCTAGTGAGTGTTTTGTGGCTTACATGTTCACTAGTAGGCGTCAAAATGATCTTACTAGTGAACTAGTGAGCGTTTTGTGGCTTACATGTTCAATAGTAAGCCTCAAAATGATCTTACTAGTGAACTAGTGGGCACATTTATGGCCTTACATGTTCACTAGTGAGCCTCAAAATGATCTTACCAGTGAACTAGTGGGCGTTTTGCGGCTTACATGTCAACTCGTAAGCCTCAAAATGATCTTACTAGTGAACTAGTGGGCATTTTGTGGCTTACATGTTCATGAATAAGCGTCAAAATGATCTTACTAGTGAACTAGTGGGCACATTTATGGCCTTACATGTTCACTAGTAAGCCTCAAAATGATCTTACTAGTGAACTAGTGGGCGTTTTGTGGCTTACATGTTCATGAGTAAGCGTCAAAATGATCTTACTAGTGAACTAGTGGGCGTTTTGCGGCTTGCATGTCAACTAGTAAGCCTCAAAATGATCTTACGAGTGAAATAGTGGGCGTTTTGCGGCTTACATGTCAACAAGTAAGCCTCAAAATGATCTTACTAATGAACTAGTGGGTGTTTTGTGGTTTACATGTTGACTAGTAAGCGTCAAAATGACCTTACTAGTGAATTAGTGAGCGTTTTGTGGCTTACATGTTCACTAGTAAGCCTCAAAATGATCTTACTAGTGAACTAGTGGGCGTTTTGCGGCTTGCATGTCAACTAGTAAGCCTCAAAATGATCTTACGAGTGAAATAGTGGGCGTTTTGCGGCTTACATGTCAACAAGTAAGCCTCAAAATGATCTTACTAATGAACTAGTGGGTGTTTTGTGGTTTACATGTTGACTAGTAAGCGTCAAAATGACCTTACTAGTGAATTAGTGAGCGTTTTGTGGCTTACATGTTCACTAGTAGGCGTCAAAATGATCTTACTAGTGAACTAGTGAGCGTTTTGTGGCTTACATGTTCAATAGTAAGCCTCAAAATGATCTTACTAGTGAACTAGTGGGCACATTTATGGCCTTACATGTTCACTAGTAAGCGTCAAAATGATCTTACTAGTGAACTAGTGGGCATTTTGTGGCTTACATGTCAACTAGTAAGCCTCAAAATGATCTTACTAGTGAACTAGTGGGCACATTTATGGCCTTACATGTTCACTAGTAAGCGTCAAAATGATCTTACTAGTAAACTAGTGGGCAAGTTTATGGCCTTACATGTTCACTAGTAAGAGTCAAAATGACCTTACTAGTGAACTAGTGAGCGTTTTGTGGCTTACATGTTCAATAGTAAGCCTCAAAATTATCTTACGAGTGAGCTAAGGGGCGTTTTTTGGCTTACATGTCAACTAGTAAGCCTCAAAATGATCTAAATGATCTTACTAGTGAACTAGTGGGCGTTTTGTGGCTTACATCTTCACTAGTAAGCCTCAAAATGAACTTACTAGTGAACTAGTGGGCGTTTTGCGGCTTACATGTCAACTAGTAAGCCTCAAAATGATCTTACTAATGAACTAGAGGGCGTTTTGTGGCTTACATGTCAACTAGTAAGCCTCAAAATGATCTTACTAGTGAACTAGTGGGCCCATTTATGGCCTTACATGTTCACTAGTAAGCCTCAAAATGATCTTACTAATGAACTAGTGGGCGTTTGGTGGCTTACATGTTCACTAGTAAGCCTCAAAATTATCTTACTAGTGAACTAGTGGGCACATTTATGGCCTTACATGTTCACTAGTACTCGTCAAAATGATCTTACTAGTGAACTAGTGGGCGTTTTGCGGCTTGCATGTCAACTAGTAAGCCTCAAAATTATCTTACGAGTGCGCTAGTGGGCGTTTTGCGGCTTACATGTTCACTAGTAAGCGTCACAATGACCTTACTAGTGAACTAGTGACAATTTGTGGCTTACATGTTCACTAGTAAGCCTCAAAATGATCTTACGAGTGAGCTAAGGGGCGTTTTCTGGCTTACATGTCAACTAGTAAGCCTCAAAATGATCTTACTAGTGAACTAGTTGGCGTTTTGTGCCTTACATGTTCACTAGTAAGTGTCAAAATGACCTTACAAGTTAACTAGTGAGTGTTTTGTGGCTTACATGTTCACTAGTAGGCGTCAAAATGATCTTACTAGTGAACTAGTGAGCGTTTTGTGGCTTACATGTTCACTAGTAAGCCTCAAAATGATCTTACTAGTGAACTAGTGGGCACATTTATGGCCTTACATGTTCACTAGTACGCGTCAAAATGATCTTACTAGTGAACTAGTGGGCGTTTTGCGGCTTGCATGTCAACTAGTAAGCCTCAAAATGATCTTACGAGTGAGCTAGTGGGCGTTTTGCGGCTTACATGTCAACTCGTAAGCCTCAAAATGATCTTACGAGTGAGCTAGTGGGCACATTTATGGCCTTACATGTCAACAAGTAAGCCTCAAAATGACCTTACTAGTGAATTAGTGAGCGTTTTGTGGCTTACATGTCAACTAGTAAGCCTCAAAATGATCTTACTAGTGAACTAGTGGGCACATTTATGGCCTTACATGTTCACTAGTACGCGTCAAAATGATCTTACTAGTGAACTAGTGGGCGTTTTGCGGCTTGCATGTCAACTAGTAAGCCTCAAAATGATCTTACGAGTGAGCAAGTGGGCGTTTTGCGGCTTAAATGTCAACTGGTAAGCCTCAAAATGATCTTACTAGTGAACTAGTGGGTTCTTTTGTGGCTTACATGTTCACTAGTAAGCGTCACAATGACCTTACTAGTGAACTAGTGACAATTTGTGGCTTACATGTTCACTAGTAAGCCTCAAAATGATCTTACGAGTGAGCTAAGGGGCGTTTTCTGGCTTACATGTCAACTAGTAAGCCTCAAAATGATCTTACTAGTGAACTAGTTGGCGTTTTGTGCCTTACATGTTCACTAGTAAGTGTCAAAATGACCTTACAAGTTAACTAGTGAGTGTTTTGTGGCTTACATGTTCACTAGTAGGCGTCAAAATGATCTTACTAGTGAACTAGTGAGCGTTTTGTGGCTTACATGTTCACTAGTAAGCCTCAAAATGATCTTACTAGTGAACTAGTGGGCACATTTATGGCCTTACATGTTCACTAGTACGCGTCAAAATGATCTTACTAGTGAACTAGTGGGCGTTTTGCGGCTTGCATGTCAACTAGTAAGCCTCAAAATGATCTTACGAGTGAGCTAGTGGGCGTTTTGCGGCTTACATGTCAACTCGTAAGCCTCAAAATGATCTTACTAGTGAACTAGTGGGTTCTTTTGTGGCTTACATGTTCACTAGTAAGCGTCACAATGACCTTACTTGTGAACTAGTGGGCACATTTATGGCATTACATATTCACTAGTAAGCGTCAAAATGACCTTACTAGTGAACTAGTGGGCGTTTTGTGGCTTACATGTTCACTAGTAAGCATCAAAATGATCTTACTAGTAAACTAGTGGGCACATTTATGGCCTTACATGTTCACTAGTAAGCGTCAAAATGACCTTACTAGTGAACTAGTGGGCGTTTTGTGGCTTACATGTCAACTCGTAGGCCTCAAAATGATCTTACGAGTGAGAGAGTGGGCGATTTCCGGCTTACATGTCAACTAGTAAGCCTCAGAATGATCTTACCAGTGAACTAGTGAGCGTTTTGTGGCTTACATGTTCACTAGTAATCCTCAAAATGATCTTACTAGTGAACTAGTGGGCACATTTATGGCCTTACATGTTCACTTGTAAGCCTCAAAATGACCTTACTAGTGAACTAGTGGGCGTTTTGTGGCTTACATGTTCACTAGTAAGCATCAAAATGATCTTACTAGTAAACTAGTGGGCACATTTATGGCCTTACATGTTCACTAGTAAGCGTCAAAATGACCTTACTAGTGAACTAGTGGGCGTTTTGTGGCTTACATGTCAACTCGTAGGCCTCAAAATGATCTTACGAGTGAGAGAGTGGGCGATTTCCGGCTTACATGTCAACTAGTAAGCCTCAGAATGATCTTACCAGTGAACTAGTGAGCGTTTTGTGGCTTACATGTTCACTAGTAATCCTCAAAATGACCTTACTAGTGAATTAGTGAGCGTTTTGTGGCTTACATGTCAACTAGTAAGCCTCAAAATGATCTTACTAGTGAACTAGTGGGCACATTTATGGCCTTACATGTTCACTAGTACGCGTCAAAATGATCTTACTAGTGAACTAGTGGGCGTTTTGCGGCTTGCATGTCAACTAGTAAGCCTCAAAATGATCTTACGAGTGAGCAAGTGGGCGTTTTGCGGCTTAAATGTCAACTGGTAAGCCTCAAAATGATCTTACTAGTGAACTAGTGGGTTCTTTTGTGGCTTACATGTTCACTAGTAAGCGTCACAATGACCTTACTAGTGAACTAGTGACAATTTGTGGCTTACATGTTCACTAGTAAGCCTCAAAATGATCTTACGAGTGAGCTAAGGGGCGTTTTCTGGCTTACATGTCAACTAGTAAGCCTCAAAATGATCTTACTAGTGAACTAGTTGGCGTTTTGTGCCTTACATGTTCACTAGTAAGTGTCAAAATGACCTTACAAGTTAACTAGTGAGTGTTTTGTGGCTTACATGTTCACTAGTAGGCGTCAAAATGATCTTACTAGTGAACTAGTGAGCGTTTTGTGGCTTACATGTTCACTAGTAAGCCTCAAAATGATCTTACTAGTGAACTAGTGGGCACATTTATGGCCTTACATGTTCACTAGTACGCGTCAAAATGATCTTACTAGTGAACTAGTGGGCGTTTTGCGGCTTGCATGTCAACTAGTAAGCCTCAAAATGATCTTACGAGTGAGCTAGTGGGCGTTTTGCGGCTTACATGTCAACTCGTAAGCCTCAAAATGATCTTACTAGTGAACTAGTGGGCGTTTTGTGGCTTACATGTTCATGAGTAAGCGTCAAAATGATCTTACTAGTGAACTAGTGGGCGTTTTGCGGCTTGCATGTCAACTAGTAAGCCTCAAAATGATCTTACGAGTGAAATAGTGGGCGTTTTGCGGCTTACATGTCAACAAGTAAGCCTCAAAATGATCTTACTAATGAACTAGTGGGTGTTTTGTGGTTTACATGTTGACTAGTAAGCGTCAAAATGACCTTACTAGTGAATTAGTGAGCGTTTTGTGGCTTACATGTTCACTAGTAAGCCTCAAAATGATCTTACTAGTGAACTAGTGGGCGTTTTGCGGCTTGCATGTCAACTAGTAAGCCTCAAAATGATCTTACGAGTGAAATAGTGGGCGTTTTGCGGCTTACATGTCAACAAGTAAGCCTCAAAATGATCTTACTAATGAACTAGTGGGTGTTTTGTGGTTTACATGTTGACTAGTAAGCGTCAAAATGACCTTACTAGTGAATTAGTGAGCGTTTTGTGGCTTACATGTTCACTAGTAGGCGTCAAAATGATCTTACTAGTGAACTAGTGAGCGTTTTGTGGCTTACATGTTCAATAGTAAGCCTCAAAATGATCTTACTAGTGAACTAGTGGGCACATTTATGGCCTTACATGTTCACTAGTAAGCGTCAAAATGATCTTACTAGTGAACTAGTGGGCATTTTGTGGCTTACATGTCAACTAGTAAGCCTCAAAATGATCTTACTAGTGAACTAGTGGGCACATTTATGGCCTTACATGTTCACTAGTAAGCGTCAAAATGATCTTACTAGTAAACTAGTGGGCAAGTTTATGGCCTTACATGTTCACTAGTAAGAGTCAAAATGACCTTACTAGTGAACTAGTGAGCGTTTTGTGGCTTACATGTTCAATAGCTAGCCTCAAAATTATCTTACGAGTGAGCTAAGGGGCGTTTTTTGGCTTACATGTCAACTAGTAAGCCTCAAAATGATCTAAATGATCTTACTAGTGAACTAGTGGGCGTTTTGTGGCTTACATCTTCACTAGTAAGCCTCAAAATGAACTTACTAGTGAACTAGTGGGCGTTTTGCGGCTTACATGTCAACTAGTAAGCCTCAAAATGATCTTACTAATGAACTAGAGGGCGTTTTGTGGCTTACATGTCAACTAGTAAGCCTCAAAATGATCTTACTAGTGAACTAGTGGGCCCATTTATGGCCTTACATGTTCACTAGTAAGCCTCAAAATGATCTTACTAATGAACTAGTGGGCGTTTGGTGGCTTACATGTTCACTAGTAAGCCTCAAAATTATCTTACTAGTGAACTAGTGGGCACATTTATGGCCTTACATGTTCACTAGTACTCGTCAAAATGATCTTACTAGTGAACTAGTGGGCGTTTTGCGGCTTGCATGTCAACTAGTAAGCCTCAAAATGATCTTACGAGTGCGCTAGTGGGCGTTTTGCGGCTTACATGTTCACTAGTAAGCGTCACAATGACCTTACTAGTGAACTAGTGACAATTTGTGGCTTACATGTTCACTAGTAAGCCTCAAAATGATCTTACGAGTGAGCTAAGGGGCGTTTTCTGGCTTACATGTCAACTAGTAAGCCTCAAAATGATCTTACTAGTGAACTAGTTGGCGTTTTGTGCCTTACATGTTCACTAGTAAGTGTCAAAATGACCTTACAAGTTAACTAGTGAGTGTTTTGTGGCTTACATGTTCACTAGTAGGCGTCAAAATGATCTTACTAGTGAACTAGTGAGCGTTTTGTGGCTTACATGTTCACTAGTAAGCCTCAAAATGATCTTACTAGTGAACTAGTGGGCACATTTATGGCCTTACATGTTCACTAGTACGCGTCAAAATGATCTTACTAGTGAACTAGTGGGCGTTTTGCGGCTTGCATGTCAACTAGTAAGCCTCAAAATGATCTTACGAGTGAGCTAGTGGGCGTTTTGCGGCTTACATGTCAACTCGTAAGCCTCAAAATGATCTTACGAGTGAGCTAGTGGGCACATTTATGGCCTTACATGTCAACAAGTAAGCCTCAAAATGACCTTACTAGTGAATTAGTGAGCGTTTTGTGGCTTACATGTCAACTAGTAAGCCTCAAAATGATCTTACTAGTGAACTAGTGGGCACATTTATGGCCTTACATGTTCACTAGTACGCGTCAAAATGATCTTACTAGTGAACTAGTGGGCGTTTTGCGGCTTGCATGTCAACTAGTAAGCCTCAAAATGATCTTACGAGTGAGCAAGTGGGCGTTTTGCGGCTTAAATGTCAACTGGTAAGCCTCAAAATGATCTTACTAGTGAACTAGTGGGTTCTTTTGTGGCTTACATGTTCACTAGTAAGCGTCACAATGACCTTACTAGTGAACTAGTGACAATTTGTGGCTTACATGTTCACTAGTAAGCCTCAAAATGATCTTACGAGTGAGCTAAGGGGCGTTTTCTGGCTTACATGTCAACTAGTAAGCCTCAAAATGATCTTACTAGTGAACTAGTTGGCGTTTTGTGCCTTACATGTTCACTAGTAAGTGTCAAAATGACCTTACAAGTTAACTAGTGAGTGTTTTGTGGCTTACATGTTCACTAGTAGGCGTCAAAATGATCTTACTAGTGAACTAGTGAGCGTTTTGTGGCTTACATGTTCACTAGTAAGCCTCAAAATGATCTTACTAGTGAACTAGTGGGCACATTTATGGCCTTACATGTTCACTAGTACGCGTCAAAATGATCTTACTAGTGAACTAGTGGGCGTTTTGCGGCTTGCATGTCAACTAGTAAGCCTCAAAATGATCTTACGAGTGAGCTAGTGGGCGTTTTGCGGCTTACATGTCAACTCGTAAGCCTCAAAATGATCTTACTAGTGAACTAGTGGGTTCTTTTGTGGCTTACATGTTCACTAGTAAGCGTCACAATGACCTTACTTGTGAACTAGTGGGCACATTTATGGCATTACATATTCACTAGTAAGCGTCAAAATGACCTTACTAGTGAACTAGTGGGCGTTTTGTGGCTTACATGTTCACTAGTAAGCATCAAAATGATCTTACTAGTAAACTAGTGGGCACATTTATGGCCTTACATGTTCACTAGTAAGCGTCAAAATGACCTTACTAGTGAACTAGTGGGCGTTTTGTGGCTTACATGTCAACTCGTAGGCCTCAAAATGATCTTACGAGTGAGAGAGTGGGCGATTTCCGGCTTACATGTCAACTAGTAAGCCTCAGAATGATCTTACCAGTGAACTAGTGAGCGTTTTGTGGCTTACATGTTCACTAGTAATCCTCAAAATGATCTTACTAGTGAACTAGTGGGCACATTTATGGCCTTACATGTTCACTTGTAAGCCTCAAAATGACCTTACTAGTGAACTAGTGGGCGTTTTGTGGCTTACATGTTCACTAGTAAGCATCAAAATGATCTTACTAGTAAACTAGTGGGCACATTTATGGCCTTACATGTTCACTAGTAAGCGTCAAAATGACCTTACTAGTGAACTAGTGGGCGTTTTGTGGCTTACATGTCAACTCGTAGGCCTCAAAATGATCTTACGAGTGAGAGAGTGGGCGATTTCCGGCTTACATGTCAACTAGTAAGCCTCAGAATGATCTTACCAGTGAACTAGTGAGCGTTTTGTGGCTTACATGTTCACTAGTAATCCTCAAAATGACCTTACTAGTGAATTAGTGAGCGTTTTGTGGCTTACATGTCAACTAGTAAGCCTCAAAATGATCTTACTAGTGAACTAGTGGGCACATTTATGGCCTTACATGTTCACTAGTACGCGTCAAAATGATCTTACTAGTGAACTAGTGGGCGTTTTGCGGCTTGCATGTCAACTAGTAAGCCTCAAAATGATCTTACGAGTGAGCAAGTGGGCGTTTTGCGGCTTAAATGTCAACTGGTAAGCCTCAAAATGATCTTACTAGTGAACTAGTGGGTTCTTTTGTGGCTTACATGTTCACTAGTAAGCGTCACAATGACCTTACTAGTGAACTAGTGACAATTTGTGGCTTACATGTTCACTAGTAAGCCTCAAAATGATCTTACGAGTGAGCTAAGGGGCGTTTTCTGGCTTACATGTCAACTAGTAAGCCTCAAAATGATCTTACTAGTGAACTAGTTGGCGTTTTGTGCCTTACATGTTCACTAGTAAGTGTCAAAATGACCTTACAAGTTAACTAGTGAGTGTTTTGTGGCTTACATGTTCACTAGTAGGCGTCAAAATGATCTTACTAGTGAACTAGTGAGCGTTTTGTGGCTTACATGTTCACTAGTAAGCCTCAAAATGATCTTACTAGTGAACTAGTGGGCACATTTATGGCCTTACATGTTCACTAGTACGCGTCAAAATGATCTTACTAGTGAACTAGTGGGCGTTTTGCGGCTTGCATGTCAACTAGTAAGCCTCAAAATGATCTTACGAGTGAGCTAGTGGGCGTTTTGCGGCTTACATGTCAACTCGTAAGCCTCAAAATGATCTTACTAGTGAACTAGTGGGTTCTTTTGTGGCTTACATGTTCACTAGTAAGCGTCACAATGACCTTACTTGTGAACTAGTGGGCACATTTATGGCATTACATATTCACTAGTAAGCGTCAAAATGACCTTACTAGTGAACTAGTGGGCGTTTTGTGGCTTACATGTTCACTAGTAAGCATCAAAATGATCTTACTAGTAAACTAGTGGGCACATTTATGGCCTTACATGTTCACTAGTAAGCGTCAAAATGACCTTACTAGTGAACTAGTGGGCGTTTTGTGGCTTACATGTCAACTCGTAGGCCTCAAAATGATCTTACGAGTGAGAGAGTGGGCGATTTCCGGCTTACATGTCAACTAGTAAGCCTCAGAATGATCTTACCAGTGAACTAGTGAGCGTTTTGTGGCTTACATGTTCACTAGTAATCCTCAAAATGATCTTACTAGTGAACTAGTGGGCACATTTATGGCCTTACATGTTCACTTGTAAGCCTCAAAATGACCTTACTAGTGAACTAGTGGGCGTTTTGTGGCTTACATGTTCACTAGTAAGCATCAAAATGATCTTACTAGTAAACTAGTGGGCACATTTATGGCCTTACATGTTCACTAGTAAGCGTCAAAATGACCTTACTAGTGAACTAGTGGGCGTTTTGTGGCTTACATGTCAACTCGTAGGCCTCAAAATGATCTTACGAGTGAGAGAGTGGGCGATTTCCGGCTTACATGTCAACTAGTAAGCCTCAGAATGATCTTACCAGTGAACTAGTGAGCGTTTTGTGGCTTACATGTTCACTAGTAATCCTCAAAATGACCTTATTAGTGAACTAGTGAGTGTTTTGTGGCTTACATGTTCACTAGTAATCCTCAAAATGATCTTACTAGTGAACTAGTGGGCACATTTATGGCCTTACATGTTCACTAGTAAGCCTCAAAATGATCTTACTAGTGAATTAGTGGGCGTTTTGTGGCTTACATGTTCACTAGTAAGCCTCAAAATGATCTTACTAGTGAACTAGTGGGCGTTTTGTGGCTTACATGTTAACTAGTAAGCGTCAAAATGACCTTACTAGTGAACTAGTGACAATTTGTGGCTTACATGTTCACGAGTAAGCGTCAAAATGACCTTACTAGTGAACTAGTGGGCACATTTATGGCCTTATATGTTCACTATTAAGAGTCAAAATGATTTTACTAGTGAACTAGTGGGCACATTTATGGCCTTACATGTTCACTAGTAAGCGTCAAAATGACCTTATTAGTGAACTAGTGGGCGTTTTGTGGCTTACATCTTCACTAGTAAGCCTCAAAATGATCTTACTAGAGAACTAGTGGGCATTTTGTGGCTTACATGTCAACTAGTAAGCCTCAAAATGATCTTACTAGTGAACTAGTGGGCACATTTATGGCCTTACATGTTCACTAGTAAGCGTCAAAATGATCTTACTAGTGAACTAGTGGGCACGTTTATGGCCTTACATGTTCACTAGTAAGCGTAATAATGATCTTACTAGTGAACTCGTGGGCGTTTTGCGGGTTGCATGTCAACTAGTAAGCCTCAAAATGATCTTAGGAGTGAGCTAGTGGGCGTTTTGCGGCTTACATGTCAACTAGTAAGCCTCAAAATGATCTTACTAGTGAACTAGTGGGCACATTTATGGCCTTACATGTTCACTAGTAAGCGTCAAAATGATCTTACTAGTGAACTAGTGGGCGTTTTGTGGCTTACATCTTCAATAGTAAGCCTCAAAATGACCTTACTAGAGAACTAGTGGCCATTTTGTGGCTTACATGTCAACTAGTAAGCCTCAAAATGATCTTACTAGTGAACTAGTGGGCACATTTATGGCCTTAAATGTTCACTAGTAAGCGTCAAAATGATCTTACTAGTGAACTAGTGGGCACGTTTATGGCCTTACATGTTCACTAGTAAGCGTAATAATGATCTTACTAGTGAACTAGTGGGCGTTTTGTGGCTTACATGTTCACTAGTAAGCGTCAAAATGATCTTACTAGTGAACTAGTGGGCGTTTTGTGGCTTACATCTTCACTAGTAAGCCTCAAAATGATCTTACTAGAGAACTAGTGGGCATTTTGTGGCTTACATGTCAACTAGTAAGCCTCAAAATGATCTTACTAGTGAACTAGTGGGCACATTTATGGCCTTACATGTTCACTAGTAAGCGTCAAAATAATCTTACTAGTGAACTAGTGGGCACGTTTATGGCCTTACATGTTCACTAGTAAGCGTAATAATGATCTTACTAGTGAACTAGTGGGCATTTTGCGGCTTGCATGTCAACTAGTAAGCCTTAAAATGATCTTACGAGTGAACTAGTGGGCGTTTTGCGGCTTACATGTCAACAAGTAAGCCTCAAAATGATCTTACTAATGAACTCATGGGCGTTTTGTGGCTTACATGTTCACTAGTAAGCCTCAAAATGATCTTACTCGTGAACTAGTGGGCGTTTTGTGGCTTACATGTTCACTAGTAAGCCTCAAAATGATCTTACTAGTGAACTAGTGGGCACATTTATGGCCTTACATGTTCACTAGTACGCGTCAAAATGATCTTACTAGTGAACTAGTGGGCGTTTTGCGGCTTGCATGTCAACTAGTAAGCCTCAAAATGATCTTACGAGTGAGCTAGTGGGCGTTTTGCGGCTTACATGTCAACTAGTAAGCCTCAAAATGATCTTACTAGTGAACTAGTGGGTTCTTTTGTGGCTTACATGTTCACTAGTAAGCGTCAAAATGATCTTACTAGTGAACTAGTGGGCACGTTTATGGCCTTACATGTTCACTAGTAAGCGTAATAATGATCTTACTAGTGAGCTAGTGGGCGTTTTGCGGCTTGCATGTCAACTAGTAAGCCTCAAAATGATCTTACTAGTGGACTAGTGGGCACATTTATGGCCTTACATGTTCACTAGTAAGCCTCAAAATGATCTTACTAGTGAACTAGTGGGCGTTTTGTGGCTTACATATTAACTAGTAAGCATCAAAATGACCTTACTAGTGAACTAGTGACAATTTGTGGCTTACATGTTCACGAGTAAGCGTCAAAATGACCTTACTAGTGATCTAGTGGGCACGTTTATGGCCTTACATGTTCACTATTAAGAGTCAAAATGATCTTACTAGTGAACTAGTGGGCACATTTATGGCCTTACATGTTCACTAGTAAGCCTCAAAATGATCTTACTAGTGAACTAGTGGGCGTTTTGTGGCTTACATGTTCACTAGTAAGCCTCAAAATGATCTTACTAGTGAACTAGTGGGCGTTTTGCCGCTTACATGTCAACTACTAAGCCTCACAATGATGTTACTAGTGAACTAGTGGGCATTTTGTGGCTTACATGTCAACTACTAAGCCTCAAAACGATCTTACTAGTGAACTAGTGGCCACATTTATGGCCTTACATGTTCACTTGTAAGCCACAAAATGATCTTACTAGTGAACTAATGAGCGTTTTGTGGCTTACATGTTCACTAGTAAGTGTCAAAATGACCTTACTAGTGAACTAGTGAGTGTTTTGTGGCTTACATGTTCACTAGGAGGCGTCAAAATGATCTTACTAGTGAACTAGTGGGCACATTTATGGCCTTACATGTTCACTCGTAAGCCTCAAAATGTTCTTACTAGTGAACTAGTGGGCGTTTTGTGGCTTACATGTCAACAAGTAAGCCTCAAAATGATCTTACTAGTGAACTAGTGGGCACATTTATGGCCTTACATGTCAACTAGTAAGCCTCAAAATGATCTTACCAGTGAACTAGTGGGCATTTTGCGGCTTACATGTCAACCAGTAAGCCTCAAAATGATCTTACTAGTGAACTAGTGGGCACATTTATGGCCTTACATGTTCACTTGTAAGCCTCAAAATGATCTTACTAGTGAACTAGTGGGCGTTTTGTGGCTTACATGTTCACGAGTAAGCGTCAAAATGATCTTACTAGTGAACTTGTGGGCGTTTTGCGGCTTACATGTCAACTAGTAAGCCTCAAAATGATCTTACGAGTGAGCTAGTGGGCGTTTTGCGGCTTACATGTCAACAAGTAAGCCTCAAAATGATCTTACTAGTGAACTAGTGGGCACATTTATGGCCTTACATGTTCACTTGTAAGCCTCAAAATGATCTTACTAGTGAACTATTGGGCGTTTTGTGGCTTACATGTTCACAAGTAAGCGTCAAAATGATCTTACTAGTGAACTAGTGGGTGTTTTGCGGCTTGCATGTCAACTAGTAAGCCTCAAAATGATCTTACGAGTGAACTAGTGGGCGTTTTGCGGCTTACATGTCAACAAGTAAGCCTCAAAATGATCTTACTAATGAACTAGTGAGCGTTTTGTGGCTTACATGTCAACTAGTAAGCCTCAAAATGATCTTACTAGTGAAGTAGTGGGCGTTTTGTGGCTTACATGTTCACTAGTAAGCCTCAAAATGATCTTACTAGTGAACTAGTGGGCACATTTATGGCCTTACATGTTCACTAGTACGCGTCAAAATGATCTTACTAGTGAACCAGTGGGCGTTTTGCGGCTTGCATGTCAACTAGTAAGCCTCAAAATGATCTTACGAGTGAGCTAGTGGGCGTTTTGCGGATTACATGTCAACTAGTAAGCCTCAAAATGATCTTACTAGTGAACTAGTGGGTTCTTTTGTGGCTTACATGTTCACTAGTAAGCGTCACAATGACCTTACTAGTGAACTAGTGACAATTTGTGGCTTACATGTTCACGAGTAAGCGTCAAAATGACCTTACTAGTGAACTAGTGAGCGTTTTGTGGCTTACATGTTCACTAGTAAGCCTCAAAATGATCTTACGAGTGAGCTGAGGGGCGTTTTCTGGCTTACATGTCAACTAGTAAGCCTCAAAATGATCTTACTAGTGAACTCGTGGGCGTTTTGTGGCTTACATGTTCACTAGTAAGTGTCAAAATGGCCTTACTAGTGAACTAGTGAGTTTTTTGTGGCTTACATGTTCACTAGTAGGCGTCAAAATGATCTTACTAGTGAACTAGTGAGCGTTTTGTGGCTTACATGTTCACTAGTAAGCCTCAAAATGATCTTACTAGTGAACTAGTGGGCACATTTATGGCTTTACATGTTCACTAGTAAGCCTCAAAATGATCTTACCAGTGAACTAGTGGGCGTTTTGTGGCTTACGTGTCAACTATTCATTCATTCATTCATCTTCCGTACCGCTTGATCCTCACTAGGGTCGCGGGGGGTGCTGGAGCCTATCCCAGCTGTCTCCGGGCAGTAGGCGGGGGACACCCTGAATCGGTTGCCAGCCAATCGCAGGGCACACAGAGACAAACGTGTCAACTAGTAAGCCTCAAAATAATAATAATAATAATAATAATCTCCCACCCTCGTCCCTCTCTCACTGTCTCTCAGAAATCAAATCTTGGTTCACCCACAATTTCCTCAAGCTAAACAGCAATAAAACTGAACTCCTACTCGTCGGTACCAAATCCACTCTAAACAAAGCCGACAGTTTCTCCCTCACAATTGATAATGCCACTATATCTCCTTCCCCCCAGGTGAAGAGTCTGGGTGTCATCCTTGACAGTTCACTATCCTTTCACTCCCACATCAATAACATTACCCGGTCCGCTCATTTCCACCTTCGCAATATAAACCGCCTCCGTCCCTCACTCACTCCGCACACCACCGCTATCCTTGTTCACAGTCTCGTCACTTCCCGTATTGACTACTGCAACTCACTCCTCTTCGGTGTCCATCAAAAATTCCTCCATAAACTTCAACTTGTTCAGAATTCAGCAGCCCGGATCATCACGAGAACCCCCTCCTTCCATCATATCACCCCCATCCTCCGACAGCTCCACTGGCTTCCTGTCAAACTTAGAATCAACTTCAAAATACTTCTCGATACATTCAAAGCCATCCATAACCTTGCGCCCCCCTATCTGTCAGATCTTCTTCAAATCTCCATTCCCTCTCGCTCACTCAGGTCCTCATCCTCCCTCCACCTTTTTCTACCCTCTGCCCGTCTCAGTACAATGGGGTGCAGAGCCTTCAGTCGCTCTGCCCCCAAACTCTGGAACTCACTTCCTCCCAACATTCGTAATATTGACTCTCTTTCCTTATTCAAAATCGAGCTCAAAACCCACCTATTCAGACTTGCCTACCCGCCTTAAATCTTTCTTTATTTATTATTTTATCTGTGTTTTACTATTGGTCTTGGCTGTACAGTGTCCTTGAGTGTTGTGAAAGGCGCTTACAAATGTGATGTATTATTATTATTATGTCAACTAGTAAGCCTCAAAATGATCTTACTAGTGAACTAGTGGGCATTTTGTGGCTTACATGTCAACTAGTAAGCCTCAAAATGATCTTACTAGTGAACTAGTAGGCACATTTATGGCCTTACATGTTCACTAGTAAGCGTCAAAATGATCTTACTAGTGAACTAGTGGGCATTTTGCGGCTTGCATGTTCACTAGTAAGCCTCAAAATGACCTTACTAGTGAACTAGTGAGCGTTTTGTGGCTTACATGTTCACTAGTAAGCGTCAAAATGATCTTACCAGTGAACTAGTGGGCGTTTTGCGGCTTACATGTCAACTAGTAAGCCTCAAAATGATCTTACTAGTGAACTAGTGGGCATTTTGTGGCTTACATGTCAACCAGTAAGCCTCAAATTGATCTTACTAGTGAACTAGTGGGCACATTTATGGCCTTACATGTTCACTAGTAAGCGTCAAAATGATCTTACTAGTAAACTAGTGGGCACATTTATTGCCTTACATGTTCACTAGTAAGCGTCAAATGACCTTACTAGTGAACTAGTGGGCGATTTGTGGCTTACATGTCAACTCGTAAGCCTCAAAATGATCTTACGAGTGAGCTAGTGGGCGTTTTGCGGCTTACATGTCAACTAGTAAGCCTCAAAATGATCTTACTAGTGAACTAGTGAGCGTTTTGTGGCTTACATGTTCACTAGTAAGCCTCAAAATGATCTTACCAGTGAACTAGTGGGCGTTTTGCGGCTTACATGTCAACTACAAAGCCTCACAATGATCTTACTAGTGAACTAGTGGGCATTTTGTGGCTTACATGTCAACTACTAAGCCTCAAAATGATCTTACTAGTGAACTAGTGGGCACATTTATGGCCTTACATGTTCACTTGTAAGCCTCAAAATGATCTTACTAGTGAACTAATGAGCGTTTTGTGGCTTACATGTTCACTAGTAGGCGTCAAAATGATCTTACTAGTGAACTAGTGGGCACATTTATGGCCTTACATGTTCACTAGTAAGCCTCAAAATGATCTTACTAGTGAACTAGTGGGCGTTTTGTGGCTTACATATTAACTAGTAAGCATCAAAATGACCTTACTAGTGAACTAGTGACAATTTGTAGCTTACATGTTCACGAGTAAGCGTCAAAATGACCTTACTAGTGATCTAGTGGGCACGTTTATGGCCTTACATGTTCACTATTAAGAGTCAAAATGATCTTACTAGTGAACTAGTGGGCACATTTATGGCCTTACATGTTCACTAGTAAGCCTCAAAATGATCTTAATAGTGAACTAGTGGGCGTTTTGTGGCTTACATGTTCACTAGTAAGCCTCAAAATGATCTTACTAGTGAACTAGTGAGCGTTTTGTGGCTTACATGTTCACTAGTAAGCCTCACAATGATGTTACTAGTGAACTAGTGGGCATTTTGTGGCTTACATGTCAACTACTAAGCCTCAAAACGATCTTACTAGTGAACTAGTGGCCACATTTATGGCCTTACATGTTCACTTGTAAGCCACAAAATGATCTTACTAGTAAACTAATGAGCGTTTTGTGGCTTACATGTTCACTAGTAAGTGTCAAAATGACCTTACTAGTGAACTAGTGAGTGTTTTGTGGCTTACATGTTCACTAGTAGGCGTCAAAATGATCTTACTAATGAACTAGTGGGCACATTTATGGCCTTACATGTTCACTAGTAAGCCTCAAAATGATCTTATTAGTGAACTAGTGGGCGTTTTGTGGCTTACATGTTAACTAGTAAGCGTCAAAATGACCTTACTAGTGAACTAGTGACAATTTGTGGCTTACATCTTCACTCGTAAGCCTCAAAATGATCTTACTAGTGAACTAGTGGGCACATTTATGGCCTTACATGTTCACTAGTAAGCCTCAAAATGATCTTACTAGTGAACTAGTGGGCGTTTTGTGGCTTACATGTTCACGAGTAAGCGTCAAAATGATCTTACTATTGAACTTGTGGGCGTTTTGCGGCTTACATGTCAACAAGTAAGCCTCAAAATGATCTTACTAGTGAATTAGTGAGCGTTTTGTGGCTTACATGTCAACTAGTAAGCCTCAAAATGATCTTACTAGTGAACTAGTGGGCGTTTTGTGGCTTACATGTTCACTAGTAAGCCTCAAAATGATCTTACTAGTGAACTAGTGGGCACATGTATGGCCTTACATGTTCACTAGTACGCGTCAAAATGATCTTACTAGTGAACTAGTGGGCGTTTTGCGGCTTGTATGTCAACTAGTAAGCCTCAAAATGATCTTACGAGTGAGCTAGTGGGCGTTTTGCGGCTTACATGTCAACTAGTAAGCCTCAAAATGATCTTACAAGTGAACTAGTGGGCGTTTTGTGGCTTACATGTTCACGAGTAAGCGTCAAAATGATCTTACTAGTGAACTTGTGGGCGTTTTGCGGCTTACATGTCAACAAGTAAGCCTCAAAATGATCTTACTAATGAACTAGTGGGCGTTTTGTGGCTTACATGTTCACTAGTAAGCGTCAAAATGACCTTACTAGTGAATTAGTGAGCGTTTTGTGGCTTACATGTCAACTCGTAAGCCTCAAAATGATCTTACTAGTGAACTAGTGGCCGTTTTGTGGCTTACATGTTCACTAGTAAGCCTCAAAATGATCTTACTAGTGAACTAGTGGGCACATTTATGGGCTTACATGTTCACTAGTACGCGTCAAAATGATCTTACTAGTGAACTAGTGGGCGTTTTGTGGCTTACATGTTCACTAGTAAGCGTCACAATGACCTTACTAGTGAACTAGTGACAATTTGTGGCTTACATGTTCACGAGTAAGCGTCAAAATGACCTTACTAGTGAACTAGTGAGCGTTTTGTGGCTTACATGTTCACTAGTAAGCCTCAAAATGATCTTACGAGTGAGCTAGTGGGCGTTTTGTGGCCTACATGTTCACTAGTAAGCGTCACAATGACCTTACTAGTGAACTAGTGACAATTTGTGGCTTACATGTTCACGAGTAAGCGTCAAAATTACCTTACTAGTGAACTAGTGAGCGTTTTGTGGCTTACATGTTCACTAGTAAGCCTCAAAATGATCTTACGAGTGAGCTAAGGGGCGTTTTCTGGCTTACATGTCAACTAGTAAGCCTCAAAATGATCTTACTAGTGAACTAGTGGGCGTTTTGTGGCTTACATGTTCACTAGTAAGTGTCAAAATGACCTTACTAGTTAACTAGTGAGTGTTTTGTGGCTTACATGTTCACTAGTAAGCCTCAAAATGATCTTACTAGTGAACTAGTGGGCACATTTATGGCCTTACATGTTCACTAGTAAGCCTCAAAATGATTTTACCAGTGAACTAGTGGGCGTTTTGCGGCTTACATGTCAACTAGTAAGCCTCAAAATGATCTTACTACTGAACTAGTGGGCATTTTGAGCATGACGTCTCTGATCCACTGGTTAAAGGACACTTTGATTCTCTCCTCTTTCATCTCAAACCGCTTCAAACAACAAAGCGTGTGACGGAAAAGTGGTTAGGACTGCACGACTGTCCGTGTTTTATGTTATGTTTTGTGTTTATTATTTTACTTTATGTTAACTGTTTTGTAAAGCGCTTTGTTACAGCTGCCGCTGTTGTGAAAGCGCTATATAAATCAGCATGTATTGTATTGTATTGTATTGTATTTTGTGGCTTACATGTCAACCAGTAAGCCTCAAAATGATCTTACTAGTGAACTAGTGGGCACATTTATGGCCTTACATGTTCACTAGTAAGCGTCAAAATGATCTTACTAGTAAACTAGTGGGCACATTTATGGCCTTACATGTTCACTAGTAAGCGTCAAAATGACCTTTCATTCACAGCACTCCCAATCTCATCATCTGCATTCACTCTGGTATGAACTCCTCCTCTGATCTGGCAGCCTGGGGCCCCTCACCATGGAACCTGCGTTGTACCTCATCAATCTCAAGTTGTGACAGCAGTTGCCGTTTGTGGATGTTGGAACACTGAGTTACTAGTTGTTTCGTGGTCACCCGTGACTGTGGGTTTTGAAGTAACCATTTAGCCCAGATTCTCTGCATGTAACCTCTCTGACTAGGCTTGCTTGAGTAGTAGCATTCCAACAGAGCCATGTTATTGCATCTTGCCCATCTCCGCTCCATTTTTCATCAAGGTGCTCTGGTTCCCCAGCACCTGACGCAGACCTTGTTTGGCCGGGCGACCTCTGAGCTGGCATGTCATTCATTTGATTGTCTCTCATCATTGTATGAGGTACGCATTAGCGTGAAGGCTCTTGCCCAAGGACCCACACTGGATGGTGTTATGTGCTCATTTTTTGCCCCAAGCGGGACCCAAGCGAACCACCGTCTCCCGTACGCCACACCTTACCAACTGAGCTATCCAGCTATATATATATATATATATATATATATATATATATATATATATATATATATATATATATATATATATATATATATAGACTGTGTGCGCGGGCCGAGGGGAGGGAGGCCGGGGACTGGTGGGTGTGGGCGCCGCTGTCCGGGATGGGACATCCGGGCTCCATGAATGCATCGGGGGACGGGGGCTCCGGCGGGTGACGTACTTAGAGAGTGTCTCGGACAGTGGGGAGCGGAGGGACGGGCGCTGGGGGGGGGGCATCGTGGGGGGGGCGGGCCCCTACGCGGGATGTGCCACCGGACCATGGCTGAGGTGGCTGATCTCAAGAAGTCCTATCGGTGGCTGGAGGGGGCTGGCCTGGGGGACAGCGCAGGGGCGCTCATCCTGGCTGCTCAGGAGCGGGCCTTGGGCGCCGGAGCCGTCGAGGCCCGGATGTGCCGCGCCGGACAGGACCCGGGGTGTGGGTTGTGCGGGGAGGCGCCTGGGACGATCCGGCACGTGGCTGCGGGGTGTGGGATGCTGGCAGGGGGGGCCTGCGTGGAGCGCCACGGCCAGGTGGCTGGCGTGGTCTGCCGAGGCATCTGTGCGGAGTGTGGACTGGGGGCCCCCGGGGTCGGAGTGGGGGGCACCTCCGAGGGTGGTGGAGGGTGGCGGAGCGGGGATCCTGTGGGACTTGCGGATCCAGATTGGCGGGATGGTGGTGGCGAGCCAACCAGATGTCGTGGTCGTGGATGGGGGGCGGAGGAGGGCCGTTGTGGTGGATGTGGCGGTCCCAGGTGGTGGAGGCATCGGGAGGGGGGAGCATGGGGGGCTCGGGGGGTACCAGGGGCTCGGGGAGGGCCTGGGGGGTGGGGGTGGCGGTCGTGCCTGTGGTGGTCGGGGCGCTCGGGGCAGTGACCCCCGGACTGGATGGGTGGTTGCGACGGATCCCGGGAGCAGCGTCGGACATCTCGGTCCGGAGGTGTGCGGTGCTGGGAGCGGCGGGGGTACTGCGCGGGGCCCTCGGGCTTCCTGGCCTCTGGTGGAGGACCCGAGCTGAATGAGGGACGGACACCACCCGAGGACACCTCCTATTGGCTCCATGATAAGAGCTCCACCCAGCAAAGAATTAACCCTTTAAAACCTGATTCTGAGCTTTCACAGTTATTTACCGCCATTTGCGTAATATCTACAGTATACAGAAATTTGTGGTGTAGATGCGAATTTAGGAGAGCAGGACAATATATCGCATTGCAATTGGAGCAGCAGCTTGGTTGATGATGTCCCCAAACCGGCTCATCTATTATATTTCTCGTGCAATACAATGAAAATGAGCACAATTGCAAAACATAGGCTTCTTATATTTTAAAATAAAATAATCACATGTTTACCGTTCTGGGGTTTCTACAATTATGAATGGAGGCATTATTTACAGCAGGTTGACAGCAGTGTGATCGAGCAGATTAGATGGAGTAGAATTTGAATGGGGCTTCACTGATTTATTTCATACAATTCATATCTAAAACACAGTTGAAAAATATTTGATAGTTAAAATATTTAAATACAAGAACTATATCAAGAAATTAACAAAACATACAGTTTTATTAATTAGGAGAAAAGTCTAAAAACATATCACAAATGACAAACGTTGTGCCTCTCCTCCTCCTGTTCTTCAATGAAGCTGATCACCCTCCAGCTCCCGTTAGAAACATTGTGCTGCTGAAGGTGTGCCGGCAGAATGGTTGTGATACAGGAGGTGCTGTGGACTCTCCCAGAAACGAGGACCTAGTTTAGTTGTAGATCCAGTAAAACATAGTGCAAATGTGACATTATTTATAATGCACAGTTACAGTCTTGTGAATATTAAAAAATGTACTTCATGTAATGCAGGAAGCGAATATTTCAAACGAACTAAGGCAGCAAACAGTAAGAGCAAAATCGTGTTCCAAACATTAACTCTTTTTTTAAATGTCAATTAGCTTGTGAGTAATAAGACAAAATGTGACTGTCAGACAGAGAACTGTCAGAGCAAACGGCAGATTTTAGAAAGTCCTGCCGAAATAAATCTGCACCCGACTGCGACTGTCAGCGTTGAACTGCCGCCATTGCTGTCAAAGTCAGACACATCTCCAAAATTGTTGGAGCAAATTTTTAAGCAGGCTTCATCTTGATAAATTGACCACGTATTTGACATTTACACCATAACGTTACCGCCTAAAATAATCGTAAAACAAAATTTTGTGTAACAACAAGAGTAATATGTACCCCAAAAGCTTTCAAAGCGTCTGAAAGTTTTCTCCTCCGTTTTTGTTGGGGCTTGGCTCGAAATGCATCATGATTGGCCGCCCGAAGTCCACGTGTCTGTCGGACGTGCTCTCATTGGTCTACAATACCATCACGGATGAATAAATACTCAAAGGGCTTGCCAGGCAAGCCCTTTGAACCCTTTAAATACTCAATGGGCTTGCCTGGCAAGCCCTTTGAGTATTTATTCCATATTGCCCACTAGTTCACTAGTAAGGTCATTTTGACGCTTACTAGTGAACATGTAAGGCCATAAATGTGCCCACTAGTTCACTAGTAAGATCATTTTGAGGCTTACTAGTTGACATGTAAGCCACAAAACGCCCGCTAGTTCACTAGTAAGATAATTTTGAGGCTTCTAGTGAACATGTAAGCCACAGAACGCCCACTAGTTCACTAGTAAGATCATTTTGACGCTTACTAGTGAACATGTAAGCCACAAAACGCTCACTAGTTCACTAGTAAGGTCATTTTGACGCTTACTAGTGAACATGTAAGCCACAAAACGCTCACTGGTTCACTAGTAAGGTAATTTTGACGCTTACTAGTGAACATGTAAGCCACAAAACGCCCACTAGTTCCCTAGTAAGATCATTTTGATGCTTATTTATGAACATGTCAGCCACAAAACGCTCACTCGTTCACTAGTAAGATCATTTTGACGCTTACTAGTGAACATGTAAGCCACAAAACGCCCACTAGTTCACTAGTAAGGTCATTTTGACGCTTACTAGTGAACATGTAAGCCACAAAACGCCCACTAGTTCACTAGTAAGATCATTTTGACGCTTACTAGTGAACATGTAAGGCCATAAATGTGCCCACTAGTTCACTAGTAAGTTCATTTTGAGGCTTACTAGTTGACATGTAAGCCACACATCGCCTACTAGTTCACTAGTAAGATCATTTTGAGGCTTACTAGTGAACATGTAAGCCACAAAACGCCCAATAGTTCACTAGTAAGATCATTTTGACGCTTACTAGTGAACATGTAAGCCACAAAACGCTCACTAGTTTACTAGTAAGGTCAATTTGACGCTTACTAGTGAACATGTAAGCCACAAAACGCTCACTAGTTCACTATCCATCCATCCATCCATAATAAGATAATTTTGACGCTTACTACTGAACATTTAAGGCCATAAATGTGCCCACTAGTTCACTGGTAAGATGATTTTGACGCTTACTAGTGAACATGCAAGGCCATAAATGTGCCCACTTGTAGTGCTAGTGACATTACACTGTACTTGCATTAAATGCAAATAAGGATGATTACGAAAACATGTAACGGTATCCTATTGGCTGTACGTTTCAAAATAGTGTCATCCCACCAGTCAGGGCTCATGATTTTGGAAATTCTGTGCCCACTTAGTTTTTTAAAACAACAATGGCGGACAGTGTCCTGAGACGTATTCGGCGAAGGTGCAGGGCAATAGAGAGTGCCTGTCATCAAGGGTCTGCCGGTGAAAGTGAAGCACGCGCGATAAACATTTCAATTGCTAATTTAAGAAGAGTTAGTGACCAGTTTAGCGCTGATACTATTCAAAGTTTGATTCAAAGTCCAATAGATCTCCGATCTGTCATCATTGCGGGACCCACTCCTAATGGTGGACGTGTTTGTTCCCATGTGGCACATCGTTTGCACACAGGTAAAATGGCTACCATTTTTTGTCATTGGTTTTTCGTATGTATTTTTATTCGAACTACACACGGGTTTTACTGACGACTTGCTGTGACTTACCTTCTATCACCCTGTCAAACGTCGTTTTATACCAGTGGTTTTCCTGCAAATCAGTAGACTATTAAGTAACGCGATGGCTGTACACTTTTAAGCAATAACTAGTGATCTTTTAGTTATTCAATAAGTTTGAATTATTTTTTTCTTGAGTAAAATGGTTAGAGAAAATAGCTGCTCGTGGTTTTGAAGCTGCATATACTTTTATGTACATCTGTGTCTATATGCCTGTACTGTATACAGTATATAAAAAACACGTAGTGATTCGTTTGCTTGAATTCCTTAATCCTTTTATTTCCATACTTTAGGTAGACGAGGAAGACCAGCACTTGACATTACAAGTGATCAAATTGAACTGCTCCCCACTCAGGGCTTTACAGTGAGAGCCATCACTGAGATGTTGTGTTGTTCCTCTTCATACCTGCATCAAAAAATGAAGTTTTTTCAGATTTCAGCCAGAAATAGATTTACTCCCATTCATGATGTTGACCTGGAAGAGCATGTCAGAAGATTGCACAGCCAATTTCCCAGATCAGGCTCGGAAGCAAGTGTTCTGCTACATACTCTTGTCCCTTCATGTATATATCATTATATTCATTGTGAAAGTGTACTTTCTTTATTGTGTTGTTTTATGAACCTGTTGCAGATGATGAGGGCATACCTGCGTGCTGATGGTATTGTAGTACAAAGAAAAAGAGTTCGAGAAATCCTCAACCGTATTGAGCCAGCTGCTGCAGCCCAGAGATGGAGCCAGACTGTGGCTAGAAGAACATACTGTGCCATTCCCCAATAGTTTATGGCACATGGATGGGAATATGCGTCTCATTCGGTAATAAGGGATCATCTTATATTTGTACTCGTGGGAGCATTAGAAAGCCATATTGTATGGACAGCACAGATTAAATTGAATTTTATCATTTGTATATCCAAGTTACACAAACTCCAAATTGCCTCCATGTAGTCTTAAGTGCACAGCAATACCTTCTCTACCGAGATGATATTTCAAACAAGATATGAAACTTGATTGTTTTCTTGTATTTAATCATTATTCTTTTCATGTTTGTTTTACAGGTGGGTGTTTGTGACACATGCCGGCATTGATGGGAATTCCAGGCTAATAACGTACCTTCAACTGGAGCACAGACAACACAGCTTTGACAGTGTTGAAATATTTTGTCCAAGCCACCTGCCTGTATGGGTTACCCTCCAGAGTAAGATCAGACCATGGTGGTGAAAACACTGGTTGCTCTTTCAATGAACCTACTGCAGGGACAAGACACCAAAATTATTTCTAGCTCCAGCCAACACCCCCTCACAATTTACTCACACCTCCCATGGCCTGATTATCCACCAACAGGGGCCCTTTTTGGATTATCATTTTGGCATAGGAACTTTCCTTTCCTATCCTAACCGAGTGAGATGAGCCGGTAGCACCTGGAGCAAAGATCGTCTAAATTTTAATAATGCTTAGGAAAGGTTCTGACCATCCTTTACGAAAGGAAAGGAGATATATTATGCAGCAGGAATATTTAAAGGGGAAGTCTTTTTTTATGTTGTTGTTGTTGTTGTCGACCCCACCCGTGCCCCGACATTGGGGGACCGGGCCCTCACTCCGTCTCCCGGATCCCCAGACCCCCCTCCTCCGCCCAGCGGGCGAGCAGGGCCGCCACTCCGCTTGGGTTTCGCCAGAGGTCCTCCGGAGTCAGTGTGGTGGGTATGTTTGTGCAGGTGAACAGGTGTTGTGTGTCGTGCACTTGCGTGCCGCATAGCGCACAGAGTGGTGTTGGGTGTGTGTCCTGTGTAATGTTGTGTAGGTAGGAGTGGAGGCCTGGTGATTTGTTGGTTCGGAGTTGTGCTAGGAGTTGTCTGGTTCTGTGTGGTAGGTCTTGCTCTGATGGGTCTATTTCTGGTGCTGGTGCATGTATTACTTTGTTGTGTTGTCTGGTGTCCAAGTGTGTTTGTACAAAGTGGGTGTGTATGTCTTTCATGTTCTGTTTTATGGTGTCGTTGTTGGTGTCCTGTGGTGCTGTGTCTTTGTTGTGTGTGTAGTTGTTGTTGTGGAAGATTGTTTGTTTCTTTTGTCTGGGTGGTGGTGGTTGTTGAGTGAGTGGGTGTAGTGGGTGGGTTGGGTGTTGGGCTTTTTGTCTGATTTGCGATGCGTGTAGTTTTAGATGGATGTTCAGTGGGAGAGTTTTTGTTTCCTCATGCAAGTGTTGTATGTTTGTGTCTTGTGTGCATCCTGTTGCAATTCTGAGTGCTGTGTTCTGTGTGGTCTGGAGTTTTGTCTTGTTTGTGTCCGATAGTGTTGGTGACCATATAGTGTTTGCGTATTCGAGGCGTGTGAGTGTGGTTGCTTTGTATGTGGTGAGTATAGTTTCTTTGGATTTTCCCCAGTGAGTGGTTGTTAAGGCTTTAAGTATTTTGTTTGATTGCTTGGCGCGGGTTAGAGTGCGTTGTGTGTGTTTTGAGAAGGTGAGTTTGGGGTCCCATGTTAATCCCAGTATTTTGGGTTCGCGGACTGTGGGTAGGGTGGTGTTATCTATTTGTAAAGTGAGCCTGTTGCTGTATTCTGCCGGATCCGGTGTGAACAGAGTGGTGGTGGTTTTGTCTGCGTTGAGTGTGAGTTGGTTCTGTTTTGTCCAGTTGTATATGTCGTGGAGATATTTTTGTACTTGTTGTTGTGCCTGTTGTGGTTTGACATGTGTGGATAGAATGGTGATGTCGTCTGCATATGTAACTGTGTGTACATTTGGAGGTGGTTGTGGTAATTCTGCCATGTATATGTTGAATAGTGTTGGTGAAAGTACTCCCCCCTGTGGTACCCCCGTTTTCGTGTTTCTATGTTCTGATGTTTCCCCCCGGTATTGAGTGTATTGTCTGCGTCCCCTTATGTAGTTGAAGATGTATTTGATGATGATGTTTGGGGTGTTAGTGTTGTTGAGTTTGTGAGTGTGTGTAGGTTTACCGTGTCAAAGGCTTTGGACATGTCTAGGGCTATGGCAACTGTTCGTTGTGGTGGTTTTTGTTGATTGAAACCTGTGGCTATGATGTTGTGTATGTGGTGTAGTGCTGTGGTTGTGGAGTGTTGTTTTCGGAAGCCGTGTTGGTGAGAGGGTAGTTGAGTGTTGTTGGTAATGAAGGGTAGTATTACCTTTTCCATTGTTTTGGCTATTGGGCTGAGTAGTGCTATTGGTCTGTAAGATGGGCCGAGTGTGTGGTTTTTGTTGGGTTTTGGTATTGGGATTATTTTTGCAGTCTTCCATATTGCGGGGATGGTGTTGGTGTTGAGTGATGTGTTGTAAGTGTGTGTGAGTAGTGTTATTGCTTTGGGGCCTAGGTGTTTCAGATGTCTGATGTTTATGTTGTCTGGGCCTGTGGAGTTGTTGCTTTTGGAGCGTTGTAGTGCTTGTTTGACTTGTTGTTCTGTGATGGTTATGGGCGTGGTGTTGAGTTTTCGTATTTTGCGTTGTAGTTGTCTGTATGTTCTGTTGGTTTTGTGTTGTATTATGTTGGTGAATTGTTTGTTGAATGCTCGTGCTTTCTGTTTGTTGGATGTTGCCGTGTGTTGTCCGAACTGTATTGTGGTGTTTTCTGGTGCTTTTTGTTCTTTGTTAGATAGTCTTGTTACTGTGTTCCAGAGTATGTATTGTTTGTGTCTGTGGTTCCATGCATCCGTTAAGTGTTCTTTCCATAGCTCTTGTTTGTGTTTTTGGATTTGTGTGTCTATTTCTTTGTTTAGGTCTGTGATGCGTGGGTCTTGGTGGTTTTGTTGTCTGATGTCGTTTCTTTGGCTGATGAGTGTTCTGATGTGTTGTGGTAGGAGAAGTGATTTGCTTTTTATTTTTCCGTGGGGTATGTGGTGTTTGTCTGCTGTAAGTATGAGGTTTGTGAGCATGGTGTTGGCTGTGTGGATGTTGTCAGGTATGGTTATGTTCTCCAGTGCTGATTCTATTTCAGAGGTGTATCCTTCCCAGTCTGCTTTCCTGTAATTTGTGTAAGTTTGAAGGTGTTGTTGTAGGCGGAAAGGAGCACGCGTGTTGTGTGTGATTTTGATAGGAAGGTGGTCTGAACTGAGTGCGTGTATTGTGGTCCATGTTGTTCTGTTTGTGATGCTGATGCTGGCTGTTGTGATGTCCGGTGATGTTGGTTGTTGGTTGATGTTTGTAGGTTTTCTGGTAGGTGTGTTTGCGTTTAGAGTGATTTGTTGGGAGTTCTGTAGTATGTCTGCAATGAGGGTGCCTCTGTGGTCGTCGTAGGGAGAGTGCCATTGTGTTGAGTGAGCGTTGATGTCTGCGGTTAGAATGGTGTTGTTCAGCGAGTTTATGTATTGGAAGGTGTTGGTGATGTCTGTGTCTTCTGTGGCGTGGTCTGGTCGGGTGGTATCTCTGGGGGGTATATACATGTTGCATATGTGTAGTCTTTTGTGGTTGGTTGTGTGAATCTTTACGGTTTGAATTTCTGTAGTGTTGGTGTTAATGTTGTTGGGGATGTTCATGGGAGTGAATGTGACTGATTTGTGAATGTATGTGAGCAGTCCTCCTCCTCCCTTGTGTTCTCTGTCTTTCCTAATGCTGGTGTAGTTGGTGAGACGAGGTGTGTTGTGTTGTTTTTCTAGTTTGGTTTCTTGTATGGTGATGCATGCACATGCACATGCACAGACCCTTCAGTCAGTGCCAGTCAACATACAGCTTATTTTAATTGTACATTGGCGTATGGCTCGACTAAAACCAGGAAATGGAGGTGTGCGGCAAAGTTTTTTGCTGCATCGCTGGGAAATAATCAGTTGACAATGACAAAACGGCCCCGCTCAGCCCCAGACAACCGGCACTTTCGAACCACCTCCAAGATCGTTATTAGTTCCGAGTGAAAAAGAAGTCACAGTATTTCTGCATTGCCACATATCATTTTGGGGAACACATTCAGAGTGGAAACCTGAATACAAAACTGAAACTACTTTAATTAAATGTGACAAAATAATGACATACTCTAACAATGTGTTTCATTTTTATTTTTAACTCTGTCTCTGAATTAAATAATTTCCTGTGATCAATCATTGTTAAATCAAGGATAGGGAGGGAAATTTAAAGAATGCAGATACATTCATGTTTCACTTTAGAGCAGTGTATAATGCTAGGTTATCTATCAAATAATAACATAACCCCAAATGTAAATAAAAATGTTTGTTCTAAACATTATTTGAATGGGTTACCATGGCAGAAGACCGAAGTTGTGTGCTTTATATAACTGCATGACATGACCGGAACACCTCACCGGGGAGGCGCTCAGGAGGCATCCGAATCAGATGCCCAAGCCACCTCATCTGGCTCCTCTCGATGTGGAGGAGAAGCGGCTCGACTCTGAGCCTCTCCCAGATGACCGAGCTTCTCACCTTATCTCTAAGGGAGAGCCCGGACACCCTGCGGAGAAAACTCATTTCAGCCGCTTGTATCCGGGATCTCGTTCTTTCGGTCACGACCCATAGCTCGTGACCATAGGTGAGGGTTGGGACGTAGATCGACCGGTAAATTGAGAGCTTCGCCCTTTGGCTCAGCTCCTTCTTCACCACGACAGACCGATACAACGTCCGCATCACAGCAGACGCTGCACCGATCCGCCTGTCGATCTCCCGCTCCCTCCTACCCCCACTCGTGAACAAGACCCCAAGATACTTGAACTCCTCCACTTGGGGTAAGATCTCCTCCCCGACCCGGAGGGGGCACTCCACCCTTTTCCGACTGAGGACCATGGTTTCAGATTTGGAGGTGCTGATTTTCATCCCAACCGCTTCACACTCGGCTGCGAAACGCTCCAGTGAGAGTTGGAGAGCCCCGTTTGAAGGAGCCAACAGCACCACATCATCTGCAAAAAGCAGGGATGTAATACTGAGGCCCCCAAAACGGACCCCCTCAACGCTTCGGCTGCGCCTAGAAATTCTGTCCATAAAGGTTATGAACAGAATCGGCGACAAAGGGCAGCCTTGGCGGAGTCCTACCCTCACTGGAAACGATTCCGACTTACTGCCGGCAATGCGAACCAAACTCTGACATCGGTGGTATAGTGACCGAACAGCCCGTATCAGGGGGTTCGGTACCCCATACCCACGAAGCACCCCCCACAGAACTCCCCGAGGGACACGGTCAAACGCCTTCTCCAAGTCCACAAAACACATGTAGACTGGTTGGGCGAATTCCCACATACCCTCAAGGACCCTGCTAAGGGTGTAGAGCTGGTCCACTGTTCCACGGCCGGGACGAAAACCACACTGCTCCTCCTCAATCTGAGGCTCGACTTCCTGACGGACCCTCCTCTCCAGCACCCCTGAATAGACCTTACCAGGGAGGCTGAGGAGTGTGATCCCTCTGTAGTTGGAACACACCCTCCGGTCCCCCTTTTTAAAAAGAGGGACTACCACCCCGGTCTGCCAATCCAGAGGCACTCTCCCCGTTGACCACGCGATGTTGCAGAGGCGTGTCAACCAGGACAGCCCCACAACATCCAGAGCCTTGAGGAACTCCGGGCGGATCTCATCCACCCCCGGGGCCTTGCCACCGAGGAGCTTTTTAACCACATCGGTGACTTCAACCACAGAGATAGGAGAGCCCACCTCAGAGTCCCCAGGCTCTGCTTCCTCAAAGGAAGGCGTGTTGGTGGAGTTGAGGAGGTCTTCGAAGTACTCTGCCCACCGGTTCACAACGTCCCGAGTCGAAGTCAGCAGCGCCCCATCCCCACTGTACACAGTGTTAGTGGTGCACTGCTTCCCCCTCCTGAGACGTCGGATGGTGGACCAGAATTTCCTCGAAGCCGTCCGGAAGTCGGCTTCCATGGCCTCACCGAACTCTTCCCACGCTCGGGTTTTTGCCTCGGTGACCACCGAAGCCGCGGTCCGCTTGGCCAGTCGATACCCGTCAGCTGCCTCTGGGGTCCCACAGGCCATAAAGGCTCGATAGGACTCCTTCTTCAGCTTGACGGCATCCCTTACTGCCGGTGTCCACCAGCGAGTACGAGGATTGCCGCCACGACAGGCACCAACCACCTTACGGCCACAACTCAGATTGGCCGCCTCAACAATAGAGGCACGGAACATGGTCCACTCGGACTCAATGTCCCCCGTCTCCCCCGGAACATGGGAAAAGCTCTGTCGGAGGTGGGAGTTGAAACTCCTTTTAACAATACATTTAATAAATACTTTAATCAACCGTGATCTCACCATGTATTATAATTCATTATTTTAAACGTAAGAAACCATATATCACAAACATATCAAGTCGACCCGAACAAAAGAACTACAACTCCCAACGGTCCAAACCGGAAGTGGAGCGCCGGCATGATTAAGCCCAGCTGCAACGCAATGTACTTCGTTCAAAATCAAATTACGGCTGGACAAACATGAAAACTATGCATAATGAGTTAAATAAAGACACCACTGTTTTAACAACACTTTAGCCCACGCTGTTTACATTGCCGATTGCGAGCGGTAATGACTGTGATTACAAACAAAGCACAACGGACATAATGCAAAGCAGACAAACAAAGCAACCGGTCATGATCAATCTAAAGCTAACTTTAGATTTCTGTTAAATAAAAGTACAAGCGTAGCTTATCATTGGGCCATGCCGACGAAGAAGCGAGTGTTTTCACTAACGCAACATAATGCGACTCTGCTTTTTATACCTCGCGCGAACGGTCGCCTGTCAGTGGCAGCTTCGCCCCTCTTAAAGCGTCAGGTGAATCCAACAGTGGCTGTCAAATGGCTTGACTTAGGATACCAACCATTACCAAGATAGCTCCTCCATTTCACTAATGGAGTCTTCCCTGTGATGCCAACACATGCCAAACCAGTTGCTGTATTGCATGTTTTGCCTAAAGCAGTCTTCCTCAACTGGCGGACCGCAATCCACGACCGGACCGCTGACCTCCTCTGCCCGAGCCTTCTCTGTCCAGACCCACGGCAAATTGTATCAAATAAAAAATTATCAAGTGATTTTTATGTTATACATTTTATATGTTTGGACTATAATCTGCGCATTACCGCGATCGCTTGTTAAAATTATCTGTTGTATTTGCGTGCACCAACAAATGCAATGCAGAGGACCGCAGCAGCGCGACTTTGTGTGTATAATGTTTGACTAACTGGAGACCCTGTCTGAGGAGGGCATGTGGCGATAACGATGCGCTGATTGGCTCCTCTGAAATGAAGGTATGCCCACACATATGCGTTAGCATTTACGATGCCCTGATTGGCTCATTTGAATTTTAGGTGCCCATACCTAAGCGTCAGCATATACTATGCGCTGATTGGCCCATTTGAATTTACGGTGTGCCCATACCTAAGCGTCAGCATATACGATACGCTGATTGGCTCATTTGAATTTAAGGCGTGCCCATACATAACCGTCGGCACGCGTCTATCCCAATACACACGCGTTTTGGCAAGACTGGTGAAAAGACGCTACCTCCGTTCTTGGCTAACCTGCCGGTTGATCTCTTCCGCGTTCGCTCGCTCCCTTCACGGAAGCGCCGCCGCCGCCGCCGCAGCAAACGCAGTGGTCAGCTTGTGAAGCTAAAACGGAATCTGAGACAAACTTCGATCGCTCCGGCGTGGTGTGCCCTCGACCCCGTCGCCTCGTGCTTGCTAACGGTCGTTGGCTCTCCCAACGCGCCTTTCTCGCACCCCGGCGCGCCCCGGCCCCCGGACCCCGAAAGCAGGATGCGATGACCTTACTAGTGAACTAGTGACAATTTGTGGCTTACATGTTCACGAGTAAGCGTCAAAATGACCTTACTAGTGAACTAGTGGGCACATTTATGGCCTTATATGTTCACTATTAAGAGTCAAAATGATTTTACTAGTGAACTAGTGGGCACATTTATGGCCTTACATGTTCACTAGTAAGCGTCAAAATGACCTTATTAGTGAACTAGTGGGCGTTTTGTGGCTTACATCTTCACTAGTAAGCCTCAAAATGATCTTACTAGAGAACTAGTGGGCATTTTGTGGCTTACATGTCAACTAGTAAGCCTCAAAATGATCTTACTAGTGAACTAGTGGGCACATTTATGGCCTTACATGTTCACTAGTAAGCGTCAAAATGATCTTACTAGTGAACTAGTGGGCACGTTTATGGCCTTACATGTTCACTAGTAAGCGTAATAATGATCTTACTAGTGAACTCGTGGGCGTTTTGCGGCTTGCATGTCAACTAGTAAGCCTCAAAATGATCTTAGGAGTGAGCTAGTGGGCGTTTTGCGGCTTACATGTCAACTAGTAAGCCTCAAAATGATCTTACTAGTGAACTAGTGGGTTCTTTTGTGGCTTACATGTTCACTAGTAAGCGTCACAATGACCTTACTTGTGAACTAGTGAGCGTTTTGTGGCTTACATGTTCACTAGTAAGCGTCAAAATGATCTTACTAGTGAACTAGTGGGCGTTTTGTGGCTTAC
Organism: Hippocampus zosterae; assembly: GCF_025434085.1. Taxonomy (NCBI): domain Eukaryota; kingdom Metazoa; phylum Chordata; class Actinopteri; order Syngnathiformes; family Syngnathidae; genus Hippocampus; species Hippocampus zosterae. The sequence goes on from NC_067457.1 coordinate 9,602,343, forward strand.
ATCTTCAATAGTAAGCCTCAAAATGACCTTACTAGAGAACTAGTGGCCATTTTGTGGCTTACATGTCAACTAGTAAGCCTCAAAATGATCTTACTAGTGAACTAGTGGGCACATTTATGGCCTTAAATGTTCACTAGTAAGCGTCAAAATGATCTTACTAGTGAACTAGTGGGCACGTTTATGGCCTTACATGTTCACTAGTAAGCGTAATAATGATCTTACTAGTGAACTAGTGGGCGTTTTGTGGCTTACATGTTCACTAGTAAGCGTCAAAATGATCTTACTAGTGAACTAGTGGGCGTTTTGTGGCTTACATCTTCACTAGTAAGCCTCAAAATGATCTTACTAGAGAACTAGTGGGCATTTTGTGGCTTACATGTCAACTAGTAAGCCTCAAAATGATCTTACTAGTGAACTAGTGGGCACATTTATGGCCTTACATGTTCACTAGTAAGCGTCAAAATAATCTTACTAGTGAACTAGTGGGCACGTTTATGGCCTTACATGTTCACTAGTAAGCGTAATAATGATCTTACTAGTGAACTAGTGGTCATTTTGCGGCTTGCATGTCAACTAGTAAGCCTTAAAATGATCTTACGAGTGAACTAGTGGGCGTTTTGCGGCTTACATGTCAACAAGTAAGCCTCAAAATGATCTTACTAATGAACTCATGGGCGTTTTGTGGCTTACATGTTCACTAGTAAGCCTCAAAATGATCTTACTCGTGAACTAGTGGGCGTTTTGTGGCTTACATGTTCACTAGTAAGCCTCAAAATGATCTTACTAGTGAACTAGTGGGCACATTTATGGCCTTACATGTTCACTAGTACGCGTCAAAATGATCTTACTAGTGAACTAGTGGGCGTTTTGCGGCTTGCATGTCAACTAGTAAGCCTCAAAATGATCTTACGAGTGAGCTAGTGGGCGTTTTGCGGCTTACATGTCAACTAGTAAGCCTCAAAATGATCTTACTAGTGAACTAGTGGGTTCTTTTGTGGCTTACATGTTCACTAGTAAGCGTCAAAATGATCTTACTAGTGAACTAGTGGGCACGTTTATGGCCTTACATGTTCACTAGTAAGCGTAATAATGATCTTACTAGTGAGCTAGTGGGCGTTTTGCGGCTTGCATGTCAACTAGTAAGCCTCAAAATGATCTTACTAGTGGACTAGTGGGCACATTTATGGCCTTACATGTTCACTAGTAAGCCTCAAAATGATCTTACTAGTGAACTAGTGGGCGTTTTGTGGCTTACATATTAACTAGTAAGCATCAAAATGACCTTACTAGTGAACTAGTGACAATTTGTGGCTTACATGTTCACGAGTAAGCGTCAAAATGACCTTACTAGTGATCTAGTGGGCACGTTTATGGCCTTACATGTTCACTATTAAGAGTCAAAATGATCTTACTAGTGAACTAGTGGGCACATTTATGGCCTTACATGTTCACTAGTAAGCCTCAAAATGATCTTACTAGTGAACTAGTGGGCGTTTTGTGGCTTACATGTTCACTAGTAAGCCTCAAAATGATCTTACTAGTGAACTAGTGGGCGTTTTGCCGCTTACATGTCAACTACTAAGCCTCACAATGATGTTACTAGTGAACTAGTGGGCATTTTGTGGCTTACATGTCAACTACTAAGCCTCAAAACGATCTTACTAGTGAACTAGTGGCCACATTTATGGCCTTACATGTTCACTTGTAAGCCACAAAATGATCTTACTAGTGAACTAATGAGCGTTTTGTGGCTTACATGTTCACTAGTAAGTGTCAAAATGACCTTACTAGTGAACTAGTGAGTGTTTTGTGGCTTACATGTTCACTAGTAGGCGTCAAAATGATCTTACTAGTGAACTAGTGGGCACATTTATGGCCTTACATGTTCACTCGTAAGCCTCAAAATGTTCTTACTAGTGAACTAGTGGGCGTTTTGTGGCTTACATGTCAACAAGTAAGCCTCAAAATGATCTTACTAGTGAACTAGTGGGCACATTTATGGCCTTACATGTCAACTAGTAAGCCTCAAAATGATCTTACCAGTGAACTAGTGGGCATTTTGCGGCTTACATGTCAACCAGTAAGCCTCAAAATGATCTTACTAGTGAACTAGTGGGCACATTTATGGCCTTACATGTTCACTTGTAAGCCTCAAAATGATCTTACTAGTGAACTAGTGGGCGTTTTGTGGCTTACATGTTCACGAGTAAGCGTCAAAATGATCTTACTAGTGAACTTGTGGGCGTTTTGCGGCTTACATGTCAACTAGTAAGCCTCAAAATGATCTTACGAGTGAGCTAGTGGGCGTTTTGCGGCTTACATGTCAACAAGTAAGCCTCAAAATGATCTTACTAGTGAACTAGTGGGCACATTTATGGCCTTACATGTTCACTTGTAAGCCTCAAAATGATCTTACTAGTGAACTAATGAGCGTTTTGTGGCTTACATGTTCACTAGTAAGTGTCAAAATGACCTTACTAGTGAACTAGTGAGTGTTTTGTGGCTTACATGTTCACTAGGAGGCGTCAAAATGATCTTACTAGTGAACTAGTGGGCACATTTATGGCCTTACATGTTCACTCGTAAGCCTCAAAATGTTCTTACTAGTGAACTAGTGGGCGTTTTGTGGCTTACATGTCAACAAGTAAGCCTCAAAATGATCTTACTAGTGAACTAGTGGGCACATTTATGGCCTTACATGTCAACTAGTAAGCCTCAAAATGATCTTACCAGTGAACTAGTGGGCATTTTGCGGCTTACATGTCAACCAGTAAGCCTCAAAATGATCTTACTAGTGAACTAGTGGGCACATTTATGGCCTTACATGTTCACTTGTAAGCCTCAAAATGATCTTACTAGTGAACTAGTGGGCGTTTTGTGGCTTACATGTTCACGAGTAAGCGTCAAAATGATCTTACTAGTGAACTTGTGGGCGTTTTGCGGCTTACATGTCAACTAGTAAGCCTCAAAATGATCTTACGAGTGAGCTAGTGGGCGTTTTGCGGCTTACATGTCAACAAGTAAGCCTCAAAATGATCTTACTAGTGAACTAGTGGGCACATTTATGGCCTTACATGTTCACTTGTAAGCCTCAAAATGATCTTACTAGTGAACTATTGGGCGTTTTGTGGCTTACATGTTCACAAGTAAGCGTCAAAATGATCTTACTAGTGAACTAGTGGGTGTTTTGCGGCTTGCATGTCAACTAGTAAGCCTCAAAATGATCTTACGAGTGAACTAGTGGGCGTTTTGCGGCTTACATGTCAACAAGTAAGCCTCAAAATGATCTTACTAATGAACTAGTGAGCGTTTTGTGGCTTACATGTCAACTAGTAAGCCTCAAAATGATCTTACTAGTGAAGTAGTGGGCGTTTTGTGGCTTACATGTTCACTAGTAAGCCTCAAAATGATCTTACTAGTGAACTAGTGGGCACATTTATGGCCTTACATGTTCACTAGTACGCGTCAAAATGATCTTACTAGTGAACCAGTGGGCGTTTTGCGGCTTGCATGTCAACTAGTAAGCCTCAAAATGATCTTACGAGTGAGCTAGTGGGCGTTTTGCGGATTACATGTCAACTAGTAAGCCTCAAAATGATCTTACTAGTGAACTAGTGGGTTCTTTTGTGGCTTACATGTTCACTAGTAAGCGTCACAATGACCTTACTAGTGAACTAGTGACAATTTGTGGCTTACATGTTCACGAGTAAGCGTCAAAATGACCTTACTAGTGAACTAGTGAGCGTTTTGTGGCTTACATGTTCACTAGTAAGCCTCAAAATGATCTTACGAGTGAGCTGAGGGGCGTTTTCTGGCTTACATGTCAACTAGTAAGCCTCAAAATGATCTTACTAGTGAACTCGTGGGCGTTTTGTGGCTTACATGTTCACTAGTAAGTGTCAAAATGGCCTTACTAGTGAACTAGTGAGTTTTTTGTGGCTTACATGTTCACTAGTAGGCGTCAAAATGATCTTACTAGTGAACTAGTGAGCGTTTTGTGGCTTACATGTTCACTAGTAAGCCTCAAAATGATCTTACTAGTGAACTAGTGGGCACATTTATGGCTTTACATGTTCACTAGTAAGCCTCAAAATGATCTTACCAGTGAACTAGTGGGCGTTTTGTGGCTTACGTGTCAACTATTCATTCATTCATTCATCTTCCGTACCGCTTGATCCTCACTAGGGTCGCGGGGGGTGCTGGAGCCTATCCCAGCTGTCTCCGGGCAGTAGGCGGGGGACACCCTGAATCGGTTGCCAGCCAATCGCAGGGCACACAGAGACAAACGTGTCAACTAGTAAGCCTCAAAATAATAATAATAATAATAATAATCTCCCACCCTCGTCCCTCTCTCACTGTCTCTCAGAAATCAAATCTTGGTTCACCCACAATTTCCTCAAGCTAAACAGCAATAAAACTGAACTCCTACTCGTCGGTACCAAATCCACTCTAAACAAAGCCGACAGTTTCTCCCTCACAATTGATAATGCCACTATATCTCCTTCCCCCCAGGTGAAGAGTCTGGGTGTCATCCTTGACAGTTCACTATCCTTTCACTCCCACATCAATAACATTACCCGGTCCGCTCATTTCCACCTTCGCAATATAAACCGCCTCCGTCCCTCACTCACTCCGCACACCACCGCTATCCTTGTTCACAGTCTCGTCACTTCCCGTATTGACTACTGCAACTCACTCCTCTTCGGTGTCCATCAAAAATTCCTCCATAAACTTCAACTTGTTCAGAATTCAGCAGCCCGGATCATCACGAGAACCCCCTCCTTCCATCATATCACCCCCATCCTCCGACAGCTCCACTGGCTTCCTGTCAAACTTAGAATCAACTTCAAAATACTTCTCGATACATTCAAAGCCATCCATAACCTTGCGCCCCCCTATCTGTCAGATCTTCTTCAAATCTCCATTCCCTCTCGCTCACTCAGGTCCTCATCCTCCCTCCACCTTTTTCTACCCTCTGCCCGTCTCAGTACAATGGGGTGCAGAGCCTTCAGTCGCTCTGCCCCCAAACTCTGGAACTCACTTCCTCCCAACATTCGTAATATTGACTCTCTTTCCTTATTCAAAATCGAGCTCAAAACCCACCTATTCAGACTTGCCTACCCGCCTTAAATCTTTCTTTATTTATTATTTTATCTGTGTTTTACTATTGGTCTTGGCTGTACAGTGTCCTTGAGTGTTGTGAAAGGCGCTTACAAATGTGATGTATTATTATTATTATGTCAACTAGTAAGCCTCAAAATGATCTTACTAGTGAACTAGTGGGCATTTTGTGGCTTACATGTCAACTAGTAAGCCTCAAAATGATCTTACTAGTGAACTAGTAGGCACATTTATGGCCTTACATGTTCACTAGTAAGCGTCAAAATGATCTTACTAGTGAACTAGTGGGCATTTTGCGGCTTGCATGTTCACTAGTAAGCCTCAAAATGACCTTACTAGTGAACTAGTGAGCGTTTTGTGGCTTACATGTTCACTAGTAAGCGTCAAAATGATCTTACCAGTGAACTAGTGGGCGTTTTGCGGCTTACATGTCAACTAGTAAGCCTCAAAATGATCTTACTAGTGAACTAGTGGGCATTTTGTGGCTTACATGTCAACCAGTAAGCCTCAAATTGATCTTACTAGTGAACTAGTGGGCACATTTATGGCCTTACATGTTCACTAGTAAGCGTCAAAATGATCTTACTAGTAAACTAGTGGGCACATTTATTGCCTTACATGTTCACTAGTAAGCGTCAAATGACCTTACTAGTGAACTAGTGGGCGATTTGTGGCTTACATGTCAACTCGTAAGCCTCAAAATGATCTTACGAGTGAGCTAGTGGGCGTTTTGCGGCTTACATGTCAACTAGTAAGCCTCAAAATGATCTTACTAGTGAACTAGTGAGCGTTTTGTGGCTTACATGTTCACTAGTAAGCCTCAAAATGATCTTACCAGTGAACTAGTGGGCGTTTTGCGGCTTACATGTCAACTACAAAGCCTCACAATGATCTTACTAGTGAACTAGTGGGCATTTTGTGGCTTACATGTCAACTACTAAGCCTCAAAATGATCTTACTAGTGAACTAGTGGGCACATTTATGGCCTTACATGTTCACTTGTAAGCCTCAAAATGATCTTACTAGTGAACTAATGAGCGTTTTGTGGCTTACATGTTCACTAGTAGGCGTCAAAATGATCTTACTAGTGAACTAGTGGGCACATTTATGGCCTTACATGTTCACTAGTAAGCCTCAAAATGATCTTACTAGTGAACTAGTGGGCGTTTTGTGGCTTACATATTAACTAGTAAGCATCAAAATGACCTTACTAGTGAACTAGTGACAATTTGTAGCTTACATGTTCACGAGTAAGCGTCAAAATGACCTTACTAGTGATCTAGTGGGCACGTTTATGGCCTTACATGTTCACTATTAAGAGTCAAAATGATCTTACTAGTGAACTAGTGGGCACATTTATGGCCTTACATGTTCACTAGTAAGCCTCAAAATGATCTTACTAGTGAACTAGTGGGCGTTTTGTGGCTTACATGTTCACTAGTAAGCCTCAAAATGATCTTACTAGTGAACTAGTGGGCGTTTTGCCGCTTACATGTCAACTACTAAGCCTCACAATGATGTTACTAGTGAACTAGTGGGCATTTTGTGGCTTACATGTCAACTACTAAGCCTCAAAACGATCTTACTAGTGAACTAGTGGCCACATTTATGGCCTTACATGTTCACTTGTAAGCCACAAAATGATCTTACTAGTAAACTAATGAGCGTTTTGTGGCTTACATGTTCACTAGTAAGTGTCAAAATGACCTTACTAGTGAACTAGTGAGTGTTTTGTGGCTTACATGTTCACTAGTAGGCGTCAAAATGATCTTACTAATGAACTAGTGGGCACATTTATGGCCTTACATGTTCACTAGTAAGCCTCAAAATGATCTTATTAGTGAACTAGTGGGCGTTTTGTGGCTTACATGTTAACTAGTAAGCGTCAAAATGACCTTACTAGTGAACTAGTGACAATTTGTGGCTTACATCTTCACTCGTAAGCCTCAAAATGATCTTACTAGTGAACTAGTGGGCACATTTATGGCCTTACATGTTCACTAGTAAGCCTCAAAATGATCTTACTAGTGAACTAGTGGGCGTTTTGTGGCTTACATGTTCACGAGTAAGCGTCAAAATGATCTTACTATTGAACTTGTGGGCGTTTTGCGGCTTACATGTCAACAAGTAAGCCTCAAAATGATCTTACTAGTGAATTAGTGAGCGTTTTGTGGCTTATATGTCAACTAGTAAGCCTCAAAATGATCTTACTAGTGAACTAGTGGGCGTTTTGTGGCTTACATGTTCACTAGTAAGCCTCAAAATGATCTTACTAGTGAACTAGTGGGCACATGTATGGCCTTACATGTTCACTAGTACGCGTCAAAATGATCTTACTAGTGAACTAGTGGGCGTTTTGCGGCTTGTATGTCAACTAGTAAGCCTCAAAATGATCTTACGAGTGAGCTAGTGGGCGTTTTGCGGCTTACATGTCAACTAGTAAGCCTCAAAATGATCTTACAAGTGAACTAGTGGGCGTTTTGTGGCTTACATGTTCACGAGTAAGCGTCAAAATGATCTTACTAGTGAACTTGTGGGCGTTTTGCGGCTTACATGTCAACAAGTAAGCCTCAAAATGATCTTACTAATGAACTAGTGGGCGTTTTGTGGCTTACATGTTCACTAGTAAGCGTCAAAATGACCTTACTAGTGAATTAGTGAGCGTTTTGTGGCTTACATGTCAACTCGTAAGCCTCAAAATGATCTTACTAGTGAACTAGTGGCCGTTTTGTGGCTTACATGTTCACTAGTAAGCCTCAAAATGATCTTACTAGTGAACTAGTGGGCACATTTATGGGCTTACATGTTCACTAGTACGCGTCAAAATGATCTTACTAGTGAACTAGTGGGCGTTTTGTGGCTTACATGTTCACTAGTAAGCGTCACAATGACCTTACTAGTGAACTAGTGACAATTTGTGGCTTACATGTTCACGAGTAAGCGTCAAAATGACCTTACTAGTGAACTAGTGAGCGTTTTGTGGCTTACATGTTCACTAGTAAGCCTCAAAATGATCTTACGAGTGAGCTAGTGGGCGTTTTGTGGCCTACATGTTCACTAGTAAGCGTCACAATGACCTTACTAGTGAACTAGTGACAATTTGTGGCTTACATGTTCACGAGTAAGCGTCAAAATTACCTTACTAGTGAACTAGTGAGCGTTTTGTGGCTTACATGTTCACTAGTAAGCCTCAAAATGATCTTACGAGTGAGCTAAGGGGCGTTTTCTGGCTTACATGTCAACTAGTAAGCCTCAAAATGATCTTACTAGTGAACTAGTGGGCGTTTTGTGGCTTACATGTTCACTAGTAAGTGTCAAAATGACCTTACTAGTTAACTAGTGAGTGTTTTGTGGCTTACATGTTCACTAGTAAGCCTCAAAATGATCTTACTAGTGAACTAGTGGGCACATTTATGGCCTTACATGTTCACTAGTAAGCCTCAAAATGATTTTACCAGTGAACTAGTGGGCGTTTTGCGGCTTACATGTCAACTAGTAAGCCTCAAAATGATCTTACTACTGAACTAGTGGGCATTTTGAGCATGACGTCTCTGATCCACTGGTTAAAGGACACTTTGATTCTCTCCTCTTTCATCTCAAACCGCTTCAAACAACAAAGCGTGTGACGGAAAAGTGGTTAGGACTGCACGACTGTCCGTGTTTTATGTTATGTTTTGTGTTTATTATTTTACTTTATGTTAACTGTTTTGTAAAGCGCTTTGTTACAGCTGCCGCTGTTGTGAAAGCGCTATATAAATCAGCATGTATTGTATTGTATTGTATTGTATTTTGTGGCTTACATGTCAACCAGTAAGCCTCAAAATGATCTTACTAGTGAACTAGTGGGCACATTTATGGCCTTACATGTTCACTAGTAAGCGTCAAAATGATCTTACTAGTAAACTAGTGGGCACATTTATGGCCTTACATGTTCACTAGTAAGCGTCAAAATGACCTTTCATTCACAGCACTCCCAATCTCATCATCTGCATTCACTCTGGTATGAACTCCTCCTCTGATCTGGCAGCCTGGGGCCCCTCACCATGGAACCTGCGTTGTACCTCATCAATCTCAAGTTGTGACAGCAGTTGCCGTTTGTGGATGTTGGAACACTGAGTTACTAGTTGTTTCGTGGTCACCCGTGACTGTGGGTTTTGAAGTAACCATTTAGCCCAGATTCTCTGCATGTAACCTCTCTGACTAGGCTTGCTTGAGTAGTAGCATTCCAACAGAGCCATGTTATTGCATCTTGCCCATCTCCGCTCCATTTTTCATCAAGGTGCTCTGGTTCCCCAGCACCTGACGCAGACCTTGTTTGGCCGGGCGACCTCTGAGCTGGCATGTCATTCATTTGATTGTCTCTCATCATTGTATGAGGTACGCATTAGCGTGAAGGCTCTTGCCCAAGGACCCACACTGGATGGTGTTATGTGCTCATTTTTTGCCCCAAGCGGGACCCAAGCGAACCACCGTCTCCCGTACGCCACACCTTACCAACTGAGCTATCCAGCTATATATATATATATATATATATATATATATATATATATATATATATATATATATATATATATATATATAGACTGTGTGCGCGGGCCGAGGGGAGGGAGGCCGGGGACTGGTGGGTGTGGGCGCCGCTGTCCGGGATGGGACATCCGGGCTCCATGAATGCATCGGGGGACGGGGGCTCCGGCGGGTGACGTACTTAGAGAGTGTCTCGGACAGTGGGGAGCGGAGGGACGGGCGCTGGGGGGGGGGGGGGGGGGGGCATCGTGGGGGGGGCGGGCCCCTACGCGGGATGTGCCACCGGACCATGGCTGAGGTGGCTGATCTCAAGAAGTCCTATCGGTGGCTGGAGGGGGCTGGCCTGGGGGACAGCGCAGGGGCGCTCATCCTGGCTGCTCAGGAGCGGGCCTTGGGCGCCGGAGCCGTCGAGGCCCGGATGTGCCGCGCCGGACAGGACCCGGGGTGTGGGTTGTGCGGGGAGGCGCCTGGGACGATCCGGCACGTGGCTGCGGGGTGTGGGATGCTGGCAGGGGGGGCCTGCGTGGAGCGCCACGGCCAGGTGGCTGGCGTGGTCTGCCGAGGCATCTGTGCGGAGTGTGGACTGGGGGCCCCCGGGGTCGGAGTGGGGGGCACCTCCGAGGGTGGTGGAGGGTGGCGGAGCGGGGATCCTGTGGGACTTGCGGATCCAGATTGGCGGGATGGTGGTGGCGAGCCAACCAGATGTCGTGGTCGTGGATGGGGGGCGGAGGAGGGCCGTTGTGGTGGATGTGGCGGTCCCAGGTCGTGGAGGCATCGGGAGGGGGGAGCATGGGGGGCTCGGGGGGTACCAGGGGCTCGGGGAGGGCCTGGGGGGTGGGGGTGGCGGTCGTGCCTGTGGTGGTCGGGGCGCTCGGGGCAGTGACCCCCGGACTGGATGGGTGGTTGCGACGGATCCCGGGAGCAGCGTCGGACATCTCGGTCCGGAGGTGTGCGGTGCTGGGAGCGGCGGGGGTACTGCGCGGGGCCCTCGGGCTTCCTGGCCTCTGGTGGAGGACCCGAGCTGAATGAGGGACGGACACCACCCGAGGACACCTCCTATTGGCTCCATGATAAGAGCTCCACCCAGCAAAGAATTAACCCTTTAAAACCTGATTCTGAGCTTTCACAGTTATTTACCGCCATTTGCGTAATATCTACAGTATACAGAAATTTGTGGTGTAGATGCGAATTTAGGAGAGCAGGACAATATATCGCATTGCAATTGGAGCAGCAGCTTGGTTGATGATGTCCCCAAACCGGCTCATCTATTATATTTCTCGTGCAATACAATGAAAATGAGCACAATTGCAAAACATAGGCTTCTTATATTTTAAAATAAAATAATCACATGTTTACCGTTCTGGGGTTTCTACAATTATGAATGGAGGCATTATTTACAGCAGGTTGACAGCAGTGTGATCGAGCAGATTAGATGGAGTAGAATTTGAATGGGGCTTCACTGATTTATTTCATACAATTCATATCTAAAACACAGTTGAAAAATATTTGATAGTTAAAATATTTAAATACAAGAACTATATCAAGAAATTAACAAAACATATAGTTTTATTAATTAGGAGAAAAGTCTAAAAACATATCACAAATGACAAACGTTGTGCCTCTCCTCCTCCTGTTCTTCAATGAAGCTGATCACCCTCCAGCTCCCGTTAGAAACATTGTGCTGCTGAAGGTGTGCCGGCAGAATGGTTGTGATACAGGAGGTGCTGTGGACTCTCCCAGAAACGAGGACCTAGTTTAGTTGTAGATCCAGTAAAACATAGTGCAAATGTGACATTATTTATAATGCACAGTTACAGTCTTGTGAATATTAAAAAATGTACTTCATGTAATGCAGGAAGCGAATATTTCAAACGAACTAAGGCAGCAAACAGTAAGAGCAAAATCGTGTTCCAAACATTAACTCTTTTTTTAAATGTCAATTAGCTTGTGAGTAATAAGACAAAATGTGACTGTCAGACAGAGAACTGTCAGAGCAAACGGCAGATTTTAGAAAGTCCTGCCGAAATAAATCTGCACCCGACTGCGACTGTCAGCGTTGAACTGCCGCCATTGCTGTCAAAGTCAGACACATCTCCAAAATTGTTGGAGCAAATTTTTAAGCAGGCTTCATCTTGATAAATTGACCACGTATTTGACATTTACACCATAACGTTACCGCCTAAAATAATCGTAAAACAAAATTTTGTGTAACAACAAGAGTAATATGTACCCCAAAAGCTTTCAAAGCGTCTGAAAGTTTTCTCCTCCGTTTTTGTTGGGGCTTGGCTCGAAATGCATCATGATTGGCCGCCCGAAGTCCACGTGTCTGTCGGACGTGCTCTCATTGGTCTACAATACCATCACGGATGAATAAATACTCAAAGGGCTTGCCAGGCAAGCCCTTTGAACCCTTTAAATACTCAATGGGCTTGCCTGGCAAGCCCTTTGAGTATTTATTCCATATTGCCCACTAGTTCACTAGTAAGGTCATTTTGACGCTTACTAGTGAACATGTAAGGCCATAAATGTGCCCACTAGTTCACTAGTAAGATCATTTTGAGGCTTACTAGTTGACATGTAAGCCACAAAACGCCCGCTAGTTCACTAGTAAGATAATTTTGAGGCTTCTAGTGAACATGTAAGCCACAGAACGCCCACTAGTTCACTAGTAAGATCATTTTGACGCTTACTAGTGAACATGTAAGCCACAAAACGCTCACTAGTTCACTAGTAAGGTCATTTTGACGCTTACTAGTGAACATGTAAGCCACAAAACGCTCACTGGTTCACTAGTAAGGTAATTTTGACGCTTACTAGTGAACATGTAAGCCACAAAACGCCCACTAGTTCCCTAGTAAGATCATTTTGATGCTTATTTATGAACATGTCAGCCACAAAACGCTCACTCGTTCACTAGTAAGATCATTTTGACGCTTACTAGTGAACATGTAAGCCACAAAACGCCCACTAGTTCACTAGTAAGGTCATTTTGACGCTTACTAGTGAACATGTAAGCCACAAAACGCCCACTAGTTCACTAGTAAGATCATTTTGACGCTTACTAGTGAACATGTAAGGCCATAAATGTGCCCACTAGTTCACTAGTAAGTTCATTTTGAGGCTTACTAGTTGACATGTAAGCCACACATCGCCTACTAGTTCACTAGTAAGATCATTTTGAGGCTTACTAGTGAACATGTAAGCCACAAAACGCCCAATAGTTCACTAGTAAGATCATTTTGACGCTTACTAGTGAACATGTAAGCCACAAAACGCTCACTAGTTTACTAGTAAGGTCAATTTGACGCTTACTAGTGAACATGTAAGCCACAAAACGCTCACTAGTTCACTATCCATCCATCCATCCATAATAAGATAATTTTGACGCTTACTACTGAACATTTAAGGCCATAAATGTGCCCACTAGTTCACTGGTAAGATGATTTTGACGCTTACTAGTGAACATGCAAGGCCATAAATGTGCCCACTTGTAGTGCTAGTGACATTACACTGTACTTGCATTAAATGCAAATAAGGATGATTACGAAAACATGTAACGGTATCCTATTGGCTGTACGTTTCAAAATAGTGTCATCCCACCAGTCAGGGCTCATGATTTTGGAAATTCTGTGCCCACTTAGTTTTTTAAAACAACAATGGCGGACAGTGTCCTGAGACGTATTCGGCGAAGGTGCAGGGCAATAGAGAGTGCCTGTCATCAAGGGTCTGCCGGTGAAAGTGAAGCACGCGCGATAAACATTTCAATTGCTAATTTAAGAAGAGTTAGTGACCAGTTTAGCGCTGATACTATTCAAAGTTTGATTCAAAGTCCAATAGATCTCCGATCTGTCATCATTGCGGGACCCACTCCTAATGGTGGACGTGTTTGTTCCCATGTGGCACATCGTTTGCACACAGGTAAAATGGCTACCATTTTTTGTCATTGGTTTTTCGTATGTATTTTTATTCGAACTACACACGGGTTTTACTGACGACTTGCTGTGACTTACCTTCTATCACCCTGTCAAACGTCGTTTTATACCAGTGGTTTTCCTGCAAATCAGTAGACTATTAAGTAACGCGATGGCTGTACACTTTTAAGCAATAACTAGTGATCTTTTAGTTATTCAATAAGTTTGAATTATTTTTTTCTTGAGTAAAATGGTTAGAGAAAATAGCTGCTCGTGGTTTTGAAGCTGCATATACTTTTATGTACATCTGTGTCTATATGCCTGTACTGTATACAGTATATAAAAAACACGTAGTGATTCGTTTGCTTGAATTCCTTAATCCTTTTATTTCCATACTTTAGGTAGACGAGGAAGACCAGCACTTGACATTACAAGTGATCAAATTGAACTGCTCCCCACTCAGGGCTTTACAGTGAGAGCCATCACTGAGATGTTGTGTTGTTCCTCTTCATACCTGCATCAAAAAATGAAGTTTTTTCAGATTTCAGCCAGAAATAGATTTACTCCCATTCATGATGTTGACCTGGAAGAGCATGTCAGAAGATTGCACAGCCAATTTCCCAGATCAGGCTCGGAAGCAAGTGTTCTGCTACATACTCTTGTCCCTTCATGTATATATCATTATATTCATTGTGAAAGTGTACTTTCTTTATTGTGTTGTTTTATGAACCTGTTGCAGATGATGAGGGCATACCTGCGTGCTGATGGTATTGTAGTACAAAGAAAAAGAGTTCGAGAAATCCTCAACCGTATTGAGCCAGCTGCTGCAGCCCAGAGATGGAGCCAGACTGTGGCTAGAAGAACATACTGTGCCATTCCCCAATAGTTTATGGCACATGGATGGGAATATGCGTCTCATTCGGTAATAAGGGATCATCTTATATTTGTACTCGTGGGAGCATTAGAAAGCCATATTGTATGGACAGCACAGATTAAATTGAATTTTATCATTTGTATATCCAAGTTACACAAACTCCAAATTGCCTCCATGTAGTCTTAAGTGCACAGCAATACCTTCTCTACCGAGATGATATTTCAAACAAGATATGAAACTTGATTGTTTTCTTGTATTTAATCATTATTCTTTTCATGTTTGTTTTACAGGTGGGTGTTTGTGACACATGCCGGCATTGATGGGAATTCCAGGCTAATAACGTACCTTCAACTGGAGCACAGACAACACAGCTTTGACAGTGTTGAAATATTTTGTCCAAGCCACCTGCCTGTATGGGTTACCCTCCAGAGTAAGATCAGACCATGGTGGTGAAAACACTGGTTGCTCTTTCAATGAACCTACTGCAGGGACAAGACACCAAAATTATTTCTAGCTCCAGCCAACACCCCCTCACAATTTACTCACACCTCCCATGGCCTGATTATCCACCAACAGGGGCCCTTTTTGGATTATCATTTTGGCATAGGAACTTTCCTTTCCTATCCTAACCGAGTGAGATGAGCCGGTAGCACCTGGAGCAAAGATCGTCTAAATTTTAATAATGCTTAGGAAAGGTTCTGACCATCCTTTACGAAAGGAAAGGAGATATATTATGCAGCAGGAATATTTAAAGGGGAAGTCTTTTTTTATGTTGTTGTTGTTGTTGTCGACCCCACCCGTGCCCCGACATTGGGGGACCGGGCCCTCACTCCGTCTCCCGGATCCCCAGACCCCCCTCCTCCGCCCAGCGGGCGAGCAGGGCCGCCACTCCGCTTGGGTTTCGCCAGAGGTCCTCCGGAGTCAGTGTGGTGGGTATGTTTGTGCAGGTGAACAGGTGTTGTGTGTCGTGCACTTGCGTGCCGCATAGCGCACAGAGTGGTGTTGGGTGTGTGTCCTGTGTAATGTTGTGTAGGTAGGAGTGGAGGCCTGGTGATTTGTTGGTTCGGAGTTGTGCTAGGAGTTGTCTGGTTCTGTGTAGTAGGTCTTGCTCTGATGGGTCTATTTCTGGTGCTGGTGCATGTATTACTTTGTTGTGTTGTCTGGTGTCCAAGTGTGTTTGTACAAAGTGGGTGTGTATGTCTTTCATGTTCTGTTTTATGGTGTCGTTGTTGGTGTCCTGTGGTGCTGTGTCTTTGTTGTGTGTGTAGTTGTTGTTGTGGAAGATTGTTTGTTTCTTTTGTCTGGGTGGTGGTGGTTGTTGAGTGAGTGGGTGTAGTGGGTGGGTTGGGTGTTGGGCTTTTTGTCTGATTTGCGATGCGTGTAGTTTTAGATGGATGTTCAGTGGGAGAGTTTTTGTTTCCTCATGCAAGTGTTGTATGTTTGTGTCTTGTGTGCATCCTGTTGCAATTCTGAGTGCTGTGTTCTGTGTGGTCTGGAGTTTTGTCTTGTTTGTGTCCGATAGTGTTGGTGACCATATAGTGTTTGCGTATTCGAGGCGTGTGAGTGTGGTTGCTTTGTATGTGGTGAGTATAGTTTCTTTGGATTTTCCCCAGTGAGTGGTTGTTAAGGCTTTAAGTATTTTGTTTGATTGCTTGGCGCGGGTTAGAGTGCGTTGTGTGTGTTTTGAGAAGGTGAGTTTGGGGTCCCATGTTAATCCCAGTATTTTGGGTTCGCGGACTGTGGGTAGGGTGGTGTTATCTATTTGTAAAGTGAGCCTGTTGCTGTATTCTGCCGGATCCGGTGTGAACAGAGTGGTGGTGGTTTTGTCTGCGTTGAGTGTGAGTTGGTTCTGTTTTGTCCAGTTGTATATGTCGTGGAGATATTTTTGTACTTGTTGTTGTGCCTGTTGTGGTTTGACATGTGTGGATAGAATGGTGATGTCGTCTGCATATGTAACTGTGTGTACATTTGGAGGTGGTTGTGGTAATTCTGCCATGTATATGTTGAATAGTGTTGGTGAAAGTACTCCCCCCTGTGGTACCCCCGTTTTCGTGTTTCTATGTTCTGATGTTTCCCCCCGGTATTGAGTGTATTGTCTGCGTCCCCTTATGTAGTTGAAGATGTATTTGATGATGATGTTTGGGGTGTTAGTGTTGTTGAGTTTGTGAGTGTGTGTAGGTTTACCGTGTCAAAGGCTTTGGACATGTCTAGGGCTATGGCAACTGTTCGTTGTGGTGGTTTTTGTTGATTGAAACCTGTGGCTATGATGTTGTGTATGTGGTGTAGTGCTGTGGTTGTGGAGTGTTGTTTTCGGAAGCCGTGTTGGTGAGAGGGTAGTTGAGTGTTGTTGGTAATGAAGGGTAGTATTACCTTTTCCATTGTTTTGGCTATTGGGCTGAGTAGTGCTATTGGTCTGTAAGATGGGCCGAGTGTGTGGTTTTTGTTGGGTTTTGGTATTGGGATTATTTTTGCAGTCTTCCATATTGCGGGGATGGTGTTGGTGTTGAGTGATGTGTTGTAAGTGTGTGTGAGTAGTGTTATTGCTTTGGGGCCTAGGTGTTTCAGATGTCTGATGTTTATGTTGTCTGGGCCTGTGGAGTTGTTGCTTTTGGAGCGTTGTAGTGCTTGTTTGACTTGTTGTTCTGTGATGGTTATGGGCGTGGTGTTGAGTTTTCGTATTTTGCGTTGTAGTTGTCTGTATGTTCTGTTGGTTTTGTGTTGTATTATGTTGGTGAATTGTTTGTTGAATGCTCGTGCTTTCTGTTTGTTGGATGTTGCCGTGTGTTGTCCGAACTGTATTGTGGTGTTTTCTGGTGCTTTTTGTTCTTTGTTAGATAGTCTTGTTACTGTGTTCCAGAGTATGTATTGTTTGTGTCTGTGGTTCCATGCATCCGTTAAGTGTTCTTTCCATAGCTCTTGTTTGTGTTTTTGGATTTGTGTGTCTATTTCTTTGTTTAGGTCTGTGATGCGTGGGTCTTGGTGGTTTTGTTGTCTGATGTCGTTTCTTTGGCTGATGAGTGTTCTGATGTGTTGTGGTAGGAGAAGTGATTTGCTTTTTATTTTTCCGTGGGGTATGTGGTGTTTGTCTGCTGTAAGTATGAGGTTTGTGAGCATGGTGTTGGCTGTGTGGATGTTGTCAGGTATGGTTATGTTCTCCAGTGCTGATTCTATTTCAGAGGTGTATCCTTCCCAGTCTGCTTTCCTGTAATTTGTGTAAGTTTGAAGGTGTTGTTGTAGGCGGAAAGGAGCACGCGTGTTGTGTGTGATTTTGATAGGAAGGTGGTCTGAACTGAGTGCGTGTATTGTGGTCCATGTTGTTCTGTTTGTGATGCTGATGCTGGCTGTTGTGATGTCCGGTGATGTTGGTTGTTGGTTGATGTTTGTAGGTTTTCTGGTAGGTGTGTTTGCGTTTAGAGTGATTTGTTGGGAGTTCTGTAGTATGTCTGCAATGAGGGTGCCTCTGTGGTCGTCGTAGGGAGAGTGCCATTGTGTTGAGTGAGCGTTGATGTCTGCGGTTAGAATGGTGTTGTTCAGCGAGTTTATGTATTGGAAGGTGTTGGTGATGTCTGTGTCTTCTGTGGCGTGGTCTGGTCGGGTGGTATCTCTGGGGGGTATATACATGTTGCATATGTGTAGTCTTTTGTGGTTGGTTATGTGAATCTTTACGGTTTGAATTTCTGTAGTGTTGGTGTTAATGTTGTTGGGGATGTTCATGGGAGTGAATGTGACTGATTTGTGAATGTATGTGAGCAGTCCTCCTCCTCCCTTGTGTTCTCTGTCTTTCCTAATGCTGGTGTAGTTGGTGAGACGAGGTGTGTTGTGTTGTTTTTCTAGTTTGGTTTCTTGTATGGTGATGCATGCACATGCACATGCACAGACCCTTCAGTCAGTGCCAGTCAACATACAGCTTATTTTAATTGTACATTGGCGTATGGCTCGACTAAAACCAGGAAATGGAGGTGTGCGGCAAAGTTTTTTGCTGCATCGCTGGGAAATAATCAGTTGACAATGACAAAACGGCCCCGCTCAGCCCCAGACAACCGGCACTTTCGAACCACCTCCAAGATCGTTATTAGTTCCGAGTGAAAAAGAAGTCACAGTATTTCTGCATTGCCACATATCATTTTGGGGAACACATTCAGAGTGGAAACCTGAATACAAAACTGAAACTACTTTAATTAAATGTGACAAAATAATGACATACTCTAACAATGTGTTTCATTTTTATTTTTAACTCTGTCTCTGAATTAAATAATTTCCTGTGATCAATCATTGTTAAATCAAGGATAGGGAGGGAAATTTAAAGAATGCAGATACATTCATGTTTCACTTTAGAGCAGTGTATAATGCTAGGTTATCTATCAAATAATAACATAACCCCAAATGTAAATAAAAATGTTTGTTCTAAACATTATTTGAATGGGTTACCATGGCAGAAGACCGAAGTTGTGTGCTTTATATAACTGCATGACATGACCGGAACACCTCACCGGGGAGGCGCTCAGGAGGCATCCGAATCAGATGCCCAAGCCACCTCATCTGGCTCCTCTCGATGTGGAGGAGAAGCGGCTCGACTCTGAGCCTCTCCCGGATGACCGAGCTTCTCACCTTATCTCTAAGGGAGAGCCCGGACACCCTGCGGAGAAAACTCATTTCAGCCGCTTGTATCCGGGATCTCGTTCTTTCGGTCACGACCCATAGCTCGTGACCATAGGTGAGGGTTGGGACGTAGATCGACCGGTAAATTGAGAGCTTCGCCCTTTGGCTCAGCTCCTTCTTCACCACGACAGACCGATACAACGTCCGCATCACAGCAGACGCTGCACCGATCCGCCTGTCGATCTCCCGCTCCCTCCTACCCCCACTCGTGAACAAGACCCCAAGATACTTGAACTCCTCCACTTGGGGTAAGATCTCCTCCCCGACCCGGAGGGGGCACTCCACCCTTTTCCGACTGAGGACCATGGTTTCAGATTTGGAGGTGCTGATTTTCATCCCAACCGCTTCACACTCGGCTGCGAAACGCTCCAGTGAGAGTTGGAGAGCCCCGTTTGAAGGAGCCAACAGCACCACATCATCTGCAAAAAGCAGGGATGTAATACTGAGGCCCCCAAAACGGACCCCCTCAACGCTTCGGCTGCGCCTAGAAATTCTGTCCATAAAGGTTATGAACAGAATCGGCGACAAAGGGCAGCCTTGGCGGAGTCCTACCCTCACTGGAAACGATTCCGACTTACTGCCGGCAATGCGAACCAAACTCTGACATCGGTGGTATAGTGACCGAACAGCCCGTATCAGGGGGTTCGGTACCCCATACCCACGAAGCACCCCCCACAGAACTCCCCGAGGGACACGGTCAAACGCCTTCTCCAAGTCCACAAAACACATGTAGACTGGTTGGGCGAATTCCCACATACCCTCAAGGACCCTGCTAAGGGTGTAGAGCTGGTCCACTGTTCCACGGCCGGGACGAAAACCACACTGCTCCTCCTCAATCTGAGGCTCGACTTCCTGACGGACCCTCCTCTCCAGCACCCCTGAATAGACCTTACCAGGGAGGCTGAGGAGTGTGATCCCTCTGTAGTTGGAACACACCCTCCGGTCCCCCTTTTTAAAAAGAGGGACTACCACCCCGGTCTGCCAATCCAGAGGCACTCTCCCCGTTGACCACGCGATGTTGCAGAGGCGTGTCAACCAGGACAGCCCCACAACATCCAGAGCCTTGAGGAACTCCGGGCGGATCTCATCCACCCCCGGGGCCTTGCCACCGAGGAGCTTTTTAACCACATCGGTGACTTCAACCACAGAGATAGGAGAGCCCACCTCAGAGTCCCCAGGCTCTGCTTCCTCAAAGGAAGGCGTGTTGGTGGAGTTGAGGAGGTCTTCGAAGTACTCTGCCCACCGGTTCACAACGTCCCGAGTCGAAGTCAGCAGCGCCCCATCCCCACTGTACACAGTGTTAGTGGTGCACTGCTTCCCCCTCCTGAGACGTCGGATGGTGGACCAGAATTTCCTCGAAGCCGTCCGGAAGTCGGCTTCCATGGCCTCACCGAACTCTTCCCACGCTCGGGTTTTTGCCTCGGTGACCACCGAAGCCGCGGTCCGCTTGGCCAGTCGATACCCGTCAGCTGCCTCTGGGGTCCCACAGGCCATAAAGGCTCGATAGGACTCCTTCTTCAGCTTGACGGCATCCCTTACTGCCGGTGTCCACCAGCGAGTACGAGGATTGCCGCCACGACAGGCACCAACCACCTTACGGCCACAACTCAGATTGGCCGCCTCAACAATAGAGGCACGGAACATGGTCCACTCGGACTCAATGTCCCCCGTCTCCCCCGGAACATGGGAAAAGCTCTGTCGGAGGTGGGAGTTGAAACTCCTTTTAACAATACATTTAATAAATACTTTAATCAACCGTGATCTCACCATGTATTATAATTCATTATTTTAAACGTAAGAAACCATATATCACAAACATATCAAGTCGACCCGAACAAAAGAACTACAACTCCCAACGGTCCAAACCGGAAGTGGAGCGCCGGCATGATTAAGCCCAGCTGCAACGCAATGTACTTCGTTCAAAATCAAATTACGGCTGGACAAACATGAAAACTATGCATAATGAGTTAAATAAAGACACCACTGTTTTAACAACACTTTAGCCCACGCTGTTTACATTGCCGATTGCGAGCGGTAATGACTGTGATTACAAACAAAGCACAACGGACATAATGCAAAGCAGACAAACAAAGCAACCGGTCATGATCAATCTAAAGCTAACTTTAGATTTCTGTTAAATAAAAGTACAAGCGTAGCTTATCATTGGGCCATGCCGACGAAGAAGCGAGTGTTTTCACTAACGCAACATAATGCGACTCTGCTTTTTATACCTCGCGCGAACGGTCGCCTGTCAGTGGCAGCTTCGCCCCTCTTAAAGCGTCAGGTGAATCCAACAGTGGCTGTCAAATGGCTTGACTTAGGATACCAACCATTACCAAGATAGCTCCTCCATTTCACTAATGGAGTCTTCCCTGTGATGCCAACACATGCCAAACCAGTTGCTGTATTGCATGTTTTGCCTAAAGCAGTCTTCCTCAACTGGCGGACCGCAATCCACGACCGGACCGCTGACCTCCTCTGCCCGAGCCTTCTCTGTCCAGACCCACGGCAAATTGTATCAAATAAAAAATTATCAAGTGATTTTTATGTTATACATTTTATATGTTTGGACTATAATCTGCGCATTACCGCGATCGCTTGTTAAAATTATCTGTTGTATTTGCGTGCACCAACAAATGCAATGCAGAGGACCGCAGCAGCGCGACTTTGTGTGTATAATGTTTGACTAACTGGAGACCCTGTCTGAGGAGGGCATGTGGCGATAACGATGCGCTGATTGGCTCCTCTGAAATGAAGGTATGCCCACACATATGCGTTAGCATTTACGATGCCCTGATTGGCTCATTTGAATTTTAGGTGCCCATACCTAAGCGTCAGCATATACTATGCGCTGATTGGCCCATTTGAATTTACGGTGTGCCCATACCTAAGCGTCAGCATATACGATACGCTGATTGGCTCATTTGAATTTAAGGCGTGCCCATACATAACCGTCGGCACGCGTCTATCCCAATACACACGCGTTTTGGCAAGACTGGTGAAAAGACGCTACCTCCGTTCTTGGCTAACCTGCCGGTTGATCTCTTCCGCGTTCGCTCGCTCCCTTCACGGAAGCGCCGCCGCCGCCGCCGCAGCAAACGCAGTGGTCAGCTTGTGAAGCTAAAACGGAATCTGAGACAAACTTCGATCGCTCCGGCGTGGTGTGCCCTCGACCCCGTCGCCTCGTGCTTGCTAACGGTCGTTGGCTCTCCCAACGCGCCTTTCTCGCACCCCGGCGCGCCCCGGCCCCCGGACCCCGAAAGCAGGATGCGAGGGGGGACGGCGGAGGCGACGGCGGCGGCGCCGGCGACGTTCGAAGGCGGCCCGCGGGGAGAGGCGCGGGGCCGGGATGGCGTGAGGGGGACGGGCGTGTGGGGGGTACGGTGCCGGTCGTTGGCCGGTAGCCTGCTCCCCCCCGCCCCGACCGCGAAGCGCCACCCGACCCCGCGATGCCGTCGGCGGCAGCGCCGGCGCACCCCGGCGCGCCCCGGCCCCCGAAAGCAGGAAGCGCCGAGTGCGCGGGGGGGGGGGGGGGGGGCGGCGGAGGCGACGGCGGCGGCGGTGGCGACGTTCGAAGGCGGCCCGCGGGGAGAGGCGCGGGGCCGGGACGGCGTGAGGGGGACGGGCGTGCGGTGGGTACGGTGCCGGTCGTTGGCCGGTCGCCTGCTCGTCCCGCACCCCGACCCCGAAGCGCCCCCCGGCCCCCGCGGCCCGACCCCGCGATGCCGTCGGCGGCGGCGCCGGCGCACCCCGTCGCGCCCCGGCACTCCCGTCGCCCGGAGCGCGACCGACCTCGATGGGCGGCGGCGGCCGCCGGCGGAAAGCCTCGGCTGGCCGCCGGCGTCGCCGTTCGCCCTGCCTACGCTCCCATAGTCCAGGCCGGGCCGCGGCCGGCGTCGGGGACCGCTCCCCCGCCGGTGCCATCGCGACCCGGCCGACCTCGGAACCTAACACCCAGCCGCCGGGTACCCAACCCAGCGAAACCTTTTGAGGGAATTCCCCCTCGGCGATTGACAGAGGCAATCCCCCCGTTGCTACTTCCACAAGGATCGCGTTGTTAAACGCCCGGTCGCTGACGAACAAGACCGATATTCCGAGGGAGTATTTCCTTTCTATGACTTGGATTTTCTGTGTCTTACGGAGACTTCGGCAGGTACTGGTGAGTACAACGCTTTGATTGAATTGTTACCACCTGACTGTGGTTTCCTCGATACCCCGAGGACATGTTATATTATTAAAATCCCCCATTAAGAGGATACGATCATATCTCAGCCTGATTTCCGCAAGAAAGGTTGAAAATTTGCTTTAAAAGTCTTTGTTGTATTTATGAGGACGGTAAATGACAGCACAAAGCACCGGGAAAACACGACCTCTTCTGATATATTTTTAAGGGGGAGAGGGGATTTGAAAAGAGGAATTGTACACATGAAAATGATATTTTTGTTTTCATGTTTAGTATTTATTTTGGTAAAATTAGTGTTTTGTTTTTGTTAAAGTAAGGGAAAAAACACAACTACTGTTTAACAAAGTTAAAGTAAAAATGTCTTATTTCCCTGAAAAGGCTATTTGTATTATTAAGCAGGCACAACTTAACAAAATAAAAGAGTTCCTGTGCCTCAACACAATACCTCTCATTATTTGCTGTGCACTGGCAAAGTGAATAATTGTTATTTTCATGCACCCCATTATTGATTTGTTGTGAGGAGTGTTGATTTGTATAAGCTTGGCTTTACCATACTAAATGGGCATATAGCCCTGCTACCCGTGATTCCCGTGCATGGAATCGGACCTTGGTCTTATTAAAAAAAACAAAAGTGGACCTACAGCATTTTTAGTTGATGACCACTGGCCTAAAGTAACCAACCATTAGATCATGCTGCAACAGCGGATAGAGGTTACCTTAAAAAGAAAAAAAACTTCAGCAACTTTTTAATGCCTTTGAAAATTATACATTTTTTTTAAAAGTATTTACAGTATGTGAACTGAATAAAAAAGTTACTCATTAAGGTCAAAGTAAAATTATATATAATATGTTGTGGTCACTTAACAGTCCTGAGGTCGGTTGTTAGAATCCGAGCTTGGGCCTCCAGAAGTTTGCATGCACTCTCCATGTTTGTTGGGATTTTATGCCAGTACTCTGGCTTCCTCCTGCATTCCAAAACCACACTTTTTGGGTTAATTGAAAACTAAACAAATCCTTAGGTGTGAATGGATGTTTGTCGATAAGTGCCCTGCAATAGAGAGGCGACCAGGGTTTATCATGCCTATCATCGGGATTGAACTGGGATAGGATCCAGGTCACCTGTGACTCTCATGAGCAGTATAGAAAATAGATGAACGAATGTTACAGTTGTTTCCTTCAATTTACACACCTTAGGCAAGTTATAAAATCATTTCCAGAACGTTAAAAAAAATGGTGTTTTAACACATTTTTTAAATGATCAAACACAGTTAAAATGTATCATACAGTATATTAAGAGAGAAATATCACCAAATAAAAATATTTGTACTCATAACGACTCACGACGGCGATGATGAAGCAGCCATAACACAGTACAGTCCTGTTACAAGGCTGAAATAAAGGTGTTTTCTTTGTAAAAAAAATATGACCAACCTGGTGTTGAAATTGACCATTGAAAATGTCAAGTATGCATGAGCATATAGTACGTCTGCATATAAACATAGTCTCTGTGCTTTTGCATCGGTGACTTTTTTGTTGTTATATTTCTCACAAACATCTTTTTGGTCAGGTGTTGGCTGCTTGTGTTTTTTTTTTCTGTTGCAAACCCGTGTGGCTCCGCCATTGTTGTTTTGGAACTGCAGTGCATCACCATGTCAGCAAGCCACCACTCTGTTAACATTGTAATCCATAGGGAAAGGATGAACGCTGAAGTAATCAGCAATGTTTGTGCTGTATCTCAAGAACACAATAGTCAATCAGGGACTGTATATATTAAAAAAAAAAAAAAAATCCTCCTCTCACCCACCCTCGGGTGCTGTCTGTCCCTCATTCAGCTCGGGTCCTCTACCGGAGGCCAGGAAGCTTGAGGGTTCTGCGCAGTATCCTTGCTGTTCCCAGCACTGCACATTTCTGGACTGAGATGTCCGATGTTGTTCCCGGGATCTGTTGCCACAAAACGCCCAATAGTTCACTAGTAAGATCATTTTGACGCTTACTAGTGAACATGTAAGCCACAAAACGCTCACTAGTTTACTAGTAAGGTCAATTTGACGCTTACTAGTGAACATGTAAGCCACAAAACGCTCACTAGTTCACTATCCATCCATCCATCCATAATAAGATAATTTTGACGCTTACTACTGAACATTTAAGGCCATAAATGTGCCCACTAGTTCACTGGTAAGATGATTTTGACGCTTACTAGTGAACATGCAAGGCCATAAATGTGCCCACTTGTAGTGCTAGTGACATTACACTGTACTTGCATTAAATGCAAATAAGGATGATTACGAAAACATGTAACGGTATCCTATTGGCTGTACGTTTCAAAATAGTGTCATCCCACCAGTCAGGGCTCATGATTTTGGAAATTCTGTGCCCACTTAGTTTTTTAAAACAACAATGGCGGACAGTGTCCTGAGACGTATTCGGCGAAGGTGCAGGGCAATAGAGAGTGCCTGTCATCAAGGGTCTGCCGGTGAAAGTGAAGCACGCGCGATAAACATTTCAATTGCTAATTTAAGAAGAGTTAGTGACCAGTTTAGCGCTGATACTATTCAAAGTTTGATTCAAAGTCCAATAGATCTCCGATCCGTCATCATTGCGGGACCCACTCCTAATGGTGGACGTGTTTGTTCCCATGTGGCACATCGTTTGCACACAGGTAAAATGGCTACCATTTTTTGTCATTGGTTTTTCGTATGTATTTTTATTCGAACTACACACGGGTTTTACTGACGACTTGCTGTGACTTACCTTCTATCACCCTGTCAAACGTCGTTTTATACCAGTGGTTTTCCTGCAAATCAGTAGACTATTAAGTAACGCGATGGCTGTACACTTTTAAGCAATAACTAGTGATCTTTTAGTTATTCAATTATAAGTTTGAATTATTTTTTTCTTGAGTAAAATGGTTAGAGAAAATAGCTGCTCGTGGTTTTGAAGCTGCATATACTTTTATGTACATCTGTGTCTATATGCCTGTACTGTATACAGTATATAAAAAACACGTAGTGATTCGTTTGCTTGAATTCCTTAATCCTTTTATTTCCATACTTTAGGTAGACGAGGAAGACCAGCACTTGACATTACAAGTGATCAAATTGAACTGCTCCCCACTCAGGGCTTTACAGTGAGAGCCATCACTGAGATGTTGTGTTGTTCCTCTTCATACCTGCATCAAAAAATGAAGTTTTTTCAGATTTCAGCCAGAAATAGATTTACTCCCATTCATGATGTTGACCTGGAAGAGCATGTCAGAAGATTGCACAGCCAATTTCCCAGATCAGGCTCGGAAGCAAGTGTTCTGCTACATACTCTTGTCCCTTCATGTATATATCATTATATTCATTGTGAAAGTGTACTTTCTTTATTGTGTTGTTTTATGAACCTGTTGCAGATGATGAGGGCATACCTGCGTGCTGATGGTATTGTAGTACAAAGAAAAAGAGTTCGAGAAGTCCTCAACCGTATTGAGCCAGCTGCTGCAGCCCAGAGATGGAGCCAGACTGTGGCTAGAAGAACATACTATGTGCCATTCCCCAATAGTTTATGGCACATAGATGGGCATATGCGTCTCATTCGGTAATAAGGGATCATCTTATATTTGTACTCGTGGGAGCATTAGAAAGCCATATTGTATGGACAGCACAGATTAAATTGAATTTTATCATTTGTATATCCAAGTTACACAAACTCCAAATTGCCTCCATGTAGTCTTAAGTGCACAGCAATACCTTCTCTACCGAGATGATATTTCAAACAAGATATGAAACTTGATTGTTTTCTTGTATTTAATCATTATTCTTTTCATGTTTGTTTTACAGGTGGGTGTTTGTGACACATGCCGGCATTGATGGGAATTCCAGGCTAATAACGTACCTTCAACTGGAGCACAGACAACACAGCTTTGACAGTGTTGAAATATTTTGTCCAAGCCACCTGCCTGTATGGGTTACCCTCCAGAGTAAGATCCGACCATGGTGGTGAAAACACTGGTTGCTCTTTTAATGAACCTACTGCAGGGACAAGACACCAAAATTATTTCTAGCTCCAGCCAACACCCCCTCACAATTTACTCACACCTCCCATGGCCTGATTATCCACCAACAGGGGCCCTTTTTGGATTATCATTTTGGCATAGGAACTTTCCTTTCCTATCCTAACCGAGTGAGATGAGCCGGTAGCACCTGGAGCAAAGATCGTCTAAATTTTAATAATGCTTAGGAAAGGTTCTGACCATCCTTTACGAAAGGAAAGGAGATATATTATGCAGCAGGAATATTTAAAGGGGAAGTCTTTTTTTTATGTTGTTGTTGTTGTCGACCCCACCCGTGCCCCGACATTGGGGGACCGGGTCCTCACTCCGTCTCCCGGATCCCCAGACCCCCCTCCTCCGCCCAGCGGGCGAGCAGGGCCGCCACTCCGCTTGGGTTTCGCCAGAGGTCCTCCGGAGTCAGTGTGGTGGGTATGTTTGTGCAGGTGAACAGGTGTTGTGTGTCGTGCACTTGCGTGCCGCATAGCGCACAGAGTGGTGTTGGGTGTGTGTCCGGTGTAATGTTGTGTAGGTAGGAGTGGAGGGCTGGTGATTTGTTGGTTCGGAGTTGTGCTAGGAGTTGTCTGGTTCTGTGTGGTAGGTCTTGCTCTGATGGGTCTATTTCTGGTGCTGGTGCATGTATTACTTTGTTGTGTTGTCTGGTGTCCAAGTGTGTTTGTACAAAGTGGGTGTGTATGTCTTTCATGTTCTGTTTTATGGTGTCGTTGTTGGTGTCCTGTGGTGCTGTGTCTTTGTTGTGTGTGTAGTTGTTGTTGTGGAAGATTGTTTGTTTCTTTTGTCTGGGTGGTGGTGGTTGTTGAGTGAGTGGGTGTAGTGGGTGGGTTGGGTGTTGGGCTTTTTGTCTGATTTGCGATGCGTGTAGTTTTAGATGGATGTTCAGTGGGAGAGTTTTTGTTTCCTCATGCAAGTGTTGTATGTTTGTGTCTTGTGTGCATCCTGTTGCTATTCTGAGTGCGGTGTTCTGTGTGGTCTGGAGTTTTGTCTTGTTTGTGTCCGATAGTGTTGGTGACCATATAGTGTTTGCGTATTCGAGGCGTGTGAGTGTGGTTGCTTTGTATGTGGTGAGTATAGTTTCTTTGGATTTTCCCCAGTGAGTGGTTGTTAAGGCTTTAAGTATTTTGTTTGATTGCTTGGCGCGGGTTAGAGTGTGTTGTGTGTGTTTTGAGAAGGTGAGTTTGGGGTCCCATGTTAATCCCAGTATTTTGGGTTCGCGGACTGTGGGTAGGGTGGTGTTATCTATTTGTAAAGTGAGCCTGTTGCTGTATTCTGCCGGATCCGGTGTGAACAGAGTGGTGGTGGTTTTGTCTGCGTTGAGTGTGAGTTGGTTCTGTTTTGTCCAGTTGTATATGTCGTGGAGATATTTTTGTACTTGTTGTTGTGCCTGTTGTGGTTTGACATGTGTGGATAGAATGGTGATGTCGTCTGCATATGTAACTGTGTGTACATTTGGAGGTGGTTGTGGTAAGTCTGCCATGTATATGTTGAATAGTGTTGGTGAAAGTACTCCCCCCTGTGGTACCCCCGTTTTCGTGTTTCTATGTTCTGATGTTTCCCCCCGGTATTGAGTGTATTGTCTGCGTCCCCTTATGTACAGTAGTTGAAGATGTATTTGATGATGATGTTTGGGGTGTTAGTGTTGTTGAGTTTGTTTGTGAGTGTGTGTAGGTTTACCGTGTCAAAGGCTTTGGACATGTCTAGGGCTATGGCAACTGTTCGTTGTGGTGGTTTTTGTTGATTGAAACCTGTGGCTATGATGTTGTGTATGTGGTGTAGTGCTGTGGTTGTGGAGTGTTGTTTTCGGAAGCCGTGTTGGTGAGAGGGTAGTTGAGTGTTGTTGGTAATGAAGGGTAGTATTACCTTTTCCATTGTTTTGGCTATTGGGCTGAGTAGTGCTATTGGTCTGTAAGATGGGCCGAGTGCGTGGTTTTTGTTGGGTTTTGGTATTGGGATTATTTTTGCAGTCTTCCATATTGCGGGGATGGTGTTGGTGTTGAGTGATGTGTTGTAAGTGTGTGTGAGTAGTGTTATTGCTTTGGGGCCTAGGTGTTTCAGATGTCTGATGTTTATGTTGTCTGGGCCTGTGGAGTTGTTGCTTTTGGAGCGTTGTAGTGCTTGTTTGACTTGTTGTTCTGTGATGGTTATGGGCGTTGTGTTGAGTTTTCGTATTTTGCGTTGTAGTTGTCTGTATGTTCTGTTGGTTTTGTGTTGTATTATGTTGGTGAATTGTTTGTTGAATGCTCGTGCTTTCTGTTTGTTGGATATTGCCGTGTGTTGTCCGAACTGTATTGTGGTGTTTTCTGGTGCTTTTTGTTCTTTGTTTGATAGTCTTGTTACTGTGTTCCAGAGTATGTGTTGTTTGTGTCTGTGGTTCCATGCATCCGTTAAGTGTTCTTTCCATAGCTCTTGTTTGTGTTTTTGGATTTGTGTGTCTATTTCTTTGTTTAGGTCTGTGATGCGTGGGTCTTGGTGGTTTTGTTGTCTGATGTCGTTTCTTTGGCTGATGAGTGTTCTGATGTGTTGTGGTAGGAGAAGTGATTTGCTTTTTATTTTTCCGTGGGGTATGTGGTGTTTGTCTGCTGTAAGTATGAGGTTTGTGAGCATGGCGTTGGCTGTGTGGATGTTGTCAGGTATGGTTATGTTCTCCAGTGCTGATTCTATTTCAGAGGTGTATCCTTCCCAGTCTGCTTTCCTGTAATTTGTGTAAGTTTGAAGGTGTTGTTGTAGGCGGAAAGGAGCACGCGTGTTGTGTGTGATTTTGATAGGAAGGTGGTCTGAACTGAGTGCGTGTATTGTGGTCCATGTTGTTCTGTTTGTGATGCTGTTGCTGGCTGTTGTGATGTCCGGTGATGTTGGTTGTTGGTTGATGTTTGTAGGTTTTCTGGTGGGTGTGTTTGTGTTTAGAGTGATTTGTTGGGAGTTTTGTAGTATGTCTGCAATGTGGGTGCCTCTGTGGTCGTCGTAGGGAGAGTGCCATTGTGTTGAGTGAGCGTTGATGTCTGCGGTTAGAATGGTGTTGTTCAGCGAGTTTATGTATTGGAAGGTGTTGGTGATGTCTGTGTCTTCTGTGGCGTGGTCTGGTCGGGTGGTATCTCTGGGGGGTATATACATGTTGCATATGTGTAGTCTTTTGTGGTTGGTTATGTGAATCTTTACGGTTTGAATTTCTGTAGTGTTGGTGTTAATGTTGTTGGGGATGTTCATGGGAGTGAATGTGTATCTACTGTATATCTATAAAAAAAATCCTCGTCTCACCCCTCAGGTGGTGTCCATCCCTCATTCAGCTGGGGTCCTCTACCAGAGGCCAGGAAGCTTGAGGGTTCTGCGCAGTATCCTTGCCGTTCCCAGCACTGCACATTTCTGGACTGAGATGTCCGATGTTGTTCCCGGGATCTGTTGCAACCACTCATCATTTAGTTTGGGGGTCACTGCCCCGAGTGCTCCGACCACCACAGGCACGACTGTCCCCTTTACCTTCCAGGCTCTCTCCAGCTCCTCTCTGAGCCCTTGGGATTTCTCGAGTTTCTCGTGTTCCTTCTTTCTGATGTTTCCAGCACTTGGGACCGCTACATCCACTACAACGGCTTTCCTCTGCCCTTTATCTATCATCAGGATATCTGGTTGGTTCGCCATTACCATCTTGTCAGTCTGGATCTGGAAGTCCCACAGGATCTTCGCTCTGTCATTCTCCACCACCTCCGGAGGTGTTTCCCATTTTGACCATGGGGTTTCCAGTCCATACTCCGCACAGATGTTTCGGTAGACTTTGCCAGCCACCTGGTTATGGCGTTCCATATAGGCTTTCCCTGCCAGCACCTTACACCCTGCAGTTATGTGTTAGATCGTCTCAGGTGCCTCTTTGCACAACCTACACCTTGGGTCTTGGCTGGTGTGGTATATCTAGGCCTCGATGGCTCTGGTGCTCAGGGCCTGCTCCTGAGCAGCCAGGATGAGTGCCTCTGTGCTGTCCTTCAGGCCAGCCCTCTCTAGAACTCTGATAGGACTTCTTGAGATTGGCCACGTCAGTTATTGTCCGGTGGTACATCCCGTGTAGGGGCTTGTCCTCCCACGATGGTCCCTCTTCCAGCACCTCATCTTCTGTTCCCCATTGTCTGAGACATTCTCTGAGTACGTCATCCGCTGGTGCCTTCTCCTTGATGTATTTGTGGAGCTTGGATGTTTCATCCTGGACAGTGGCTCTCACACTCACTAGTCCCCGGCCTCCTTCCTTTTGGCTTGCGTACAGTCTCAGGGTGCTGGATTTGGGATGGAACCCTCCATGCATGGTAATGAGCTTTCGGGTCTTAACATCCGTGGTCTGAATCTCTTCCTTTGGCCACCTTATTTTTCCTGCAGGGTATCTGATCACTGGCAAGGGCATAGCTGTTTATTGCCTGGGTCTTATTCTTGCCATTGAGCTGGCTTCTTAGGACTTGCCTCACTCGCTGGAGGTATTTGGCCGTAGCCGCTTTCCTTGTTGCCAGTTTGAGGTTGCCATTGGCTTGTGGTATACCGAGGTACTTGTAGCTGTCCTCAATGTCTGCTATTGTTCCTTCAGGGAGTGAGACCCCTTCAGTGCGGACTACCCTTCCTCTCTTAGTCACCATCCGACTACATTTCTCCATCACGAATGACATCCCGATGTCGCTGCTGTAGATCTTGATTGTGTGGATCAGGGAGTCTATGTCCCTTTCGCTCTTAGCAAACAGCTACATGTCATCCTTGTAGAGGAGGTGACTGATCGTAGCTCCATTTCTGAGGCGGTATCCATGGCCTGTCTTGGTGATTACTTGGCTTAGGGGGTTCAGTCCTATGCAGGACAGCAGTGGGGAGAGTGCATCACCTTGGTATATGCCACATTTGATGGACACTTGGGTAAGTGGCTTGCCATTGGCTTCAAGTGTGGTTTTCCACATCCTCATCAAGTTCGCAACGAAGGCTCTTAGGGTCCTGTTCACCTTATACACATCCAAGCATTCAGTGATCCATGTATGTGGCATCGAGTCATAGGCTTTCTTTTAATCAATCCAGGCTGTGCACAGGTTGGTACATCGGGACCTGCAGTCTTGTGCGACTGTTCTGTCAACCAGGAGCTGATGTTTGGCTCCCCTGGTATCTCTACCAATGCCCTTCCGTGCTTCGCTCTGGATCAGCTCTGTTGTTAGGACCCTGCCACTGAGCGTACACTTTCGCAGGTTGTGTTGCAAACAGCCTGTTTATTCGTCTGGCCTCATTCTCTTTCGTGTACCGCTTTAGGCGGCTGGACAAGGCTTGGAGCCTTTGTTTCGAGTGCTTCATATATGGTCATCTGGATGTACCTCTCAGGATCGGCCTTTTCATCACACCTCTCTGGACCTCAGTCAATTGACTCACATCTTTCCGAGCCGCCTTGATCTTAGCCTCCAACCGTCTTTTCCATGGTCGGTAATGTATCTCATGGCTTCCATGGTTGCTCTTATAGCCAAGCATCTCAAGGATCACTGATGCTGAAGCGTATATCAGTTCATTTCCGTGATCGTTACGGTAAGGATCGCCCTCAGTGCTGCATTCACACTTTCCAAGAGACTTTCAGGTGGTACTTCACATAGCCGTTGTAATCGGATTCTAGGTTTCCCAGCTTTCATTCTTGCCATGATCTTAGCTTTCAGGTCAGTTGCTGCCTCGCTCAGCATTTCATTCATTGGGGCTGGCCTCCCAATCTCATCATCTGCATTCACTCTGGTATGAACTCCTCCTCTGATCTGGCAGCCTGGGGCCCCTCACTATGGAACCGGCGTTGTACCTCATCAATCTCAAGTTGTGACAGCAGTTGCCGTTTGTGGATGTTGGAACACTGAGTTACGAGTTGTTTCGTGGCCACCCGTGACTGTGGGTTTCGAAGTAACCATTTAGCCCACATTCTCTCCATGTAACCTCTCTGACGAGGCTTGCTTGAGTAGTAGCATTCCAACAGAGCCATGTTATTGCATCTTGCCCATCTCTGCTCCATTTTTCATCAAGGTGCTCTGGTTCCCCAGCACCTGACGCAGACCTTGTTTGGCCGGGCGACGTCTGAGCTGGCATGTCATTCATTTTATTGTCTCTCATCATTGTATGAGGTACGCATTAGCGTGAAGGCTCTTGCCCAAGGACCCACACTGAATGGTGTTATGTGCTCATTTTTTGCCCCAAGTGGGGAGCGGAGGGACGGGCGCTGGGGGGGGGGACCATCGTGGTGGGGCGGGACCCTACGCGGGATGTGCCACCGGACCGTGGCTGAGGTGGCTGATCTCAAGAAGTCCTATCGGTGGCTGGAGGGGACTGGCCTGGGGGACAGCGCAGGGGCGCTCATCCTGGCTGCTCAGGAGCGGGCCTTGGGCGCCGGAGCCGTCGAGGCCCGGATGTGCCGCGCCGGACAGGACCCAGGGTGTGGGTTGTGCGGGGAGGCGCCTGGGACGATCCGGCACGTGGCTGCGGGGTGTGGGATGCTGGCAGGGGGGGCCTGCGTGGAGCGCCATGGCCAGGTGGCTGGCGTGGTCTGCCGAGGCATCTGTGCGGAGTGTGGACTGGGGGCCCCGGGGTCGGAGTGGGGGGCACCTCCGAGGGTGGTGGAGGGTGGCGGAGCGGGGATCCTGTGGGACTTCCGGATCCAGACTGGCGGGATGGTGGTGGCGAGCCAGCCAGATGTCGTGGTCGTGGATGGGGGGCGGAGGAGGGCCGTTGTGGTGGATGTGGCGGTCCCAGGTGGTGGAGGCATCGGGAGGGGGGAGCATGGGGGGCTCGGGGGGTACCAGGGGCTCGGGGAGGGGCTGGGGAGGGCCTGGGGGGTGGGGGTGGCGGTCGTGCCTGTGGTGGTCGGGGCGCTCGGGGCAGTGACCCCCGGACTGGATGGGTGGTTGCGACAGATCCCGGGACCAGCGTCGGACATCTCGGTCCGGAGGTGTGCGGTGCTGGGAGCGGCGGGGGTACTGCGCTGGGCCCTCGGGCTTCCTGGCCTCTGGTGGAGGACCCGAGCTGAATGAGGGACGGACACCACCCGAGGACACCTCCTATTGGCTCCATGATAAGAGCTCCACCCAGCAAAGAATTAACCCTTTAAAACCTGATTCTGAGCTTTCACAATTATTTACCGCCATTTGCGTAATATCTACAGTATACAGAAGGAATCAAGCAATTTTTACCAATGTATCTGTAGGTGATGTTTATTTATTATGTACACAGAGATAAAGAGTAATGGCACAGCTCTGCAGTATCTTTCCACTTTTATATATGTATGCTATACTAAATAAAATGAATAGGGCACCATATAATGCAACAGTTATGCAACTCCCTAAATAATGATGTGAATTTTCAGTTGTTGCTAAATCAGTTAGGATGTTATAATTTGTGGTGTAGATGCGAATTTAGGAGAGCAGGACAATATATCGCATTGCAATTGGAGCAGCAGCTTGGTTGATGATGTCCCCAAACAGGCTCATCTATTATATTTGTCGTGCAATACAATGAAAATGAGCACAATTGCAAAACATAGGCTTCTTATATTTTAAAATAAAATAATCACATGTTTACCGTTCTGGGGTTTCTACAATCATGAATGGAGGCATTATTTACAGCAGGTTGATGTTGTTGTTGTTGTTGTCGACCCCACCCGTGCCCCGACATTGGGGGACCGGGCCCTCACTCCGTCTCCCGGATCCCCAGACCCCCCTCCTCCGCCCAGCGGGCGAGCAGGGCCGCCACTCCGCTTGGGTTTCGCCAGAGGTCCTCCGGAGTCAGTGTGGTGGGTATGTTTGTGCATGTGAACAGGTGTTGTGTGTCGTGCACTTGCGTGCCGCATAGCGCACAGAGTGGTGTTGGGTGTGTGTCCGGTGTAATGTTGTGTAGGTAGGAGTGGAGGGCTGGTGATTTGTTGGTTCGGAGTTGTGCTAGGAGTTGTCTGGTTCTGTGTGGTAGGTCTTGCTCTGATGGGTCTATTTCTGGTGCTGGTGCATGTATTACTTTGTTGTGTTGTCTGGTGTCCAAGTGTGTTTGTACAAAGTGGGTGTGTATGTCTTTCATGTTCTGTTTTATGGTGTCGTTGTTGGTGTCCTGTGGTGCTGTGTCTTTGTTGTGTGTGTAGTTGTTGTTGTGGAAGATTGTTTGTTTCTTTTGTCTGGGTGGTGGTGGTTGTTGAGTGAGTGGGTGTAGTGGGTGGGTTGGGTGTTGGGCTTTTTGTCTGATTTGCGATGCGTGTAGTTTTAGATGGATGTTCAGTGGGAGAGTTTTTGTTTCCTCATGCAAGTGTTGTATGTTTGTGTCTTGTGTGCATCCTGTTGCTATTCTGAGTGCTGTGTTCTGTGTGGTCTGGAGTTTTGTCTTGTTTGTGTCCGATAGTGTTGGTGACCATATAGTGTTTGCGTATTCGAGGCGTGTGAGTGTGGTTGCTTTGTATGTGGTGAGTATAGTTTCTTTGGATTTTCCCCAGTGAGTGGTTGTTAAGGCTTTAAGTATTTTGTTTGATTGCTTGGCGCGGGTTAGAGTGTGTTGTGTGTGTTTTGAGAAGGTGAGTTTGGGGTCCCATGTTAATCCCAGTATTTTGGGTTCGCGGACTGTGGGTAGGGTGGTGTTATCTATTTGTAAAGTGAGCCTGTTGCTGTATTCTGCCGGATCCGGTGTGAACAGAGTGGTGGTGGTTTTGTCTGCGTTGAGTGTGAGTTGGTTCTGTTTTGTCCAGTTGTATATGTCGTGGAGATATTTTTGTACTTGTTGTTGTGCCTGTTGTGGTTTGACATGTGTGGATAGAATGGTGATGTCGTCTGCATATGTAACTGTGTGTACATTTGGAGGTGGTTGTGGTAAGTCTGCCATGTATATGTTGAATAGTGTTGGTGAAAGTACTCCCCCCTGTGGTACCCCCGTTTTCGTGTTTCTATGTTCTGATGTTTCCCCCCGGTATTGAGTGTATTGTCTGCGTCCCCTTATGTAGTTGAAGATGTATTTGATGATGATGTTTGGGGTGTTAGTGTTGTTGAGTTTGTTTGTGAGTGTGTGTAGGTTTACCGTGTCAAAGGCTTTGGACATGTCTAGGGCTATGGCAACTGTTCGTTGTGGTGGTTTTTGTTGATTGAA
This sequence comes from Hippocampus zosterae, assembly GCF_025434085.1. Lineage (NCBI taxonomy): Eukaryota > Metazoa > Chordata > Actinopteri > Syngnathiformes > Syngnathidae > Hippocampus > Hippocampus zosterae. Next base: position 9,638,753 of record NC_067457.1, read on the forward strand.
ACCTGTGGCTATGATGTTGTGTATGTGGTGTAGTGCTGTGGTTGTGGAGTGTTGTTTTCGGAAGCCGTGTTGGTGAGAGGGTAGTTGAGTGTTGTTGGTAATGAAGGGTAGTATTACCTTTTCCATTGTTTTGGCTATTGGGCTGAGTAGTGCTATTGGTCTGTAAGATGGGCCGAGTGCGTGGTTTTTGTTGGGTTTTGGTATTGGGATTATTTTTGCAGTCTTCCATATTGCGGGGATGGTGTTGGTGTTGAGTGATGTGTTGTAAGTGTGTGTGAGTAGTGTTATTGCTTTGGGGCCTAGGTGTTTCAGATGTCTGATGTTTATGTTGTCTGGGCCTGTGGAGTTGTTGCTTTTGGAGCGTTGTAGTGCTTGTTTGACTTGTTGTTCTGTGATGGTTATGGGCGTGGTGTTGAGTTTTCGTATTTTGCGTTGTAGTTGTCTGTATGTTCTGTTGGTTTTGTGTTGTATTATGTTGGTGAATTGTTTGTTGAATGCTCGTGCTTTCTGTTTGTTGGATATTGCCGTGTGTTGTCCGAACTGTATTGTGGTGTTTTCTGGTGCTTTTTGTTCTTTGTTTGATAGTCTTGTTACTGTGTTCCAGAGTATGTGTTGTTTGTGTCTGTGGTTCCATGCATCCGTTAAGTGTTCTTTCCATAGCTCTTGTTTGTGTTTTTGGATTTGTGTGTCTATTTCTTTGTTTAGGTCTGTGATGCGTGGGTCTTGGTGGTTTTGTTGTCTGATGTCGTTTCTTTGGCTGATGAGTGTTCTGATGTGTTGTGGTAGGAGAAGTGATTTGCTTTTTATTTTTCCGTGGGGTATGTGGTGTTTGTCTGCTGTAAGTATGAGGTTTGTGAGCATGGTGTTGGCTGTGTGGATGTTGTCAGGTATGGTTAAGTTCTCCAGTGCTGATTCTATTTCAGAGGTGTATCCTTCCCAGTCTGCTTTCCTGTAATTTGTGTAAGTTTGAAGGTGTTGTTGTAGGCGGAAAGGAGCACGCGTGTTGTGTGTGATTTTGATAGGAAGGTGGTCTGAACTGAGTGCGTGTATTGTGGTCCATGTTGTTCTGTTTGTGATGCTGTTGCTGGCTGTTGTGATGTCCGGTGATGTTGGTTGTTGGTTGATGTTTGTAGGTTTTCTGGTAGGTGTGTTTGCGTTTAGAGTGATTTGTTGGGAGTTCTGTAGTATGTCTGCAATGAGGGTGTCTCTGTGGTCGTCGTAGGGAGAGTGCCATTGTGTTGAGTGAGCGTTGATGTCTGGGGTTAGAATGGTGTTGTTCAGCGAGTTTATGTATTGGAAGGTGTTGGTGATGTCTGTGTCTTCTGTGGCGTGGTCTGGTCGGGTGGTATCTCTGGGGGGTATATACATGTTGCATATGTGTAGTCCTTTGTGGTTGGTTATGTGAATCTTTACGGTTTGAATTTCTGTAGTGTTGGTGTTAATGTTGTTGGGGATGTTCATGGGAGTGAATGTGACTGATTTGTGAATGTATGTGAGCAGTCCTCCTCCTCCCTTGTGTTCTCTGTCTTTCCTAATGCTGGTGTAGTTGGTGAGACGAGGTGTGTTGTGTTGTTTTTCTAGTTTGGTTTCTTGTATGGTGATGATGTCTGCGTGCTGTTGTGAGGCGAGTTCTTCTAGTTCTGTTTTCTTGTTTTGGATGCCGTTGATGTTTATTTGTAGTATGGTCAGTGTGTGATTGTTGTTTTTGTTGGTGGGTGTTGTTCTTTGTGGGTTGTTCGGGGGTTGTGGTGTTGGGGTGTTTGTTGTTTGCGTGTGTGTTCTGCATGTCCACGTGTTTGTGTATTGGCGGGTGGTGATGCCGGAGCAATGTCTGTGTATCCAGTGTGGGTGTGTTGAGTTGCATCTGAGTGAGGTTTGTCTGTGTGTGATGATTCTATTGCAGCTATTGCAGGTCCAGGTTTGGGGGGGTGGTCTTGTGTTTGTTGTATCTCTGTTGGAGTTGTCTGTCCGTGTTGCGTTTGAGGGTAGTGTTGGTGAGGCGAGTGTGTTGTTTTGGTCTGTTTGTGCTCTGCTGCCTGTTGGTGTCCTACGAGGTGTTGTTGTTCGTGGTGGTGTTTTGGGATGTAGTCTGCATTTCCATGTTATGTTGTATTGTCTAGTGTTTATGTTTGTGCAATGTTTGTGTACCCAGTGTGGTGTGTGGTGGTTGCATCTGAAGGATGTCTGTCTTCTTGTAATCTGTTGTGTGCAAATGTCGCATGTCGAGGTAGTTTGTTGTGTGTGTGTTTGTTGCGTGCGTGAGAGTGTCTGTGTGGGCCCCGGATTTGTCTCTATGTCCCCCGCCTGGAGCAAAAGGTCCGCCCGCCACCCTGCCAGGTTCAGGGGGCGGTTAGCCGAAAAAAAAAAAAAACGGCCGTAAGGGCACCCCGTTCGGGGTGCAGGGATTGGTTCCTTGATTTGTCCCCCCGTTCGGGGGGAACCCTCCAACTGCGAGTAAGCCAAGGAGTTTGGAGGTACAGCAGGTTGACAGCAGTGTGATCGAGCAGATTAGATAGAGTAGAATTTGAATGGGGCTTCACTGATTTATTTCATACAATTCATATCTAAAACACAGTTGAAAAATATTTGATTGTTAAAATATTTAAATACAAGAACTATATCAAGAAATTAACAAAACATAGTTTTTTTAGTTAGGAGAAAAGTCTAAAAACATATCACAAATGACAAACGTTGTGCCTCTCCTCCTCCTGTTCTTCAATGAAGCTGATCACCCTCCAGCTCCCGTTAGAAACATCGTGCTGCTGGAGGTGTGCCGGCAGAATGGTTGTGATACAGGAGGTGCTGTGGACTCTCCCAGAAACGAGGACCTAGTTTAGTTGTAGATCCAGTAAAACATAGTGCAAATGTGACATTATTTATAATGCACAGTTACAGTCTTGTGAATATTAAAAAATGTACTTCATGTAATGCAGGAAGCGAATATTTCAAACGAACTAAGGCAGCAAACAGTAAGAGCAAAATCGTGTTCCAAACATTAACTCTTTTTTTAAATGTCAATTAGCTTGTGAGTAATAAGACAAAATGTGACTGTCAGACAGAGAACTGTCAGAGCAAACGGCAGATTTTAGAAAGTCCTGCCGAAATAAATCTGCACCCGACTGCGACTGTCAGCGTTGAACTGCCGCCATTGCTGTCAAAGTCAGACACATCTCCAAAATTGTTGGAGCAAATTTTTAAGCAGGCTTCATCTTGATAAATTGACCACGTATTTGACATTTACACCATAACGTTACCGCCTAAAATAATCGTAAAACAAAATTTTGTGTAACAACAAGAGTAATATGTACCCCAAAAGCTTTCAAAGCGTCTGAAAGTTTTCTCCTCCGTTTTTGTTGGGGCTTGGCTCGAAATGCATCATGATTGGCCGGCCGAAGTCCACGTGTCTGTCGGACGTGCTCTCATTGGTCTACAATACCATCACGGATGAATAAATACTCAAAGGGCTTGCCAGGCAAGCCCTTTGAACCCTTTAAATACTCAATGGGCTTGCCTGGCAAGCCCTTTGAGTATTTATTCCATATTGCCCACTAGTTCACTAGTAAGGTCATTTTGACGCTTACTAGTGAACATGTAATGCCATAAATGTGCCCACTAGTTCACTAGTAAGATCATTTTGAGGCTTACTAGTTGACATGTAAGCCACAAAACGCCCGCTATTTCACTAGTAAGATAATTTTGAGGCTTCTAGTGAACATGTAAGCCACAGAACGCCCACTAGTTCACTAGTAAGATCATTTTGACGCTTACTAGTGAACATGTAAGCCACAAAACGCTCACTAGTTCACTAGTAAGGTCATTTTGACGCTTACTAGTGAACATGTAAGCCACAAAACGCTCACTGGTTCACTAGTAAGGTAATTTTGACGCTTACTAGTGAACATGTAAGCCACAAAACGCCCACTAGTTCCCTAGTAAGATCATTTTGACGCTTATTTATGAACATGTCAGCCACAAAACGCTCACTCGTTCACTAGTAAGATCATTTTGACGCTTACTAGTGAACATGTAAGCCACAAAACGCCCACTAGTTCACTAGTAAGGTCATTTTGACGCTTACTAGTGAACATGTAAGCCACAAAACGCCCACTAGTTCACTAGTAAGATAATTTTGAGGCTTCTAGTGAACATGTAAGCCACAGAACGCCCACTAGTTCACTAATAAGATCATTTTGACGCTTACTAGTGAACATGTAAGCCACAAAACGCTCACTAGTTCACTAGTAAGGTCATTTTGAAGATCATTTTGACGCTTACTAGTGAACATGTACGGCCATAAATGTGCCCACTAGTTCACTAGTAAGTTCATTTTGAGGCTTACTAGTTGACATGTAAGCCACACATCGCCTACTAGTTCACTAGTAAGATCATTTTGAGGCTTACTAGTGAACATGTAAGCCACAAAACGCCCAATAGTTCACTAGTAAAATCATTTTGACGCTTACTAGTGAACATGTAAGCCACAAAACGCTCACTAGTTTACTAGTAAGGTCATTTTGACGCTTACTAGTGAACATGTAAGCCACAAAACGCTCACTAGTTCACTAGTAATGTCATTTTGACGCTTACTAGTGAACATTTAAGGCCATAAATGTGCCCACTAGTTCACTGGTAAGATGATTTTGACGCTTACTAGTGAACATGTAAGGCCATAAATGTGCCCACTTGTAGTGCTAGTGACATTACACTGTACTTGCATTAAATGCAAATAAGGATGATTACGAAAACATGTAACGGTATCCTATTGGCTGTACGTTTCAAAATAGTGTCATCCCACCAGTCAGGGCTCATGATTTTGGAAATTTTGTGCCCACTTAGTTTTTTAAAACAACAATGGCGGACAGTGTCCTGAGACGTATTCGGCGAAGGTGCAGGGCAATAGAGAGTGCCTGTCATCAAGGGTCTGCCGGTGAAAGTGAAGCACGCGCGATAAACATTTCAATTGCTAATTTAAGAAGAGTTAGTGACCAGTTTAGCGCTGATACTATTCAAAGTTTGATTCAAAGTCCAATAGATCTCCGATCTGTCATCATTGCGGGACCCACTCCTAATGGTGGACGTGTTTGTTCCCATGTGGCACATCGTTTGCACACAGGTAAAATGGCTACCATTTTTTGTCATTGGTTTTTCGTATGTATTTTTATTCGAACTACACACGGGTTTTACTGATGACTTGCTGTGACTTACCTTCTATCACCCTGTCAAACGTCGTTTTATACCAGTGGTTTTCCTGCAAATCAGTAGACTATTAAGTGACGCGATGGCTGTACACTTTTAAGCAATAACTAGTGATCTTTTAGTTATTCAATTATAAGTTTGAATTATTTTTTTCTTGAGTAAAATGGTTAGAGAAAATAGCTGCTCGTGGTTTTGAAGCTGCATATACTTTTATGTACATCTGTATCTATATGCCTGTACTGTATACAGTATATAAAAAACACGTAGTGATTCGTTTGCTTGAATTCCTTAATCCTTTTATTTCCATACTTTAGGTAGACGAGGAAGACCAGCACTTGACATTACAAGGGATCAAATTGAACTGCTCCCCACTCAGGGCTTTACAGTGAGAGCCATCACTGAGATGTTGTGTTGTTCCTCTTCATACCTGCATAAAAAAATGAAGTTTTTTCAGATTTCAGCCAGAAATAGATTTACTCCCATTCATGATGTTGACCTGGAGGAGCATGTCAGAAGATTGCACAGCCAATTTCCCAGATCAGGCTCGAAAGCAAGTGTTCTGCTACATACTCTTGTCCCTTCATGTATATATCATTATATTCATTGTGAAAGTGTACTTTCTTTATTGTGTTGTTTTATGAACCTGTTGCAGATGATGAGGGCATACCTGCGTGCTGATGGTATTGTAGTACAAAGAAAAAGAGTTCGAGAAATCCTCAACCGTATTGAGCCAGCTGCTGCAGCCCAGAGATGGAGCCAGACTGTGGCTAGAAGAACATACTATGTGCCATTCCCCAATAGTTTATGGCACATAGATGGGCATATGCGTCTCATTCGGTAATAAGGGATCATCTTATATTTGTACTCGTGGGAGCATTAGAAAGCCATATTGTATGGACAGCACAGATTAAATTGAATTTTATCATTTGTATATCCAAGTTACACAAACTCCAAATTGCCTCCATGTAGTCTTAAGTGCACAGCAATACCTTCTCTACCGAGATGATATTTCAAACAAGATATGAAACTTGATTGTTTTCTTGTATTTAATCATTATTCTTTTCATGTTTGTTTTACAGGTGGGTGTTTGTGACACATGCCGGCATTGATGGGAATTCCAGGCTAATAACGTACCTTCAACTGGAGCACAGACAACACAGCTTTGACAGTGTTGAAATATTTTGTCCAAGCCACCTGCCTGTATGGGTTACCCTCCAGAGTAAGATCCGACCATGGTGGTGAAAACACTGGTTGCTCTTTTAATGAACCTACTGCAGGGACAAGACACCAAAATTATTTCTAGCTCCAGCCAACACCCCCTCACAATTTACTCACACCTCCCATGGCCTGATTATCCACCAACAGGGGCCCTTTTTGGATTATCATTTTGGCATAGGAACTTTCCTTTCCTATCCTAACCGAGTGAGATGAGCCGGTAGCACCTGGAGCAAAGATCGTCTAAATTTTAATAATGCTTAGGAAAGGTTCTGACCATCCTTTACGAAAGGAAAGGAGATATATTATGCAGCAGGAATATTCAAAGGGGAAGTCTTTTTTTATGTTGTTGTTGTTGTTGTTGTCGACCCCACCCGTGCCCCGACATTGGGGGACCGGGCCCTCACTCCGTCTCCCGGATCCCCAGACCCCCCTCCTCCGCCCAGCGGGCGAGCAGGGCCGCCACTCCGCTTGGGTTTCGCCAGAGGTCCTCCGGAGTCAGTGTGGTGGGTATGTTTGTGCATGTGAACAGGTGTTGTGTGTCGTGCACTTGCGTGCCGCATAGCGCACAGAGTGGTGTTGGGTGTGTGTCCGGTGTAATGTTGTGTAGGTAGGAGTGGAGGGCTGGTGATTTGTTGGTTCGGAGTTGTGCTAGGAGTTGTCTGGTTCTGTGTGGTAGGTCTTGCTCTGATGGGTCTATTTCTGGTGCTGGTGCATGTATTACTTTGTTGTGTTGTCTGGTGTCCAAGTGTGTTTGTACAAAGTGGGTGTGTATGTCTTTCATGTTCTGTTTTATGGTGTCGTTGTTGGTGTCCTGTGGTGCTGTGTCTTTGTTGTGTGTGTAGTTGTTGTTGTGGAAGATTGTTTGTTTCTTTTGTCTGGGTGGTGGTGGTTGTTGAGTGAGTGGGTGTAGTGGGTGGGTTGGGTGTTGGGCTTTTTGTTTGATTTGCGATGCGTGTAGTTTTAGATGGGTGTTCAGTGGGAGAGTTTTTGTTTCCTCATGCAAGTGTTGTATGTTTGTGTCTTGTGTGCATCCTGTTGCTATTCTGAGTGCTGTGTTCTGTGTGGTCTGGAGTTTTGTCTTGTTCGTGTCCGATAGTGTTGGTGACCATATAGTGTTTGCGTATTCGAGGCGTGTGAGTGTGGTTGCTTTGTATGTGGTGAGTATAGTTTCTTTGGATTTTCCCCAGTGAGTGGTTGTTAAGGCTTTAAGTATTTTGTTTGATTGCTTGGCGCGGGTTAGAGTGTGTTGTGTGTGTTTTGAGAAGGTGAGTTTGGGGTCCCATGTTAATCCCAGTATTTTGGGTTCGCGGACTGTGGGTAGGGTGGTGTTATCTATTTGTAAAGTGAGCCTGTTGCTGTATTCTGCCGGATCCGGTGTGAACAGAGTGGTGGTGGTTTTGTCTGCGTTGAGTGTGAGTTGGTTCTGTTTTGTCCAGTTGTATATGTCGTGGAGATATTTTTGTACTTGTTGTTGTGCCTGTTGTGGTTTGACATGTGTTTATAGAATGGTGATGTCGTCTGCATATGTAACTGTGTGTACATTTGGAGGTGGTTGTGGTAAGTCTGCCATGTATATGTTGAATAGTGTTGGTGAAAGTACTCCCCCCTGTGGTACCCCCGTTTTCGTGTTTCTATGTTCTGATGTTTCCCCCCGGTATTGAGTGTATTGTCTGCGTCCCCTTATGTAGTTGAAGATGTATTTGATGATGATGTTTGGGGTGTTAGTGTTGTTGAGTTTGTTTGTGAGTCTGTGTAGGTTTACCGTGTCAAAGGCTTTGGACATGTCTAGGGCTATGGCAACTGTTCGTTGTGGTGGTTTTTGTTGATTGAAACCTGTGGCTATGATGTTGTGTATGTGGTGTAGTGCTGTGGTTGTGGAGTGTTGTTTTCGGAAGCCGTGTTGGTGAGAGGGTAGTTGAGTGTTGTTGGTAATGAAGGGTAGTATTACCTTTTCCATTGTTTTGGCTATTGGGCTGAGTAGTGCTATTGGTCTGTAAGATGGGCCGAGTGTGTGGTTTTTGTTGGGTTTTGGTATTGGGATTATTTTTGCAGTCTTCCATATTGCGGGGATGGTGTTGGTGTTGAGTGATGTGTTGTAAGTGTGTGTGAGTAGTGTTATTGCTTTGGGGCCTAGGTGTTTCAGATGTCTGATGTTTATGTTGTCTGGGCCTGTGGAGTTGTTGCTTTTGGAGCGTTGTAGTGCTTGTCTGACTTGTTGTTCTGTGATGGTTATGGGCGTGGTGTTGAGTTTTCGTATTTTGCGTTGTAGTTGTCTGTATGTTCTGTTGGTTTTGTGTTGTATTATGTTGGTGAATTGTTTGTTGAATGCTCGTGCTTTCTGTTTGTTGGATATTGCCGTGTGTTGTCCGAACTGTATTGTGGTGTTTTCTGGTGCTTTTTGTTCTTTGTTAGATAGTCTTGTTACTGTGTTCCAGAGTATGTATTGTTTGTGTCTGTGGTTCCATTCATCCGTTAAGTGTTCTTTCCATAGCTCTTGTTTGTGTTTTTGGATTTGTGTGTCTATTTCTTTGTTTAGGTCTGTGATGCGTGGGTCTTGGTGGTTTTGTTGTCTGATGTCGTTTCTTTGGCTGATGAGTGTTCTGATGTGTTGTGGTAGGAGAAGTGATTTGCTTTTTATTTTTCCGTGGGGTATGTGGTGTTTGTCTGCTGTAAGTATGAGGTTTGTGAGCATGGTGTTGGCTGTGTGGATGTTGTCAGGTATGGTTAAGTTCTCCAGTGCTGATTCTATTTCAGAGGTGTATCCTTCCCAGTCTGCTTTCCTGTAATTTGTGTAAGTTTGAAGGTGTTGTTGTAGGCGGAAAGGAGCACGCGTGTTGTGTGTGATTTTGATAGGAAGGTGGTCTGAACTGAGTGCGTGTATTGTGGTCCATGTTGTTCTGTTTGTGATGCTGTTGCTGGCTGTTGTGATGTCCGGTGATGTTGGTTGTTGGTTGATGTTTGTAGGTTTTCTGGTAGGTGTGTTTGCGTTTAGAGTGATTTGTTGGGAGTTCTGTAGTATGTCTGCAATGAGGGTGCCTCTGTGGTCGTCGTAGGGAGAGTGCCATTGTGTTGAGTGAGCGTTGATGTCTGCGGTTAGAATGGTGTTGTTCAGCGAGTTTATGTATTGGAAGGTGTTGGTGATGTCTGTGTCTTCTGTGGCGTGGTCTGGTCGGGTGGTATCTCTGGGGGGTATATACATGTTGCATATGTGTAGTCTTTTGTGGTTGGTTATGTGAATCTTTACGGTTTGAATTTCTGTAGTGTTGGTGTTAATGTTGTTGGGGATGTTCATGGGAGTGAATGTGACTGATTTGTGAATGTATGTGAGCAGTCCTCCTCCTCCCTTGTGTTCTCTGTCTTTCCTAATGCTGGTGTAGTTGGTGAGACGAGGTGTGTTGTGTTGTTTTTCTAGTTTGGTTTCTTGTATGGTGATGATGTCTGCGTGCTGTTGTGAGGCGAGTTCTTCTAGTTCTGTTTTCTTGTTTTGGATGCCGTTGATGTTTATTTGTAGTATGGTCAGTGTGTGTTTGTTGTTTTTGTTGGTGGGTGTTGTTCTTTGTGGGTTGTTCGGCGGTTGTGGTGTTGGGGTGTTTGTTGTTTGCGTGTGTGTTCTGCATGTCCACGTGTTTGTGTATTGGCGGGTGGTGATGCCGGAGCAATGTCTGTGTATCCAGTGTGGGTGTGTTGAGTTGCATCTGAGTGAGGTTTGTCTGTGTGTGATGATTCTATTGCAGCTATTGCAGGTCCAGGTTTGGGGGGGTGGTCTTGTGTTTGTTGTATCTCTGTTGGAGTTGTCTGTCCGTGTTGCCTTTGAGGGTAGTGTTGGTGAGGCGAGTGTGTTGTTTTGGTCTGTTTGTGCTCTGCTGCCTGTTGGTGTCCTACGAGGTGTTGTTGTTCGTGGTGGTGTTTTGGGATGTAGTCTGCATTTCCATGTTATGTTGTATTGTCTAGTGTTTATGTTTGTGCAATGTTTGTGTACCCAGTGTGGTGTGTGGTGGTTGCATCTGAAGGATGTCTGTCTTCTTGTAATCTGTTGTGTGCAAATGTCGCATGTCCAGGTAGTTTGTTGTGTGTGTGTTTGTTGCGTGCGTGAGAGTGTCTGTGTGGGCCCCGGATTTGTCTCTATGTCCCCCGCCTGGAGCAAAAGGTCCGCCCGCCACCCTGCCAGGTTCAGGGGGCGGTTAGCCGAAAAAAAAAAAACGGCCGTAAGGGCACCCCGTTCGGGGTGCAGGGATTGGTTCCTTGATTTGTCCCCCCGTTCGGGGGGAACCCTCCAACTGCGAGTAAGCCAAGGAGTTTGGAGGTACAGCAGGTTGACAGCAGTGTGATCGAGCAGATTAGATAGAGTAGAATTTGAATGGGGCTTCACTGATTTATTTCATACAATTCATATCTAAAACACAGTTGAAAAATATTGGATTGTTAAAATATTTAAATACAAGAACTATATCAAGAAATTAACAAAACATAGTTTTTTTAGTTAGGAGAAAAGTCTAAAAACATATCACAAATGACAAACGTTGTGCCTCTCCTCCTCCTGTTCTTCAATGAAGCTGATCACCCTCCAGCTCCCGTTAGAAACATCGTGCTGCTGAAGGTGTGCCGGCAGAATGGTTGTGATACAGGAGGTGCTGTGGACTCTTCCAGAAACGAGGACCTAGTTTAGTTGTAGATCCAGTAAAACATAGTGCAAATGTGACATTATTTATAATGCACAGTTACAGTCTTGTGAATATTAAAAAATGTACTTCATGTAATGCAGGAAGCGAATATTTCAAACGAACTAAGGCAGCAAACAGTAAGAGCAAAATCGTGTTCCAAACATTAACTCTTTTTTTAAATGTCAATTAGCTTGTGAGTAATAAGACAAAATGTGACTGTCAGACAGAGAACTGTCAGAGCAAACGGCAGATTTTAGAAAGTCCTGCCGAAATAAATCTGCACCCGACTGCGACTGTCAGCGTTGAACTGCCGCCATTGCTGTCAAAGTCAGACACATCTCCAAAATTGTTGGAGCAAATTTTTAAGCAGGCTTCATCTTGATAAATTGACCACGTATTTGACATTTACACCATAACGTTACCGCCTAAAATAATCGTAAAACAAAATTTTGTGTAACAACAAGAGTAATATGTACCCCAAAAGCTTTCAAAGCGTCTGAAAGTTTTCTCCTCCGTTTTTGTTGGGGCTTGGCTCGAAATGCATCATGATTGGCCGCCCGAAGTCCACGTGTCTGTCGGACGTGCTCTCATTGGTCTACAATACCATCACGGATGAATAAATACTCATAAGGGCTTGCCAGGCAAGCCCTTTGAGTATTTATTCCATATTGCCCACTAGTTCACTAGTAAGGTCATTTTGACGCTTACTAGTGAACATGTAAGGCCATAAATGTGCCCCCTAGTTCACTAGTAAGATCATTTTGAGGCTTACTAGTTGACATGTAAGCCACAAAACGCCCGCTAGTTCACTAGTAAGATAATTTTGAGGTTTCTAGTGAACATGTAAGCCACAGAACGCCCACTAGTTCACTAGTAAGATCATTTTGACGCTTACTAGTGAACATGTAAGCCACAAAACGCTCACTAGTTCACTAGTAAGGTCATTTTGACGCTTACTAGTGAACATGTAAGCCACAAAACGCTCACTGGTTCACTAGTAAGGTAATTTTGACGCTTACTAGTGAACATGTAAGCCACAAAACGCCCACTAGTTCCCTAGTAAGATCATTTTGACGCTTATTTATGAACATGTCAGCCACAAAACGCTCACTCGTTCACTAGTGAGATCATTTTGACGCTTACTAGTGAACATGTAAGCCACAAAACGCCCACTAGTTCACTAGTAAGGTCATTTTGACGCTTACTAGTGAACATGTAAGCCACAAAACGCCCACTAGTTCACTAGTAAGATCATTTTGACACTTACTAGTGAACATGTAAGGCCATAAATGTGCCCACTAGTTCACTAGTAAGTTCATTTTGAGGCTTACTAGTTGACATGTAAGCCACACATCGCCTACTAGTTCACTAGTAAGATCATTTTGAGGCTTACTAGTGAACATGTAAGCCACAAAACGCCCAATAGTTCACTAGTAAGATCATTTTGACGCTTACTATTGAACATGTAAGCCACAAAACGCTCACTAGTTTACTAGTAAGGTCATTTTGACGCTTACTAGTGAACATGTAAGCCACAAAACGCTCACTAGTTCACTAGTAAGGTCATTTTGACGCTTACTGGTGAACATGTAAGCCGCAAAACGCCCACTAGTTCACTAATAAGATAATTTTGACGCTTACTACTGAACATTTAAGGCCATAAATGTGCCCACTAGTTCACTGGTAAGATGATTTTGACGCTTACTAGTGAACATGTAAGGCCATAAATGTGCCCACTTGTAGTGCTAGTGACATTACACTGTACTTGCATTAAATGCAAATAAGGATGATTACGAAAACATGTAACGGTATCCTATTGGCTGTACGTTTCAAAATAGTGTCATCCCACCAGTCAGGGCTCATGATTTTGGAAATTCTGTGCCCACTTAGTTTTTTAAAACAACAATGGCGGACAGTGTCCTGAGACGTATTCGGCGAAGGTGCAGGGCAATAGAGAGTGCCTGTCATCAAGGGTCTGCCGGTGAAAGTGAAGCACGCGCGATAAACATTTCAATTGCTAATTTAAGAAGAGTTAGTGACCAGTTTAGCGCTGATACTATTCAAAGTTTGATTCAAAGTCCAATAGATCTCCGATCTGTCATCATTGCGGGACCCACTCCTAATGGTGGACGTGTTTGTTCCCATGTGGCACATCGTTTGCACACAGGTAAAATGGCTACCATTTTTTGTCATTGGTTTTTCGTATGTATTTTTATTCGAACTACACACGGGTTTTACTGATGACTTGCTGTGACTTACCTTCTATCACCCTGTCAAACGTCGTTTTATACCAGTGGTTTTCCTGCAAATCAGTAGACTATTAAGTAACGCGATGGCTGTACACTTTTAAGCAATAACTAGTGATCTTTTAGTTATTCAATTATAAGTTTGAATTATTTTTTTCTTGAGTAAAATGGTTAGAGAAAATAGCTGCTCGTGGTTTTGAAGCTGCATATACTTTTATGTACATCTGTGTCTATATGCCTGTACTGTATACAGTATATAAAAAACACGTAGTGATTCGTTTGCTTGAATTCCTTAATCCTTTTATTTCCATACTTTAGGTAGACGAGGAAGACCAGCACTTGACATTACAAGGGATCAAATTGAACTGCTCCCCACTCAGGGCTTTACAGTGAGAGCCATCACTGAGATGTTGTGTTGTTCCTCTTCATACCTGCATAAAAAAATGAAGTTTTTTCAGATTTCAGCCAGAAATAGATTTACTCCCATTCATGATGTTGACCTGGAGGAGCATGTCAGAAGATTGCACAGCCAATTTCCCAGATCAGGCTCGAAAGCAAGTGTTCTGCTACATACTCTTGTCCCTTCATGTATATATCATTATATTCATTGTGAAAGTGTACTTTCTTTATTGTGTTGTTTTATGAACCTGTTGCAGATGATGAGGGCATACCTGCGTGCTGATGGTATTGTAGTACAAAGAAAAAGAGTTCGAGAAATCCTCAACCGTATTGAGCCAGCTGCTGCAGCCCAGAGATGGAGCCAGACTGTGGCTAGAAGAACATACTATGTGCCATTCCCCAATAGTTTATGGCACATAGATGGGCATATGCGTCTCATTCGGTAATAAGGGATCATCTTATATTTGTACTCGTGGGAGCATTAGAAAGCCATATTGTATGGACAGCACAGATTAAATTGAATTTTATCATTTGTATATCCAAGTTACACAAACTCCAAATTGCCTCCATGTAGTCTTAAGTGCACAGCAATACCTTCTCTACCGAGATGATATTTCAAACAAGATATGAAACTTGATTGTTTTCTTGTATTTAATCATTATTCTTTTCATGTTTGTTTTACAGGTGGGTGTTTGTGACACATGCCGGCATTGATGGGAATTCCAGGCTAATAACGTACCTTCAACTGGAGCACAGACAACACAGCTTTGACAGTGTTGAAATATTTTGTCCAAGCCACCTGCCTGTATGGGTTACCCTCCAGAGTAAGATCCGACCATGGTGGTGAAAACACTGGTTGCTCTTTTAATGAACCTACTGCAGGGACAAGACACCGAAATTATTTCTAGCTCCAGCCAACACCCCCTCACAATTTACTCACACCTCCCATGGCCTGATTATCCACCAACAGGGGCCCTTTTTGGATTATCATTTTGGCATAGGAACTTTCCTTTCCTATCCTAACCGAGTGAGATGAGCCGGTAGCACCTGGAGCAAAGATCGTCTAAATTTTTATAATGCTTAGGAAAGGTTCTGACCATCCTTTACAAAAGGAAAGGAGATATATTATGCAGCAGGAATATTCAAAGGGGAAGTCTTTTTTTATGTTGTTGTTGTTGTTGTTGTCGACCCCACCCGTGCCCCGACATTGGGGGACCGGGCCCTCACTCCGTCTCCCGGATCCCCAGACCCCCCTCCTCCGCCCAGCGGGCGAGCAGGGCCGCCACTCCGCTTGGGTTTCGCCAGAGGTCCTCCGGAGTCAGTGTGGTGGGTATGTTTGTGCATGTGAACAGGTGTTGTGTGTCGTGCACTTGCGTGCCGCATAGAGCACAGAGTGGTGTTGGGTGTGTGTCCGGTGTAATGTTGTGTAGGTAGGAGTGGAGGGCTGGTGATTTGTTGGTTCGGAGTTGTGCTAGGAGTTGTCTGGTTCTGTGTGGTAGGTCTTGCTCTGATGGGTCTATTTCTGGTGCTGGTGCATGTATTACTTTGTTGTGTTGTCTGGTGTCCAAGTGTGTTTGTACAAAGTGGGTGTGTATGTCTTTCATGTTCTGTTTTATGGTGTCGTTGTTGGTGTCCTGTGGTGCTGTGTCTTTGTTGTGTGTGTAGTTGTTGTTGTGGAAGATTGTTTGTTTCTTTTGTCTGGGTGGTGGTGGTTGTTGAGTGAGTGGGTGTAGTGGGTGGGTTGGGTGTTGGGCTTTTTGTCTGATTTGCGATGCGTGTAGTTTTAGATGGGTGTTCAGTGGGAGAGTTTTTGTTTCCTCATGCAAGTGTTGTATGTTTGTGTCTTGTGTGCATCCTGTTGCTATTCTGAGTGCTGTGTTCTGTGTGGTCTGGAGTTTTGTCTTGTTTGTGTCCGATAGTGTTGGTGACCATATAGTGTTTGCGTATTCGAGGCGTGTGAGTGTGGTTGCTTTGTATGTGGTGAGTATAGTTTCTTTGGATTTTCCCCAGTGAGTGGTTGTTAAGGCTTTAAGTATTTTGTTTGATTGCTTGGCGCGGGTTAGAGTGTGTTGTGTGTGTTTTGAGAAGGTGAGTTTGGGGTCCCATGTTAATCCCAGTATTTTGGGTTCGCGGACTGTGGGTAGGGTGGTGTTATCTATTTGTAAAGTGAGCCTGTTGCTGTATTCTGCCGGATCCGGTGTGAACAAAGTGGTGGTGGTTTTGTCTGCGTTGAGTGTGAGTTGGTTCTGTTTTGTCCAGTTGTATATGTCGTGGAGATATTTTTGTACTTGTTGTTGTGCCTGTTGTGGTTTGACATGTGTGGATAGAATGGTGATGTCGTCTGCATATGTAACTGTGTGTACATTTGGAGGTGGTTGTGGTAAGTCTGCCATGTATATGTTGAATAGTGTTGGTGAAAGTACTCCCCCCTGTGGTACCCCCGTTTTCGTGTTTCTATGTTCTGATGTTTCCCCCCGGTATTGAGTGTATTGTCTGCGTCCCCTTATGTAGTTGAAGATGTATTTGATGATGATGTTTGGGGTGTTAGTGTTGTTGAGTTTGTTTGTGAGTGTGTGTAGGTTTACCGTGTCAAAGGCTTTGGACATGTCTAGGGCTATGGCAACTGTTCGTTGTGGTGGTTTTTGTTGATTGAAACCTGTGGCTATGATGTTGTGTATGTGGTGTAGTGCTGTGGTTGTGGAGTGTTGTTTTCGGAAGCCGTGTTGGTGAGAGGGTAGTTGAGTGTTGTTGGTAATGAAGGGTAGTATTACCTTTTCCATTGTTTTGGCTATTGGGCTGAGTAGTGCTATTGGTCTGTAAGATGGGCCGAGTGCGTGGTTTTTGTTGGGTTTTGGTATTGGGATTATTTTTGCAGTCTTCCATATTGTGGGGATGGTGTTGGTGTTGAGTGAGGTGTTGTAAGTGTGTGTGAGTAGTGTTATTGCTTTGGGGCCTAGGTGTTTCAGATGTCTGATGTTTATGTTGTCTGGGCCTGTGGAGTTGTTGCTTTTGGAGCGTTGTAGTGCTTGTTTGACTTGTTGTTCTGTGATGGTTATGGGCGTGGTGTTGAGTTTTCGTATTTTGCGTTGTAGTTGTCTGTATGTTCTGTTGGTTTTGTGTTGTATTATGTTGGTGAATTGTTTGTTGAATGCTCGTGCTTTCTGTTTGTTGGATATTGCCGTGTGTTGTCCGAACTGTATTGTGGTGTTTTCTGGTGCGTTTTGTTCTTTGTTAGATAGTCTTGTTACTGTGTTCCAGAGTATGTATTGTTTGTGTCTGTGGTTCCATGCATCCGTTAAGTGTTCTTTCCATAGCTCTTGTTTGTGTTTTTGGATTTGTGTGTCTATTTCTTTGTTTAGGTCTGTGATGCGTGGGTCTTGGTGGTTTTGTTGTCTGATGTCGTTTCTTTGGCTGATGAGTGTTCTGATGTGTTGTGGTAGGAGAAGTGATTTGCTTTTTATTTTTCCGTGGGGTATGTGGTGTTTGTCTGCTGTAAGTATGAGGTTTGTGAGCATGGTGTTGGCTGTGTGGATGTTGTCAGGTATGGTTATGTTCTCCAGTGCTGATTCTATTTCAGAGGTGTATCCTTCCCAGTCTGCTTTCCTGTAATTTGTGTAAGTTTGAAGGTGTTGTTGTAGGCGGAAAGGAGCACGCGTGTTGTGTGTGATTTTGATAGGAAGGTGGTCTGAACTGAGTGCGTGTATTGTGGTCCATGTTGTTCTGTTTGTGATGCTGTTGCTGGCTGTTGTGATGTCCGGTGATGTTGGTTGTTGGTTGATGTTTGTAGGTTTTCTGGTAGGTGTGTTTGCGTTTAGAGTGATTTGTTGGGAGTTCTGTAGTATGTCTGCAATGAGGGTGCCTCTGTGGTCGTCGTAGGGAGAGTGCCATTGTGTTGAGTGAGCGTTGATGTCTGCGGTTAGAATGGTGTTGTTCAGCGAGTTTATGTATTGGAAGGTGTTGGTGATGTCTGTGTCTTCTGTGGCGTGGTCTGGTCGGGTGGTATCTCTGGGGGGTATATACATGTTGCATATGTGTAGTCTTTTGTGGTTGGTTATGTGAATCTTTACGGTTTGAATTTCTGTAGTGTTGGTGTTAATGTTGTTGGGGATGTTCATGGGAGTGAATGTGACTGATTTGTGAATGTATGTGAGCAGTCCTCCTCCTCCCTTGTGTTCTCTGTCTTTCCTAATGCTGGTGTAGTTGGTGAGACGAGGTGTGTTGTGTTGTTTTTCTAGTTTGGTTTCTTGTATGGTGATGATGTCTGCGTGCTGTTGTGAGGCGAGTTCTTCTAGTTCTGTTTTCTTGTTTTGGATGTCGTTGATGTTTATTTGTAGTATGGTCAGTGTGTGTTTGTTGTTTTTGTTGGTGGGTGTTGTTCTTTGTTTGTTGTTCGGCGGTTGTGGTGTTGGGGTGTTTGTTGTTTGCGTGTGTGTTCTGCATGTCCACGTGTTTGTGTATTGGCGGGTGGTGATGCCGGAGCAATGTCTGTGTATCCAGTGTGGGTGTGTTGAGTTGCATCTGAGTGAGGTTTGTCTGTGTGTGATGATTCTATTGCAGCTATTGCAGGTCCAGGTTTGGGGGGGTGGTCTTGTGTTTGTTGTATCTCTGTTGGAGTTGTCTGTCCGTGTTGCCTTTGAGGGTAGTGTTGGTGAGGCGAGTGTGTTGTTTTGGTCTGTTTGTGCTCTGCTGCCTGTTGGTGTCCTACGAGGTGTTGTTGTTCGTGGTGGTGTTTTGGGATGTAGTCTGCATTTCCATGTTATGTTGTATTGTCTAGTGTTTATGTTTGTGCAATGTTTGTGTACCCAGTGTGGTGTGTGGTGGTTGCATCTGAAGGATGTCTGTCTTCTTGTAATCTGTTGTGTGCAAATGTCGCATGTCCAGGTAGTTTGTTGTGTGTGTGTTTGTTGCGTGCGTGAGAGTGTCTGTGTGGGCCCCGGATTTGTCTCTATGTCCCCCGCCTGGAGCAAAAGGTCCGCCCGCCACCCTGCCAGGTTCAGGGGGCGGTTAGCCGAAAAAAAAAAAACGGCCGTAAGGGCACCCCGTTCGGGGTGCAGGGATTGGTTCCTTGATTTGTCCCCCCGTTCGGGGGGAACCCTCCAACTGCGAGTAAGCCAAGGAGTTTGGAGGTACAGCAGGTTGACAGCAGTGTGATCGAGCAGATTAGATAGAGTAGAATTTGAATGGGGCTTCACTGATTTATTTCATACAATTCATATCTAAAACACAGTTGAAAAATATTGGATTGTTAAAATATTTAAATACAAGAACTATATCAAGAAATTAACAAAACATAGTTTTTTTAGTTAGGAGAAAAGTCTAAAAACATATCACAAATGACAAACGTTGTGCCTCTCCTCCTCCTGTTCTTCAATGAAGCTGATCACCCTCCAGCTCCCGTTAGAAACATCGTGCTGCTGAAGGTGTGCCGGCAGAATGGTTGTGATACAGGAGGTGCTGTGGACTCTTCCAGAAACGAGGACCTAGTTTAGTTGTAGATCCAGTAAAACATAGTGCAAATGTGACATTATTTATAATGCACAGTTACAGTCTTGTGAATATTAAAAAATGTACTTCATGTAATGCAGGAAGCGAATATTTCAAACGAACTAAGGCAGCAAACAGTAAGAGCAAAATCGTGTTCCAAACATTAACTCTTTTTTTAAATGTCAATTAGCTTGTGAGTAATAAGACAAAATGTGACTGTCAGACAGAGAACTGTCAGAGCAAACGGCAGATTTTAGAAAGTCCTGCCGAAATAAATCTGCACCCGACTGCGACTGTCAGCGTTGAACTGCCGCCATTGCTGTCAAAGTCAGACACATCTCCAAAATTGTTGGAGCAAATTTTTAAGCAGGCTTCATCTTGATAAATTGATCACGTATTTGACATTTACACCATAACGTTACCGCCTAAAATAATCGTAAAACAAAATTTTGTGTAACAACAAGAGTAATATGTACCCCAAAAGCTTTCAAAGCGTCTGAAAGTTTTCTCCTCCGTTTTTGTTGGGGCTTGGCTCGAAATGCATCATGATTGGCCGCCCGAAGTCCACGTGTCTGTCGGACGTGCTCTCATTGGTCTACAATACCATCACGGATGAATAAATACTCATAAGGGCTTGCCAGGCAAGCCCTTTGAGTATTTATTCCATATTGCCCACTAGTTCACTAGTAAGGTCATTTTGACGCTTACTAGTGAACATGTAAGGCCATAAATGTGCCCCCTAGTTCACTAGTAAGATCATTTTGAGGCTTACTAGTTGACATGTAAGCCACAAAACGCCCGCTAGTTCACTAGTAAGATAATTTTGAGGCTTCTAGTGAACATGTAAGCCACAGAACGCCCACTAGTTCACTAGTAAGATCATTTTGACGCTTACTAGTGAACATGTAAGCCACAAAACGCTCACTAGTTCACTAGTAAGGTCATTTTGACGCTTACTAGTGAACATGTAAGCCACAAAACGCTCACTGGTTCACTAGTAAGGTAATTTTGACGCTTACTAGTGAACATGTAAGCCACAAAACGCCCACTAGTTCCCTAGTAAGATCATTTTGACGCTTATTTATGAACATGTCAGCCACAAAACGCTCACTCGTTCACTAGTGAGATCATTTTGACGCTTACTAGTGAACATGTAAGCCACAAAACGCCCACTAGTTCACTAGTAAGGTCATTTTGACGCTTACTAGTGAACATGTAAGCCACAAAACGCCCACTAGTTCACTAGTAAGATCATTTTGACACTTACTAGTGAACATGTAAGGCCATAAATGTGCCCACTAGTTCACTAGTAAGTTCATTTTGAGGCTTACTAGTTGACATGTAAGCCACACATCGCCTACTAGTTCACTAGTAAGATCATTTTGAGGCTTACTAGTGAACATGTAAGCCACAAAACGCCCAATAGTTCACTAGTAAGATCATTTTGACGCTTACTATTGAACATGTAAGCCACAAAACGCTCACTAGTTTACTAGTAAGGTCATTTTGACGCTTACTAGTGAACATGTAAGCCACAAAACGCTCACTAGTTCACTAGTAAGGTCATTTTGACGCTTACTGGTGAACATGTAAGCCGCAAAACGCCCACTAGTTCACTAATAAGATAATTTTGACGCTTACTACTGAACATTTAAGGCCATAAATGTGCCCACTAGTTCACTGGTAAGATGATTTTGACGCTTACTAGTGAACATGTAAGGCCATAAATGTGCCCACTTGTAGTGCTAGTGACATTACACTGTACTTGCATTAAATGCAAATAAGGATGATTACGAAAACATGTAACGGTATCCTATTGGCTGTACGTTTCAAAATAGTGTCATCCCACCAGTCAGGGCTCATGATTTTGGAAATTCTGTGCCCACTTAGTTTTTTAAAACAACAATGGCGGACAGTGTCCTGAGACGTATTCGGCGAAGGTGCAGGGCAATAGAGAGTGCCTGTCATCAAGGGTCTGCCGGTGAAAGTGAAGCACGCGCGATAAACATTTCAATTGCTAATTTAAGAAGAGTTAGTGACCAGTTTAGCGCTGATACTATTCAAAGTTTGATTCAAAGTCCAATAGATCTCCGATCTGTCATCATTGCGGGACCCACTCCTAATGGTGGACGTGTTTGTTCCCATGTGGCACATCGTTTGCACACAGGTAAAATGGCTACCATTTTTTGTCATTGGTTTTTCGTATGTATTTTTATTCGAACTACACACGGGTTTTACTGACGACTTGCTGTGACTTACCTTCTATCACCCTGTCAAACGTCGTTTTATACCAGTGGTTTTCCTGCAAATCAGTAGACTATTAAGTAACGCGATGGCTGTACACTTTTAAGCAATAACTAGTGATCTTTTAGTTATTCAATTATAAGTTTGAATTATTTTTTCTTGAGTAAAATGGTTAGAGAAAATAGCTGCTCGTGGTTTTGAAGCTGCATATACTTTTATGTACATCTGTGTCTATATGCCTGTACTGTATACAGTATATAAAAAACACGTAGTGATTCGTTTGCTTGAATTCCTTAATCCTTTTATTTCCATACTTTAGGTAGACGAGGAAGACCAGCACTTGACATTACAAGGGATCAAATTGAACTGCTCCCCACTCAGGGCTTTACAGTGAGAGCCATCACTGAGATGTTGTGTTGTTCCTCTTCATACCTGCATAAAAAAATGAAGTTTTTTCAGATTTCAGCCAGAAATAGATTTACTCCCATTCATGATGTTGACCTGGAAGAGCATGTCAGAAGATTGCACAGCCAATTTCCCAGATCAGGCTCGGAAGCAAGTGTTCTGCTACATACTCTTGTCCCTTCATGTATATATCATTATATTCATTGTGAAAGTGTACTTTCTTTATTGTGTTGTTTTATGAACCTGTTGCAGATGATGAGGGCATACCTGCGTGCTGATGGTATTGTAGTACAAAGAAAAAGAGTTCGAGAAATCCTCAACCGTATTGAGCCAGCTGCTGCAGCCCAGAGATGGAGCCAGACTGTGGCTAGAAGAACATACTATGTGCCATTCCCCAATAGTTTATGGCACATAGATGGGCATATGCGTCTCATTCGGTAATAAGGGATCATCTTATATTTGTACTCGTGGGAGCATTAGAAAGCCATATTGTATGGACAGCACAGATTAAATTGAATTTTATCATTTGTATATCCAAGTTACACAAACTCCAAATTGCCTCCATGTAGTCTTAAGTGCACAGCAATACCTTCTCTACCGAGATGATATTTCAAACAAGATATGAAACTTGATTGTTTTCTTGTATTTAATCATTATTCTTTTCATGTTTGTTTTACAGGTGGGTGTTTGTGACACATGCCGGCATTGATGGGAATTCCAGGCTAATAACGTACCTTCAACTGGAGCAGACAACACAGCTTTGACAGTGTTGAAATATTTTGTCCAAGCCACCTGCCTGTATGGGTTACCCTCCAGAGTAAGATCCGACCATGGTGGTGAAAACACTGGTTGCTCTTTTAATGAACCTACTGCAGGGACAAGACACCAAAATTATTTCTAGCTCCAGCCAACACCCCCTCACAATTTACTCACACCTCCCATGGCCTGATTATCCACCAACAGGGGCCCTTTTTGGATTATCATTTTGGCATAGGAACTTTCCTTTCCTATCCTAACCGAGTGAGATGAGCCGGTAGCACCTGGAGCAAAGATCGTCTAAATTTTAATAATGCTTAGGAAAGGTTCTGACCATCCTTTACGAAAGGAAAGGAGATATATTATGCAGCAGGAATATTTAAAGGGGAAGTCTTTTTTTATGTTGTTGTTGTTGTTGTTGTTGTTGTCGACCCCACCCGTGCCCCGACATTGGGGGACCGGGCCCTCACTCCGTCTCCCGGATCCCCAGACCCCTCTCCTCCGCCCAGCGGGCGAGCAGGGCCGCCACTCCGCTTGGGTTTCGCCAGAGGTCCTCCGGAGTCAGTGTGGTGGGTATGTTTGTGCAGGTGAACAGGTGTTGTGTGTCGTGCACTTGCGTGCCGCATAGCGCACAGAGTGGTGTTGGGTGTGTGTCCGGTGTAATGTTGTGTAGGTAGGAGTGGAGGGCTGGTGATTTGTTGGTTCGGAGTTGTGCTAGGAGTTGTCTGGTTCTGTGTGGTAGGTCTTGCTCTGATGGGTCTATTTCTGGTGCTGGTGCATGTATTACTTTGTTGTGTTGTCTGGTGTCCAAGTGTGTTTGTACAAAGTGGGTGTGTATGTCTTTCATGTTCTGTTTTATGGTGTCGTTGTTGGTGTCCTGTGGTGCTGTGTCTTTGTTGTGTGTGTAGTTGTTGTTGTGGAAGATTGTTTGTTTCTTTTGTCTGGGTGGTGGTGGTTGTTGAGTGAGTGGGTGTAGTGGGTGGCTTGGGTGTTGGGCTTTTTGTCTGATTTGCGATGCGTGTAGTTTTAGATGGGTGTTCAGTGGGAGAGTTTTTGTTTCCTCATGCAAGTGTTGTATGTTTGTGTCTTGTGTGCATCCTGTTGCTATTCTGAGTGCGGTGTTCTGTGTGGTCTGGAGTTTTGTCTTGTTTGTGTCCGATAGTGTTGGTGACCATATAGTGTTTGCGTATTCGAGGCGTGTGAGTGTGGTTGCTTTGTATGTGGTGAGTATAGTTTCTTTGGATTTTCCCCAGTGAGTGGTTGTTAAGGCTTTGAGTATTTTGTTTGATTGCTTGGCGCGGGTTAGAGTGTGTTGTGTGTGTTTTGAGAAGGTGAGTTTGGGGTCCCATGTTAATCCCAGTATTTTGGGTTCGCGGACTGTGGGTAGGGTGGTGTTATCTATTTGTAAAGTGAGTCTGTTGCTGTATTCTGCCGGATCCGGTGTGAACAGAGTGGTGGTGGTTTTGTCTGCGTTGAGTGTGAGTTGGTTCTGTTTTGTCCAGTTGTATATGTCGTGGAGATATTTTTGTACTTGTTGTTGTGCCTGTTGTGGTTTGACATGTGTGGATAGAATGGTGATGTCGTCTGCATATGTAACTGTGTGTACATTTGGAGGTGGTTGTGGTAAGTCTGCCATGTATATGTTGAATAGTGTTGGTGAAAGTACTCCCCCCTGTGGTACCCCCGTTTTCGTGTTTCTGTGTTCTGATGTTTCCCCCCGGTATTGAGTGTATTGTCTGCGTCCCCTTATGTAGTTGAAGATGTATTTGATGATGATGTTTGGGGTGTTAGTGTTGTTGAGTTTGTTTGTGAGTGTGTGTAGGTTTACCGTGTCAAAGGCTTTGGACATGTCTAGGGCTATGGCAACTGTTCGTTGTGGTGGTTTTTGTTGATTGAAACCTGTGGCTATGATGTTGTGTATGTGGTGTAGTGCTGTGGTTGTGGAGTGTTGTTTTCGGAAGCCGTGTTGGTGAGAGGGTAGTTGAGTGTTGTTGGTAATGAAGGGTAGTATTACCTTTTCCATTGTTTTGGCTATTGGGCTGAGTAGTGCTATTGGTCTGTAGGATGGGCCGAGTGCGTGGTTTTTGTTGGGTTTTGGTATTGGGATTATTTTTGCAGTCTTCCATATTGCGGGGATGGTGTTGGTGTTGAGTGATGTGTTGTAAGTGTGTGTGAGTAGTGTTATTGCTTTGGGGCCTAGGTGTTTCAGATGTCTGATGTTTATGTTGTCTGGGCCTGTGGAGTTGTTGCTTTTGGAGCGTTGTAGTGCTTGTTTGACTTGTTGTTCTGTGATGGTTATGGGCGTGGTGTTGAGTTTTCGTATTTTGCGTTGTAGTTGTCTGTATGTTCTGTTGGTTTTGTGTTGTATTATGTTGGTGAATTGTTTGTTGAATGCTCGTGCTTTCTGTTTGTTGGATATTGCCGTGTGTTGTCCGAACTGTATTGTGGTGTTTTCTGGTGCTTTTTGTTCTTTGTTTGATAGTCTTGTTACTGTGTTCCAGAGTATGTGTTGTTTGTGTCTGTGGTTCCATGCATCCGTTAAGTGTTCTTTCCATAGCTCTTGTTTGTGTTTTTGGATTTGTTTGTCTATTTCTTTGTTTAGGTCTGTGATGCGTGGGTCTTGGTGGTTTTGTTGTCTGATGTCGTTTCTTTCGCTGATGAGTGTTCTGATGTGTTGTGGTAGGAGAAGTGATTTGCTTTTTATTTTTCCGTGGGGTATGTGGTGTTTGTCTGCTGTAAGTATGAGGTTTGTGAGCATGGTGTTGGCTGTGTGGATGTTGTCAGGTATGGTTAAGTTCTCCAGTGCTGATTCTATTTCAGAGGTGTATCCTTCCCAGTCTGCTTTCCTGTAATTTGTGTAAGTTTGAAGGTGTTGTTGTAGGCGGAAAGGAGCACGCGTGTTGTGTGTGATTTTGATAGGAAGGTGGTCTGAACTGAGTGCGTGTATTGTGGTCCATGTTGTTCTGTTTGTGATGCTGTTGCTGGCTGTTGTGATGTCCGGTGATGTTGGTTGTTGGTTGATGTTTGTAGGTTTTCTGGTAGGTGTGTTTGCGTTTAGAGTGATTTGTTGGGAGTTCTGTAGTATGTCTGCAATGAGGGTGCCTCTGTGGTCGTCGTAGGGAGAGTGCCATTGTGTTGAGTGAGCGCTGATGTCTGCGGTTAGAATTGTGTTGTTCAGCGAGTTTATATATTGGAAGGTGTTGGTGATGTCTGTGTCTTCTGTGGCGTGGTCTGGTCGGGTGGTATCTCTGGGGGGTATATACATGTTGCATATGTGTAGTCTTTTGTGGTTGGTTATGTGAATCTTTACGGTTTGAATTTCTGTAGTGTTGGTGTTAATGTTGTTGGGGATGTTCATGGGAGTGAATGTGACTGATTTGTGAATGTATGTGAGCAGTCCTCCTCCTCCCTTGTGTTCTCTGTCTTTCCTAATGCTGGTGTAGTTGGTGAGACGAGGTGTGTTGTGTTGTTTTTCTAGTTTGGTTTCTTGTATGGTGATGATGTCTGCGTGCTGTTGTGAGGCGAGTTCTTCTAGTTCTGTTTTCTTGTTTTGGATGCCGTTGATGTTTATTTGTAGTATGGTCAGTGTGTGATTGTTGTTTTTGTTGGTGGGTGTTGTTCTTTGTGGGTTGTTCAGGGGTTGTGGTGTTGGGGTGTTTGTTGTTTGCGTGTGTGTTCTGCATGTCCACGTGTTTGTGTATTGGCGGGTGGTGATGCCGGAGCAATGTCTGTGTATCCAGTGTGGGTGTGTTGAGTTGCATCTGAGTGAGGTTTGTCTGCGTGTGATGATTCTATTGCAGCTATTGCAGGTCCAGGTTTGGGGGGTGGTCTTGTGTTTGTTGTATCTCTGTTGGAGTTGTCTGTCCGTGTTGCGTTTGAGGGTAGTGTTGGTGAGGCGAGTGTGTTGTTTTGGTCTGTTTGTGCTCTGCTGCCTGTTGGTGTCCTACGAGGTGTTGTTGTTCGTGGTGGTGTTTTGGGATGTAGTCTGCATTTCCATGTTATGTTGTATTGTCTAGTGTTTATGTTTGTGCAATGTTTGTGTACCCAGTGTGGTGTGTGGTGGTTGCATCTGAAGGATGCCTGTCTTCTTGTAATCTGTTGTGTGCAAATGTCGCATGTCCAGGTAGTTTGTTGTGTGTGTGTTTGTTGCGTGCGTGAGAGTGTCTGTGTGGGCCCCGGATTTGTCTCCATGTCCCCCGCCTGGAGCAAAAGGTCCGCCCGCCACCCTGCCAGGTTCAGGGGGCGGTTAGCCGAAAAAAAAAAAAACGGCCGTAAGGGCACCCCGTTCGGGGTGCAGGGATTGGTTCCTTGATTTGTCCCCCCGTTCGGGGGGAACCCTCCAACTGCGAGTAAGCCAAGGAGTTTGGAGGTACAGCAGGTTGACAGCAGTGTGATCGAGCAGATTAGATTAGAATTTGAATGGGGCTTCACTGATTTTTTAAAACAACAATGGCGGACAGTGTCCTGAGACGTATTCGGCGAAGGTGCAGGGCAATAGAGAGTGCCTGTCATCAAGGGTCTGCCGGTGAAAGTGAAGCACGCGCGATAAACATTTCAATTGCTAATTTAAGAAGAGTTAGTGACCAGTTTAGCGCTGATACTATTCAAAGTTTGATTCAAAGTCCAATAGATCTCCGATCTGTCATCATTGCGGGACCCACTCCTAATGGTGGACGTGTTTGTTCCCATGTGGCACATCGTTTGCACACAGGTAAAATGGCTACCATTTTTTGTCATTGGTTTTTCGTATGTATTTTTATTCGAACTACACACGGGTTTTACTGACGACTTGCTGTGACTTACCTTCTATCACCCTGTCAAACGTCGTTTTATACCAGTGGTTTTCCTGCAAATCAGTAGACTATTAAGTAACGCGATGGCTGTACACTTTTAAGCAATAACTAGTGATCTTTTAGTTATTCAATTATAAGTTTGAATTATTTTTTCTTGAGTAAAATGGTTAGAGAAAATAGCTGCTCGTGGTTTTGAAGCTGCATATACTTTTATGTACATCTGTGTCTATATGCCTGTACTGTATACAGTATATAAAAAACACGTAGTGATTCGTTTGCTTGAATTCCTTAATCCTTTTATTTCCATACTTTAGGTAGACGAGGAAGACCAGCACTTGACATTACAAGGGATCAAATTGAACTGCTCCCCACTCAGGGCTTTACAGTGAGAGCCATCACTGAGATGTTGTGTTGTTCCTCTTCATACCTGCATAAAAAAATGAAGTTTTTTCAGATTTCAGCCAGAAATAGATTTACTCCCATTCATGATGTTGACCTGGAAGAGCATGTCAGAAGATTGCACAGCCAATTTCCCAGATCAGGCTCGGAAGCAAGTGTTCTGCTACATACTCTTGTCCCTTCATGTATATATCATTATATTCATTGTGAAAGTGTACTTTCTTTATTGTGTTGTTTTATGAACCTGTTGCAGATGATGAGGGCATACCTGCGTGCTGATGGTATTGTAGTACAAAGAAAAAGAGTTCGAGAAATCCTCAACCGTATTGAGCCAGCTGCTGCAGCCCAGAGATGGAGCCAGACTGTGGCTAGAAGAACATACTATGTGCCATTCCCCAATAGTTTATGGCACATAGATGGGCATATGCGTCTCATTCGGTAATAAGGGATCATCTTATATTTGTACTCGTGGGAGCATTAGAAAGCCATATTGTATGGACAGCACAGATTAAATTGAATTTTATCATTTGTATATCCAAGTTACACAAACTCCAAATTGCCTCCATGTAGTCTTAAGTGCACAGCAATACCTTCTCTACCGAGATGATATTTCAAACAAGATATGAAACTTGATTGTTTTCTTGTATTTAATCATTATTCTTTTCATGTTTGTTTTACAGGTGGGTGTTTGTGACACATGCCGGCATTGATGGGAATTCCAGGCTAATAACGTACCTTCAACTGGAGCACAGACAACACAGCTTTGACAGTGTTGAAATATTTTGTCCAAGCCACCTGCCTGTATGGGTTACCCTCCAGAGTAAGATCCGACCATGGTGGTGAAAACACTGGTTGCTCTTTTAATGAACCTACTGCAGGGACAAGACACCAAAATTATTTCTAGCTCCAGCCAACACCCCCTCACAATTTACTCACACCTCCCATGGCCTGATTATCCACCAACAGGGGCCCTTTTTGGATTATCATTTTGGCATAGGAACTTTCCTTTCCTATCCTAACCGAGTGAGATGAGCCGGTAGCACCTGGAGCAAAGATCGTCTAAATTTTAATAATGCTTAGCAAAGGTTCTGACCATCCTTTACGAAAGGAAAGGAGATATATTATGCAGCAGGAATATTTAAAGGGGAAGTCTTTTTTTATGTTGTTGTTGTTGTTGTTGTTGTCGACCCCACCCGTGCCCCGACATTGGGGGACCGGGCCCTCACTCCGTCTCCCGGATCCCCAGACCCCCCTCCTCCGCCCAGCGGGCGAGCAGGGCCGCCACTCCGCTTGGGTTTCGCCAGAGGTCCTCCGGAGTCAGTGTGGTGGGTATGTTTGTGCAGGTGAACAGGTGTTGTGTGTCGTGCACTTGCGTGCCGCATAGCGCACAGAGTGGTGTTGGGTGTGTGTCCGGTGTAATGTTGTGTAGGTAGGAGTGGAGGGCTGGTGATTTGTTGGTTCGGAGTTGTGCTAGGAGTTGTCTGGTTCTGTGTGGTAGGTCTTGCTCTGATGGGTCTATTTCTGGTGCTGGTGCATGTATTACTTTGTTGTGTTGTCTGGTGTCCAAGTGTGTTTGTACAAAGTGGGTGTGTATGTCTTTCATGTTCTGTTTTATGGTGTCGTTGTTGGTGTCCTGTGGTGCTGTGTCTTTGTTGTGTGTGTAGTTGTTGTTGTGGAAGATTGTTTGTTTCTTTTGTCTGGGTGGTGGTGGTTGTTGAGTGAGTGGGTGTAGTGGGTGGGTTGGGTGTTGGGCTTTTTGTCTGATTTGCGATGCGTGTACTTTTAGATGGGTGTTCAGTGGGAGAGTTTTTGTTTCCTCATGCAAGTGTTGTATGTTTGTGTCTTGTGTGCATCCTGTTGCTATTCTGAGTGCTGTGTTCTGTGTGGTCTGGAGTTTTGTCTTGTTTGTGTCCGATAGTGTTGGTGACCATATAGTGTTTGCGTATTCGAGGCGTGTGAGTGTGGTTGCTTTGTATGTGGTGAGTATAGTTTCTTTGGATTTTCCCCAGTGAGTGGTTGTTAAGGCTTTAAGTATTTTGTTTGATTGCTTGGCGCGGGTTAGAGTGTGTTGTGTGTGTTTTGAGAAGGTGAGTTTGGGGTCCCATGTTAATCCCAGTATTTTGGGTTCGCGGACTGTGGGTAGGGTGGTGTTATCTATTTGTAAAGTGAGCCTGTTGCTGTATTCTGCCGGATCCGGTGTGAACAGAGTGGTGGTGGTTTTGTCTGCGTTGAGTGTGAGTTGGTTCTGTTTTGTCCAGTTGTATATGTCGTGGAGATATTTTTGTACTTGTTGTTGTGCCTGTTGTGGTTTGACATGTGTGGATAGAATGGTGATGTCGTCTGCATATGTAACTGTGTGTACATTTGGAGGTGGTTGTGGTAAGTCTGCCATGTATATGTTGAATAGTGTTGGTGAAAGTACTCCCCCCTGTGGTACCCCCGTTTTCGTGTTTCTATGTTCTGATGTTTCCCCCCGGTATTGAGTGTATTGTCTGCGTCCCCTTATGTAGTTGAAGATGTATTTGATGATGATGTTTGGGGTGTTAGTGTTGTTGAGTTTGTTTGTGAGTGTGTGTAGGTTTACCGTGTCAAAGGCTTTGGACATGTCTAGGGCTATGGCAACTGTTCGTTGTGGTGGTTTTTGTTGATTGAAACCTGTGGCTATGATGTTGTGTATGTGGTGTAGTGCTGTGGTTGTGAAGTGTTGTTTTCGGAAGCCGTGTTGGTGAGAGGGTAGTTGAGTGTTGTTGGTAATGAAGGGTAGTATTACCTTTTCCATTGTTTTGGCTATTGGGCTGAGTAGTGCTATTGGTCTGTAAGATGGGCCGAGTGCGTGGTTTTTGTTGGGTTTTGGTATTGGGATTATTTTTGCAGTCTTCCATATTGCGGGGATGGTGTTGGTGTTGAGTGATGTGTTGTAAGTGTGTGTGAGTAGTGTTATTGCTTTGGGGCCTAGGTGTTTCAGATGTCTGATGTTTATGTTGTCTGGGCCTGTGGAGTTGTTGCTTTTGGAGCGTTGTAGTGCTTGTTTGACTTGTTGTTCTGTGATGGTTATGGGCGTGGTGTTGAGTTTTCGTATTTTGCGTTGTAGTTGTCTGTATGTTCTGTTGGTTTTGTGTTGTATTATGTTGGTGAATTGTTTGTTGAATGCTCGTGCTTTCTGTTTGTTGGATATTGCCGTGTGTTGTCCGAACTGTATTGTGGTGTTTTCTGGTGCTTTTTGTTCTTTGTTTGATAGTCTTGTTACTGTGTTCCAGAGTATGTGTTGTTTGTGTCTGTGGTTCCATGCATCCGTTAAGTGTTCTTTCCATAGCTCTTGTTTGTGTTTTTGGATTTGTGTGTCTATTTCTTTGTTTAGGTCTGTGATGCGTGGGTCTTGGTGGTTTTGTTGTCTGATGTCGTTTCTTTGGCTGATGAGTGTTCTGATGTGTTGTGGTAGGAGAAGTGATTTGCTTTTTATTTTTCCGTGGGGTATGTGGTGTTTGTCTGCTGTAAGTATGAGGTTTGTGAGCATGGTGTTGGCTGTGTGGATGTTGTCAGGTATGGTTATGTTCTCCAGTGCTGATTCTATTTCAGAGGTGTATCCTTCCCAGTCTGCTTTCCTGTAATTTGTGTAAGTTTGAAGGTGTTGTTGTAGGCGGAAAGGAGCACGCGTGTTGTGTGTGATTTTGATAGGAAGGTGGTCTGAACTGAGTGCGTGTATTGTGGTCCATGTTGTTCTGTTTGTGATGCTGTTGCTGGCTGTTGTGATGTCCGGTGATGTTGGTTGTTGGTTGATGTTTGTAGGTTTTCTGGTAGGTGTGTTTGCGTTTAGAGTGATTTGTTGGGAGTTCTGTAGTATGTCTGCAATGAGGGTGCCTCTGTGGTCGTCGTAGGGAGAGTGCCATTGTGTTGAGTGAGCGCTGATGTCTGCGGTTAGAATTGTGTTGTTCAGCGAGTTTATATATTGGAAGGTGTTGGTGATGTCTGTGTCTTCTGTGGCGTGGTCTGGTCGGGTGGTATCTCTGGGGGGTATATACATGTTGCATATGTGTAGTCTTTTGTGGTTGGTTATGTGAATCTTTACGGTTTGAATTTCTGTAGTGTTGGTGTTAATGTTGTTGGGGATGTTCATGGGAGTGAATGTGACTGATTTGTGAATGTATGTGAGCAGTCCTCCTCCTCCCTTGTGTTCTCTGTCTTTCCTAATGCTGGTGTAGTTGGTGAGACGAGGTGTGTTGTGTTGTTTTTCTAGTTTGGTTTCTTGTATGGTGATGATGTCTGCGTGCTGTTGTGAGGCGAGTTCTTCTAGTTCTGTTTTCTTGTTTTGGATGCCGTTGATGTTTATTTGTAGTATGGTCAGTGTGTGATTGTTGTTTTTGTTGGTGGGTGTTGTTCTTTGTGGGTTGTTCAGGGGTTGTGGTGTTGGGGTGTTTGTTGTTTGCGTGTGTGTTCTGCATGTCCACGTGTTTGTGTATTGGCGGGTGGTGATGCCGGAGCAATGTCTGTGTATCCAGTGTGGGTGTGTTGAGTTGCATCTGAGTGAGGTTTGTCTGCGTGTGATGATTCTATTGCAGCTATTGCAGGTCCAGGTTTGGGGGGTGGTCTTGTGTTTGTTGTATCTCTGTTGGAGTTGTCTGTCCGTGTTGCGTTTGAGGGTAGTGTTGGTGAGGCGAGTGTGTTGTTTTGGTCTGTTTGTGCTCTGCTGCCTGTTGGTGTCCTACGAGGTGTTGTTGTTCGTGGTGGTGTTTTGGGATGTAGTCTGCATTTCCATGTTATGTTGTATTGTCTAGTGTTTATGTTTGTGCAATGTTTGTGTACCCAGTGTGGTGTGTGGTGGTTGCATCTGAAGGATGCCTGTCTTCTTGTAATCTGTTGTGTGCAAATGTCGCATGTCCAGGTAGTTTGTTGTGTGTGTGTTTGTTGCGTGCGTGAGAGTGTCTGTGTGGGCCCCGGATTTGTCTCCATGTCCCCCGCCTGGAGCAAAAGGTCCGCCCGCCACCCTGCCAGGTTCAGGGGGCGGTTAGCCGAAAAAAAAAAAAACGGCCGTAAGGGCACCCCGTTCGGGGTGCAGGGATTGGTTCCTTGATTTGTCCCCCCGTTCGGGGGGAACCCTCCAACTGCGAGTAAGCCAAGGAGTTTGGAGGTACAGCAGGTTGACAGCAGTGTGATCGAGCAGATTAGATAGAGTAGAATTTGAATGGGGCTTCACTGATTTATTTCATACAATTCATATCTAAAACACAGTTGAAAAATATTTGATTGTTAAAATATTTAAATACAAGAACTATATCAAGAAATTAACAAAACATAGTTTTTTTAGTTAGGAGAAAAGTCTAAAAACATATCACAAATGACAAACGTTGTGCCTCTCCTCCTCCTGTTCTTCAATGAAGCTGATCACCCTCCAGCTCCCGTTAGAAACATCGTGCTGCTGAAGGTGTGCCGGCAGAATGGTTGTGATACAGGAGGTGCTGTGGACTCTCCCAGAAACGAGGACCTAGTTTAGTTGTAGATCCAGTAAAACATAGTGCAAATGTGACATTATTTATAATGCACAGTTACAGTCTTGTGAATATTAAAAAATGTACTTCATGTAATGCAGGAAGCGAATATTTCAAACGAACTAAGGCAGCAAACAGTAAGAGCAAAATCGTGTTCCAAACATTAACTCTTTTTTTAAATGTCAATTAGCTTGTGAGTAATAAGACAAAATGTGACTGTCAGACAGAGAACTGTCAGAGCAAACGGCAGATTTTAGAAAGTCCTGCCGAAATAAATCTGCACCCGACTGCGACTGTCAGCGTTGAACTGCCGCCATTGCTGTCAAAGTCAGAGACATCTCCAAAATTGTTGGAGCAAATTTTTAAGCAGGCTTCATCTTGATAAATTGACCACGTATTTGACATTTACACCATAACGTTACCGCCTAAAATAATCGTAAAACAAAATTTTGTGTAACAACAAGAGTAATATGTACCCCAAAAGCTTTCAAAGCGTCTGAAAGTTTTCTCCTCCGTTTTTGTTGGGGCTTGGCTCGAAATGCATCATGATTGGCCGCCCGAAGTCCACGTGTCTGTCGGACGTGCTCTCATTGGTCTACAATACCATCACGGATGAATAAATACTCAAAGGGCTTGCCAGGCAAGCCCTTTGAACCCTTTAAATACTCAATGGGCTTGCCTGGCAAGCCCTTTGAGTATTTATTCCATATTGCCCACTAGTTCACTAGTAAGGTCATTTTGACGCTTACTAGTGAACATGTAAGGCCATAAATGTGCCCACTAGTTCACTAGTAAGATCATTTTGAGGCTTACTAGTTGACATGTAAGCCACAAAACGCCCGCTAGTTCACTAGTAAGATAATTTTGAGGCTTCTAGTGAACATGTAAGCCACAGAACGCCCACTAGTTCACTAGTAAGATCATTTTGACGCTTACTAGTGAACATGTAAGCCACAAAACGCTCACTAGTTCACTAGTAAGGTCATTTTGACGCTTACTAGTGAACATGTAAGCCACAAAACGCTCACTGGTTCACTAGTAAGGTAATTTTGACGCTTACTAGTGAACATGTAAGCCACAAAACGCCCACTAGTTCCCTAGTAAGATCATTTTGACGCTTATTTATGAACATGTCAGCCACAAAACGCTCACTCGTTCACTAGTAAGATCATTTTGACGCTTACTAGTGAACATGTAAGCCACAAAACGCCCACTAGTTCACTAGTAAGGTCATTTTGACGCTTACTAGTGAACATGTAAGCCACAAAACGCCCACTAGTTCACTAGTAAGATCATTTTGACGCTTACTAGTGAACATGTAAGGCCATAAATGTGCCCACTAGTTCACTAGTAAGTTCATTTTGAGGCTTACTAGTTGACATGTAAGCCACACATCGCCTACTAGTTCACTAGTAAGATCATTTTGAGGCTTACTAGTGAACATGTAAGCCACAAAACGCCCAATAGTTCACTAGTAAGATCATTTTGACGCTTACTAGTGAACATGTAAGCCACAAAACGCTCACTGGTTTACTAGTAAGGTCAATTTGACGCTTACTAGTGAACATGTAAGCCACAAAACGCTCACTAGTTCACTATCCATCCATCCATCCATAATAAGATAATTTTGACGCTTACTACTGAACATTTAAGGCCATAAATGTGCCCACTAGTTCACTGGTAAGATGATTTTGACGCTTACTAGTGAACATGCAAGGCCATAAATGTGCCCACTTGTAGTGCTAGTGACATTACACTGTACTTGCATTAAATGCAAATAAGGATGATTACGAAAACATGTAACGGTATCCTATTGGCTGTACGTTTCAAAATAGTGTCATCCCACCAGTCAGGGCTCATGATTTTGGAAATTCTGTGCCCACTTAGTTTTTTAAAACAACAATTGCGGACAGTGTCCTGAGACGTATTCGGCGAAGGTGCAGGGCAATAGAGAGTGCCTGTCATCAAGGGTCTGCCGGTGAAAGTGAAGCACGCGCGATAAACATTTCAATTGCTAATTTAAGAAGAGTTAGTGACCAGTTTAGCGCTGATACTATTCAAAGTTTGATTCAAAGTCCAATAGATCTCCGATCTGTCATCATTGCGGGACCCACTCCTAATGGTGGACGTGTTTGTTCCCATGTGGCACATCGTTTGCACACAGGTAAAATGGCTACCATTTTTTGTCATTGGTTTTTCGTATGTATTTTTATTCGAACTACACACGGGTTTTACTGACGACTTGCTGTGACTTACCTTCTATCACCCTGTCAAACGTCGTTTTATACCAGTGGTTTTCCTGCAAATCAGTAGACTATTAAGTAACGCGATGGCTGTACACTTTTAAGCAATAACTAGTGATCTTTTAGTTATTCAATTATAAGTTTGAATTATTTTTTTCTTGAGTAAAATGGTTAGAGAAAATAGCTGCTCGTGGTTTTGAAGCTGCATATACTTTTATGTACATCTGTGTCTATATGCCTGTACTGTATACAGTATATAAAAAACACGTAGTGATTCGTTTGCTTGAATTCCTTAATCCTTTTATTTCCATACTTTAGGTAGACGAGGAAGACCAGCACTTGACATTACAAGGGATCAAATTGAACTGCTCCCCACTCAGGGCTTTACAGTGAGAGCCATCACTGAGATGTTGTGTTGTTCCTCTTCATACCTGCATAAAAAAATGAAGTTTTTTCAGATTTCAGCCAGAAATAGATTTACTCCCATTCATGATGTTGACCTGGAGGAGCATGTCAGAAGATTGCACAGCCAATTTCCCAGATCAGGCTCGAAAGCAAGTGTTCTGCTACATACTCTTGTCCCTTCATGTATATATCATTATATTCATTGTGAAAGTGTACTTTCTTTATTGTGTTGTTTTCTGAACCTGTTGCAGATGATGAGGGCATACCTGCGTGCTGATGGTATTGTAGTACAAAGAAAAAGAGTTCGAGAAATCCTCAACCGTATTGAGCCAGCTGCTGCAGCCCAGAGATGGAGCCAGACTGTGGCTAGAAGAACATACTATGTGCCATTCCCCAATAGTTTATGGCACATAGATGGGCATATGCGTCTCATTCGGTAATAAGGGATCATCTTATATTTGTACTCGTGGGAGCATTAGAAAGCCATATTGTATGGACAGCACAGATTAAATTGAATTTTATCATTTGTATATCCAAGTTACACAAACTCCAAATTGCCTCCATGTAGTCTTAAGTGCACAGCAATACCTTCTCTACCGAGATGATATTTCAAACAAGATATGAAACTTGATTGTTTTCTTGTATTTAATCATTATTCTTTTCATGTTTGTTTTACAGGTGGGTGTTTGTGACACATGCCGGCATTGATGGGAATTCCAGGCTAATAACGTACCTTCAACTGGAGCAGACAACACAGCTTTGACAGTGTTGAAATATTTTGTCCAAGCCACCTGCCTGTATGGGTTACCCTCCAGAGTAAGATCCGACCATGGTGGTGAAAACACTGGTTGCTCTTTTAATGAACCTACTGCAGGGACAAGACACCAAAATTATTTCTAGCTCCAGCCAACACCCCCTCACAATTTACTCACACCTCCCATGGCCTGATTATCCACCAACAGGGGCCCTTTTTGGATTATCATTTTGGCATAGGAACTTTCCTTTCCTATCCTAACCGAGTGAGATGAGCCGGTAGCACCTGGAGCAAAGATCGTCTAAATTTTAATAATGTTTAGGAAAGGTTCTGACCATCCTTTACAAAAGGAAAGGAGATATATTATGCAGCAGGAATATTCAAAGGGGAAGTCTTTTTTTATGTTGTTGTTGTTGTTGTTGTCGACCCCACCCGTGCCCCGACATTGGGGGACCGGGCCCTCACTCCGTCTCCCGGATCCCCAGACCCCCCTCCTCCGCCCAGCGGGCGAGCAGGGCCGCCACTCCGCTTGGGTTTCGCCAGAGGTCCTCCGGAGTCGGTGTGGTGGGTATGTTTGTGCATGTGAACAGGTGTTGTGTGTCGTGCACTTGCGTGCCGCATAGCGCACAGAGTGGTGTTGGGTGTGTGTCCGGTGTAATGTTTTGTAGGTAGGAGTGGAGGGCTGGTGATTTGTTGGTTCGGAGTTGTGCTAGGAGTTGTCTGGTTCTGTGTGGTAGGTCTTGCTCTGATGGGTCTATTTCTGGTGCTGGTGCATGTATTACTTTGTTGTGTTGTCTGGTGTCCAAGTGTGTTTGTACAAAGTGGGTGTGTATGTCTTTCATGTTCTGTTTTATGGTGTCGTTGTTGGTGTCCTGTGGTGCTGTGTCTTTGTTGTGTGTGTAGTTGTTGTTGTGGAAGATTGTTTGTTTCTTTTGTCTGGGTGGTGGTGGTTGTTGAGTGAGTGGGTGTAGTGGGTGGGTTGGGTGTTGGGCTTTTTGTCTGATTTGCGATGCGTGTAGTTTTAGATGGATGTTCAGTGGGAGAGTTTTTGTTTCCTCATGCAAGTGTTGTATGTTTGTGTCTTGTGTGCATCCTGTTGCTATTCTGAGTGCTGTGTTCTGTGTGGTCTGGAGTTTTGTCTTGTTTGTGTCCGATAGTGTTGGTGACCATATAGTGTTTGCGTATTCGAGGCGTGTGAGTGTGGTTGCTTTGTATGTGGTGAGTATAGTTTCTTTGGATTTTCCCCAGTGAGTGGTTGTTAAGGCTTTAAGTATTTTGTTTGATTGCTTGGCGCGGGTTAGAGTGTGTTGTGTGTGTTTTGAGAAGGTGAGTTTGGGGTCCCATGTTAATCCCAGTATTTTGGGTTCGCGGACTGTGGGTAGGGTGGTGTTATCTATTTGTAAAGTGAGCCTGTTGCTGTATTCTGCCGGATCCGGTGTGAACAGAGTGGTGGTGGTTTTGTCTGCGTTGAGTTTGAGTTGGTTCTGTTTTGTCCAGTTGTATATGTCGTGGAGATATTTTTGTACTTGTTGTTGTGCCTGTTGTGGTTTGACATGTGTGGATAGAATGGTGATGTCATCTGCATATGTAACTGTGTGTACATTTGGAGGTGGTTGTGGTAAGTCTGCCATGTATATGTTGAATAGTGTTGGTGAAAGTACTCCCCCCTGTGGTACCCCCGTTTTCGTGTTTCTATGTTCTGATGTTTCCCTCCGGTATTGAGTGTATTGTCTGCGTCCCCTTATGTAGTTGAAGATGTATTTGATGATGATGTTTGGGGTGTTAGTGTTGTTGAGTTTGTTTGTGAGTGTGTGTAGGTTTACCGTGTCAAAGGCTTTGGACATGTCTAGGGCTATGGCAACTGTTCGTTGTGGTGGTTTTTGTTGATTGAAACCTGTGGCTATGATGTTGTGTATGTGGTGTAGTGCTGTGGTTGTGGAGTGTTGTTTTCGGAAGCCGTGTTGGTGAGAGGGTAGTTGAGTGTTGTTGGTAATGAAGGGTAGTATTACCTTTTCCATTGTTTTGGCTATTGGGCTGAGTAGTGCTATTGGTCTGTAAGATGGGCCGAGTGCGTGGTTTTTGTTGGGTTTTGGTATTGGGATTATTTTTGCAGTCTTCCATATTGCGGGGATGGTGTTGGTGTTGAGTGATGTGTTGTAAGTGTGTGTGAGTAGTGTTATTGCTTTGGGGCCTAGGTGTTTCAGATGTCTGATGTTTATGTTGTCTGGGCCTGTGGAGTTGTTGCTTTTGGAGCGTTGTAGTGCTTGTCTGACTTGTTGTTCTGTGATGGTTATGGGCGTGGTGTTGAGTTTTCGTATTTTGCGTTGTAGTTGTCTGTATGTTCTGTTGGTTTTGTGTTGTATTATGTTGGTGAATTGTTTGTTGAATGCTCGTGCTTTCTGTTTGTTGGATATTGCCGTGTGTTGTCCGAACTGTATTGTGGTGTTTTCTGGTGCTTTTTGTTCTTTGTTAGATAGTCTTGTTACTGTGTTCCAGAGTATGTATTGTTTGTGTCTGTGGTTCCATTCATCCGTTAAGTGTTCTTTCCATAGCTCTTGTTTGTGTTTTTGGATTTGTGTGTCTATTTCTTTGTTTAGGTCTGTGATGCGTGGGTCTTGGTGGTTTTGTTGTCTGATGTCGTTTCTTTGGCTGATGAGTGTTCTGATGTGTTGTGGTAGGAGAAGTGATTTGCTTTTTATTTTTCCGTGGGGTATGTGGTGTTTGTCTGCTGTAAGTATGAGGTTTGTGAGCATGGTGTTGGCTGTGTGGATGTTGTCAGGTATGGTTATGTTCTCCAGTGCTGATTCTATTTCAGAGGTGTATCCTTCCCAGTCTGCTTTCCTGTAATTTGTGTAAGTTTGAAGGTGTTGTTGTAGGCGGAAAGGAGCACGCGTGTTGTGTGTGATTTTGATAGGAAGGTGGTCTGAACTGAGTGCGTGTATTGTGGTCCATGTTGTTCTGTTTGTGATGCTGTTGCTGGCTGTTGTGATGTCCGGTGATGTTGGTTGTTGGTTGATGTTTGTAGGTTTTCTGGTAGGTGTGTTTGCGTTTAGAGTGATTTGTTGGGAGTTCTGTAGTATGTCTGCAATGAGGGTGCCTCTGTGGTCGTCGTAGGGAGAGTGCCATTGTGTTGAGTGAGCGTTGATGTCTGCGGTTAGAATGGTGTTGTTCAGCGAGTTTATGTATTGGAAGGTGTTGGTGATGTCTGTGTCTTCTGTGGCGTGGTCTGGTCGGGTGGTATCTCTGGGGGGTATATACATGTTGCATATGTGTAGTCTTTTGTGGTTGGTTATGTGAATCTTTACGGTTTGAATTTCTGTAGTGTTGGTGTTAATGTTGTTGGGGATGTTCATGGGAGTGAATGTGACTGATTTGTGAATGTATGTGAGCAGTCCTCCTCCTCCCTTGTGTTCTCTGTCTTTCCTAATGCTGGTGTAGTTGGTGAGACGAGGTGTGTTGTGTTGTTTTTCTAGTTTGGTTTCTTGTATGGTGATGATGTCTGCGTGCTGTTGTGAGGCGAGTTCTTCTAGTTCTGTTTTCTTGTTTTGGATGTCGTTGATGTTTATTTGTAGTATGGTCAGTGTGTGTTTGTTGTTTTTGTTGGTGGGTGTTGTTCTTTGTGGGTTGTTCGGGGGTTGTGGTGTTGGGGTGTTTGTTGTTTGCGTGTGTGTTCTGCATGTCCACGTGTTTGTGTATTGGCGGGTGGTTATGCCGGAGCAATGTCTGTGTATCCAGTGTGGGTGTGTTGAGTTGCATCTGAGTGAGGTTTGTCTGCGTGTGATGATTCTATTGCAGCTATTGCAGGTCCAGGTTTGGGGGGGTGGTCTTGTGTTTGTTGTATCTCTGTTGGAGTTGTCTGTCCGTGTTGCGTTTGAGGGTAGTGTTGGTGAGGCGAGTGTGTTGTTTTGGTCTGTTTGTGCTCTGCTGCCTGTTGGTGTCCTACGAGGTGTTGTTGTTCGTGGTGGTGTTTTGGGATGTAGTCTGCATTTCCATGTTATGTTGTATTGTCTAGTGTTTATGTTTGTGCAATGTTTGTGTACCCAGTGTGGTGTGTGGTGGTTGCATCTGAAGGATGTCTGTCTTCTTGTAATCTGTTGTGTGCAAATGTCGCATGTCCAGGTAGTTTGTTGTGTGTGTGTTTGTTGCGTGCGTGAGAGTGTCTGTGTGGGCCCCGGATTTGTCTCTATGTCCCCCGCCTGGAGCAAAAGGTCCGCCCGCCACCCTGCCAGGTTCAGGGGGCGGTTAGCCGAAAAAAAAAAAAACGGCCGTAAGGGCACCCCGTTCGGGGTGCAGGGATTGGTTCCTTGATTTGTCCCCCCTTACTAGTGAACATGTAAGGCCATAAATGTGCCCACTAGTTCACTAGTAAGTTCATTTTGAGGCTTACTAGTTGACATGTAAGCCACACATCGCCTACTAGTTCACTAGTAAGATCATTTTGAGGCTTACTAGTGAACATGTAAGCCACAAAACGCCCAATAGTTCACTAGTAAGATCA
Source organism: Hippocampus zosterae (assembly GCF_025434085.1). Taxonomy (NCBI): domain Eukaryota; kingdom Metazoa; phylum Chordata; class Actinopteri; order Syngnathiformes; family Syngnathidae; genus Hippocampus; species Hippocampus zosterae. The sequence continues at coordinate 9,679,937 of NC_067457.1, forward strand.
TTTTGACGCTTACTAGTGAACATGTAAGCCACAAAACGCTCACTGGTTCACTAGTAAGGTAATTTTGACGCTTACTAGTGAACATGTAAGCCACAAAACGCCCACTAGTTCCCTAGTAAGATCATTTTGACGCTTATTTATGAACATGTCAGCCACAAAACGCTCACTCGTTCACTAGTAAGATCATTTTGACGCTTACTAGTGAACATGTAAGCCACAAAACGCCCACTAGTTCACTAGTAAGGTCATTTTGACGCTTACTAGTGAACATGTAAGCCACAAAACGCCCACTAGTTCACTAGTAAGATCATTTTGACGCTTACTAGTGAACATGTAAGGCCATAAATGTGCCCACTAGTTCACTAGTAAGTTCATTTTGAGGCTTACTAGTTGACATGTAAGCCACACATCGCCTACTAGTTCACTAGTAAGATCATTTTGAGGCTTACTAGTGAACATGTAAGCCACAAAACGCCCAATAGTTCACTAGTAAGATCATTTTGACGCTTACTAGTGAACATGTAAGCCACAAAACGCTCACTAGTTTACTAGTAAGGTCAATTTGACGCTTACTAGTGAACATGTAAGCCACAAAACGCTCACTAGTTCACTATCCATCCATCCATCCATCCATAATAAGATAATTTTGACGCTTACTACTGAACATTTAAGGCCATAAATGTGCCCACTAGTTCACTGGTAAGATGATTTTGACGCTTACTAGTGAACATGCAAGGCCATAAATGTGCCCACTTGTAGTGCTAGTGACATTACACTGTACTTGCATTAAATGCAAATAAGGATGATTACGAAAACATGTAACGGTATCCTATTGGCTGTACGTTTCAAAATAGTGTCATCCCACCAGTCAGGGCTCATGATTTTGGAAATTCTGTGCCCACTTAGTTTTTTAAAACAACAATGGCGGACAGTGTCCTGAGACGTATTCGGCGAAGGTGCAGGGCAATAGAGAGTGCCTGTCATCAAGGGTCTGCCGGTGAAAGTGAAGCACGCGCGATAAACATTTCAATTGCTAATTTAAGAAGAGTTAGTGACCAGTTTAGCGCTGATACTATTCAAAGTTTGATTCAAAGTCCAATAGATCTCCGATCTGTCATCATTGCGGGACCCACTCCTAATGGTGGACGTGTTTGTTCCCATGTGGCACATCGTTTGCACACAGGTAAAATGGCTACCATTTTTTGTCATTGGTTTTTCGTATGTATTTTTATTCGAACTACACACGGGTTTTACTGACGACTTGCTGTGACTTACCTTCTATCACCCTGTCAAACGTCGTTTTATACCAGTGGTTTTCCTGCAAATCAGTAGACTATTAAGTAACGCGATGGCTGTACACTTTTAAGCAATAACTAGTGATCTTTTAGTTATTCAATTATAAGTTTGAATTATTTTTTTCTTGAGTAAAATGGTTAGAGAAAATAGCTGCTCGTGGTTTTGAAGCTGCATATACTTTTATGTACATCTGTGTCTATATGCCTGTACTGTATACAGTATATAAAAAACACGTAGTGATTCGTTTGCTTGAATTCCTTAATCCTTTTATTTCCATACTTTAGGTAGACGAGGAAGACCAGTACTTGACATTACAAGGGATCAAATTGAACTGCTCCCCACTCAGGGCTTTACAGTGAGAGCCATCACTGAGATGTTGTGTTGTTCCTCTTCATACCTGCATAAAAAAATGAAGTTTTTTCAGATTTCAGCCAGAAATAGATTTACTCCCATTCATGATGTTGACCTGGAGGAGCATGTCAGAAGATTGCACAGCCAATTTCCCAGATCAGGCTCGAAAGCAAGTGTTCTGCTACATACTCTTGTCCCTTCATGTATATATCATTATATTCATTGTGAAAGTGTACTTTCTTTATTGTGTTGTTTTCTGAACCTGTTGCAGATGATGAGGGCATACCTGCGTGCTGATGGTATTGTAGTACAAAGTAAAAGAGTTCGAGAAATCCTCAACCGTAGTGACCCAGCTGCTGCAGCCCAGAGATGGAGCCAGACTGTGGCTAGAAGAACATACTATGTGCCATTCCCCAATAGTTTATGGCACATAGATGGGCATATGCGTCTCATTCGGTAATAAGGGATCATCTTATATTTGTACTCGTGGGAGCATTAGAAAGCCATATTGTATGGACAGTACAGATTAAATTTGAATTTTATCATTTGTATATCCAAGTTACACAAACTCCAAATTGCCTCCATGTAGTCTTAAGTGCACAGCAATACCTTCTCTACCGAGATGATATTTCAAACAAGATATGAAACTTGATTGTTTTCTTGTATTTAATCATTATTCTTTTCATGTTTGTTTTACAGGTGGTTGTTTGTGACACATGCCGGCATTGATGGGAATTCCAGGCTAATAACGTACCTTCAACTGGAGCACAGACAACACAGCTTTGACAGTGTTGAAATATTTTGTCCAAGCCACCTGCCTGTATGGGTTACCCTCCAGAGTAAGATCCGACCATGGTGGTGAAAACACTGGTTGCTCTTTTAATGAACCTACTGCAGGGACAAGGCACCAAAATTATTTCTAGCTCCAGCCAACACCCCCTCACAATTTACTCACACCTCCCATGGCCTGATTATCCACCAACAGGGGGCCCTTTTTGGATTATCATTTTGGCATAGGAACTTTCCTTTCCTATCCTAACCGAGTGAGATGAGCCGGTAGCACCTGGAGCAAAGATCGTCTAAATTTTAATAATGCTTAGGAAAGGTTCTGACCATCCTTTACGAAAGGAAAGGAGATATATTATGCAGCAGGAATATTTAAAGGGGAAGTCTTTTTTTATGTTGTTGTTGTTGTTGTTGTCGACCCCACCCGTGCCCCGACATTGGGGGACCGGGCCCTCACTCCGTCTCCCGGATCCCCAGACCCCCCTCCTCCGCCCAGCGGGCGAGCAGGGCCGCCACTCCGCTTGGGTTTCGCCAGAGGTCCTCCGGAGTCAGTGTGGTGGGTATGTTTGTGCAGGTGAACAGGTGTTGTGTGTCGTGCACTTGCGTGCCGCATAGCGCACAGAGTGGTGTTGGGTGTGTGTCCGGTGTAATGTTGTGTAGGTAGGAGTGGAGGGCTGGTGATTTGTTGGTTCGGAGTTGTGCTAGGAGTTGTCTGGTTCTGTGTGGTAGGTCTTGCTCTGATGGGTCTATTTCTGGTGCTGGTGCATGTATTACTTTGTTGTGTTGTCTGGTGTCCAAGTGTGTTTGTACAAAGTGGGTGTGTATGTCTTTCATGTTCTGTTTTATGGTGTCGTTGTTGGTGTCCTGTGGTGCTGTGTCTTTGTTGTGTGTGTAGTTGTTGTTGTGGAAGATTGTTTGTTTCTTTTGTCTGGGTGGTGGTGGTTGTTGAGTGAGTGGGTGTAGTGGGTGGGTTGGGTGTTGGGCTTTTTGTCTGATTTGCGATGCGTGTAGTTTTAGATGGGTGTTCAGTGGGAGAGTTTTTGTTTCCTCATGCAAGTGTTGTATGTTTGTGTCTTGTGTGCATCCTGTTGCTATTCTGAGTGCGGTGTTCTGTGTGGTCTGGAGTTTTGTCTTGTTTGTGTCCGATAGTGTTGGTGACCATATAGTGTTTGCGTATTCGAGGCGTGTGAGTGTGGTTGCTTTGTATGTAGTGAGTATAGTTTCTTTGGATTTTCCCCAGTGAGTGGTTGTTAAGGCTTTAAGTATTTTGTTTGATTGCTTGGCGCGGGTTAGAGTGTGTTGTGTGTGTTTTGAGAAGGTGAGTTTGGGGTCCCATGTTAATCCCAGTATTTTGGGTTCGCGGACTGTGGGTAGGGTGGTGTTATCTATTTGTAAAGTGAGCCTGTTGCTGTATTCTGCCGGATCCGGTGTGAACAGAGTGGTGGTGGTTTTGTCTGCGTTGAGTGTGAGTTGGTTCTGTTTTGTCCAGTTGTATATGTCGTGGAGATATTTTTGTACTTGTTGTTGTGCCTGTTGTGGTTTGACATGTGTGGATAGAATGGTGATGTCGTCTGCATATGTAACTGTGTGTACATTTGGAGGTGGTTGTGGTAAGTCTGCCATGTATATGTTGAATAGTGTTGGTGAAAGTACTCCCCCCTGTGGTACCCCCGTTTTCGTGTTTCTATGTTCTGATGTTTCCCCCCGGTATTGAGTGTATTGTCTGCGTCCCCTTATGTAGTTGAAGATGTATTTGATGATGATGTTTGGGGTGTTAGTGTTGTTGAGTTTGTTTGTGAGTGTGTGTAGGTTTACCGTGTCAAAGGCTTTGGACATGTCTAGGGCTATGGCAACTGTTCGTTGTGGTGGTTTTTGTTGATTGAAACCTGTGGCTATGATGTTGTGTATGTGGTGTAGTGCTGTGGTTGTGGAGTGTTGTTTTCGGAAGCCGTGTTGGTGAGAGGGTAGTTGAGTGTTGTTGGTAATGAAGGGTAGTATTAACTTTTCCATTGTTTTGGCTATTGGGCTGAGTAGTGCTATTGGTCTGTAAGATGGGCCGAGTGCGTGGTTTTTGTTGGGTTTTGGTATTGGGATTATTTTTGCAGTCTTCCATATTGCGGGGATGGTGTTGGTGTTGAGTGATGTGTTGTAAGTGTGTGTGAGTAGTGTTATTGCTTTGGGGCCTAGGTGTTTCAGATGTCTGATGTTTATGTTGTCTGGGCCTGTGGAGTTGTTGCTTTTGGAGCGTTGTAGTGCTTGTTTGACTTGTTGTTCTGTGATGGTTATGGGCGTGGTGTTGAGTTTTCGTATTTTGCGTTGTAGTTGTCTGTATGTTCTGTTGGTTTTGTGTTGTATTATGTTGGTGAATTGTTTGTTGAATGCTCGTGCTTTCTGTTTGTTGGATATTGCCGTGTGTTGTCCGAACTGTATTGTGGTGTTTTCTGGTGCTTTTTGTTCTTTGTTTGATAGTCTTGTTACTGTGTTCCAGAGTATGTGTTGTTTGTGTCTGTGGTTCCATGCATCCGTTAAGTGTTCTTTCCATAGCTCTTGTTTGTGTTTTTGGATTTGTGTGTCTATTTCTTTGTTTAGGTCTGTGATGCGTGGGTCTTGGTGGTTTTGTTGTCTGATGTCGTTTCTTTGGCTGATGAGTGTTCTGATGTGTTGTGGTAGGAGAAGTGATTTGCTTTTTATTTTTCCGTGGGGTATGTGGTGTTTGTCTGCTGTAAGTATGAGGTTTGTGAGCATGGTGTTGGCTGTGTGGATGTTGTCAGGTATGGTTATGTTCTCCAGTGCTGATTCTATTTCAGAGGTGTATCCTTCCCAGTCTGCTTTCCTGTAATTTGTGTAAGTTTGAAGGTGTTGTTGTAGGCGGAAAGGAGCACGCGTGTTGTGTGTGATTTTGATAGGAAGGTGGTCTGAACTGAGTGCGTGTATTGTGGTCCATGTTGTTCTGTTTGTGATGCTGTTGCTGGCTGTTGTGATGTCCGGTGATGTTGGTTGTTGGTTGATGTTTGTAGGTTTTCTGGTGGGTGTGTTTGTGTTTAGAGTGATTTGTTGGGAGTTTTGTAGTATGTCTGCAATGTGGGTGCCTCTGTGGTCGTCGTAGGGCGAGTGCCATTGTGTTGAGTGAGCGTTGATGTCTGCGGTTAGAATGGTGTTGTTCAGCGAGTTTATGTATTGGAAGGTGTTGGTGATGTCTGTGTCTTCTGTGGCGTGGTCTGGTCGGGTGGTATCTCTGGGGGGTATATACATGTTGCATATGTGTAGTCTTTTGTGGTTGGTTATGTGAATCTTTACGGTTTGAATTTCTGTAGTGTTGGTGTTAATGTTGTTGGGGATGTTCATGGGAGTGAATGTGACTGATTTGTGAATGTATGTGAGCAGTCCTCCTCCTCCCTTGTGTTCTCTGTCTTTCCTAATGCTGGTGTAGTTGGTGAGACGAGGTGTGTTGTGTTGTTTTTCTAGTTTGGTTTCTTGTATGGTGATGATGTCTGCGTGCTGTTGTGAGGCGAGTTCTTCTAGTTCTGTTTTCTTGTTTTGGATGCCGTTGATGTTTATTTGTAGTATGGTCAGTGTGTGTTTGTTGTTTTTGTTGGTGGGTGTTGTTCTTTGTGGGTTGTTCGGGGGTTGTGGTGTTGGGGTGTTTGTTGTTTGCGTGTGTGTTCTGCATGTCCACGTGTTTGTGTATTGGCGGGTGGTGATGCCGGAGCAATGTCTGTGTATCCAGTGTGGGTGTGTTGAGTTGCATCTGAGTGAGGTTTGTCTGCGTGTGATGATTCTATTGCAGCTATTGCAGGTCCAGGTTTGGGGGGGTGGTCTTGTGTTTGTTGTATCTCTGTTGGAGTTGTCTGTCCGTGTTGCGTTTGAGGGTAGTGTTGGTGAGGCGAGTGTGTTGTTTTGGTCTGTTTGTGCTCTGCTGCCTGTTGGTGTCCTACGAGGTGTTGTTGTTCGTGGTGGTGTTTTGGGATGTAGTCTGCATTTCCATGTTATGTTGTATTGTCTAGTGTTTATGTTTGTGCAATGTTTGTGTACCCAGTGTGGTGTGTGGTGGTTGCATCTGAAGGATGTCTGTCTTCTTGTAATCTGTTGTGTGCAAATGTCGCATGTCCAGGTAGTTTGTTGTGTGTGTGTTTGTTGCGTGCGTGAGAGTGTCTGTGTGGGCCCCGGATTTGTCTCTATGTCCCCCGCCTGGAGCAAAAGGTCCGCCCGCCACCCTGCCAGGTTCAGGGGGCGGTTAGCCGAAAAAAAAAAAAACGGCCGTAAGGGCACCCCGTTCGGGGTGCAGGGATTGGTTCCTTGATTTGTCCCCCCGTTCGGGGGGAACCCTCCAACTGCGAGTAAGCCAAGGAGTTTGGAGGTACAGCAGGTTGACAGCAGTGTGATCGAGCAGATTAGATAGAGTAGAATTTGAATGGGGCTTCACTGATTTATTTCATACAATTCATATCTAAAACACAGTTGAAAAATATTGGATTGTTAAAATATTTAAATACAAGAACTATATCAAGAAATTAACAAAACATAGTTTTTTTAGTTAGGAGAAAAGTCTAAAAACATATCACAAATGACAAACGTTGTGCCTCTCCTCCTCCTGTTCTTCAATGAAGCTGATCACCCTCCAGCTCCCGTTAGAAACATCGTGCTGCTGAAGGTGTGCCGGCAGAATGGTTGTGATACAGGAGGTGCTGTGGACTCTCCCAGAAACGAGGACCTAGTTTAGTTGTAGATCCAGTAAAACATAGTGCAAATGTGACATTATTTATAATGCACAGTTACAGTCTTGTGAATATTAAAAAATGTACTTCATGTAATGCAGGAAGCGAATATTTCAAACGAACTAAGGCAGCAAACAGTAAGAGCAAAATCGTGTTCCAAACATTAACTCTTTTTTTAAATGTCAATTAGCTTGTGAGTAATAAGACAAAATGTGACTGTCAGACAGAGAACTGTCAGAGCAAACGGCAGATTTTAGAAAGTCCTGCCGAAATAAATCTGCACCCGACTGCGACTGTCAGCGTTGAACTGCCGCCATTGCTGTCAAAGTCAGACACTTCTCCAAAATTGTTGGAGCAAATTTTTAAGCAGGCTTCATCTTGATAAATTGACCACGTATTTGACATTTACACCATAACGTTACCGCCTAAAATAATCGTAAAACAAAATTTTGTGTAACAACAAGAGTAATATGTACCCCAAAAGCTTTCAAAGCGTCTGAAAGTTTTCTCCTCCGTTTTTGTTGGGGCTTGGCTCGAAATGCATCATGATTGGCCGCCCGAAGTCCACGTGTCTGTCGGACGTGCTCTCATTGGTCTACAATACCATCACGGATGAATAAATACTCAAAGGGCTTGCCAGGCAAGCCCTTTGAACCCTTTAAATACTCAATGGGCTTGCCTGGCAAGCCCTTTGAGTATTTATTCCATATTGCCCACTAGTTCACTAGTAAGGTCATTTTGACGCTTACTAGTGAACATGTAAGCCACAAAACGCCCACTAGTTCACTAGTAAGATCATTTTGACGCTTACTAGTGAACATGTAAGGCCATAAATGTGCCCACTAGTTCACTAGTAAGTTCATTTTGAGGCTTACTAGTTGACATGTAAGCCACACATCGCCTACTAGTTCACTAGTAAGATCATTTTGAGGCTTACTAGTGAACATGTAAGCCACAAAACGCCCAATAGTTCACTAGTAAGATCATTTTGACGCTTACTAGTGAACATGTAAGCCACAAAACGCTCACTAGTTTACTAGTAAGGTCATTTTGACGCTTACTAGTGAACATGTAAGCCACAAAACGCTCACTAGTTCACTAGTAATGTCATTTTGACGCTTACTAGTGAACATGTAAGCCGCAAAACGCCCACTAGTTCACTAATAAGATTATTTTTACGCTTACTAGTGAACATGCAAGGCCATAAATGTGCCCACTTGTAGTGCTAGTGACATTACACTGTACTTGCATTAAATGCAAATAAGGATGATTACGAAAACATGTAACGGTATCCTATTGGCTGTACGTTTCAAAATAGTGTCATCCCACCAGTCAGGGCTCATGATTTTGGAAATTCTGTGCCCACTTAGTTTTTTAAAACAACAATGGCGGACAGTGTCCTGAGACGTATTCGGCGAAGGTGCAGGGCAATAGAGAGTGCCTGTCATCAAGGGTCTGCCGGTGAAAGTGAAGCACGCGCGATAAACATTTCAATTGCTAATTTAAGAAGAGTTAGTGACCAGTTTAGCGCTAATACTATTCAAAGTTTGATTCAAAGTCCAATAGATCTCCGATCTGTCATCATTGCGGGACCCACTCCTAATGGTGGACGTGTTTGTTCCCATGTGGCACATCGTTTGCACACAGGTAAAATGGCTACCATTTTTTGTCATTGGTTTTTCGTATGTATTTTTATTCGAACTACACACGGGTTTTACTGACGACTTGCTGTGACTTACCTTCTATCACCCTGTCAAACGTCGTTTTATACCAGTGGTTTTCCTGCAAATCAGTAGACTATTAAGTAACGCGATGGCTGTACACTTTTAAGCAATAACTAGTGATCTTTTAGTTATTCAATTATAAGTTTGAATTATTTTTTTCTTGAGTAAAATGGTTAGAGAAAATAGCTGCTCGTGGTTTTGAAGCTGCATATACTTTTATGTACATCTGTGTCTATATGCCTGTACTGTATACAGTATATAAAAAACACGTAGTGATTCGTTTGCTTGAATTCCTTAATCCTTTTATTTCCATACTTTAGGTAGACGAGGAAGACCAGCACTTGACATTACAAGTGATCAAATTGAACTGCTCCCCACTCAGGGCTTTACAGTGAGAGCCATCACTGAGATGTTGTGTTGTTCCTCTTCATACCTGCATCAAAAAATGAAGTTTTTTCAGATTTCAGCCAGAAATAGATTTACTCCCATTCATGATGTTGACCTGGAAGAGCATGTCAGAAGATTGCACAGCCAATTTCCCAGATCAGGCTCGGAAGCAAGTGTTCTGCTACATACTCTTGTCCCTTCATGTATATATCATTATATTCATTGTGAAAGTGTACTTTCTTTATTGTGTTGTTTTATGAACCTGTTGCAGATGATGAGGGCATACCTGCGTGCTGATGGTACTGTAGTACAAAGAAAAAGAGTTCGAGAAATCCTCAACCGTATTGAGCCAGCTGCTGCAGCCCAGAGATGGAGCCAGACTGTGGCTAGAAGAACATACTATGTGCCATTCCCCAATAGTTTATGGCACATAGATGGGCATATGCGTCTCATTCGGTAATAAGGGATCATCTTATATTTGTACTCGTGGGAGCATTAGAAAGCCATATTGTATGGACAGCACAGATTAAATTGAATTTTATCATTTGTATATCCAAGTTACACAAACTCCAAATTGCCTCCATGTAGTCTTAAGTGCACAGCAATACCTTCTCTACCGAGATGATATTTCAAACAAGATATGAAACTTGATTGTTTTCTTGCATTTAATCATTATTCTTTTCATGTTTGTTTTACAGGTGGGTGTTTGTGACACATGCCGGCATTGATGGGAATTCCTGGCTAATAACGTACCTTCAACTGGAGCACAGACAACACAGCTTTGACAGTGTTGAAATATTTTGTCCAAGCCACCTGCCTGTATGGGTTACCCTCCAGAGTAAGATCCGACCATGGTGGTGAAAACACTGGTTGCTCTTTTAATGAACCTACTGCAGGGACAAGACACCAAAATTATTTCTAGCTCCAGCCAACACCCCCTCACAATTTACTCACACCTCCCATGGCCTGATTATCCACCAACAGGGGCCCTTTTTGGATTATCATTTTGGCATAGGAACTTTCCTTTCCTATCCTAACCGAGTGAGATGAGCCGGAGCACCTGGAGCAAAGATCGTCTAAATTTTAATAATGCTTAGGAAAGGTTCTGACCATCCTTTACGAAAGGAAAGGAGATATATTATGCAGCAGGAATATTTAAAGGGGAAGTCTTTTTTTATGTTGTTGTTGTTGTTGTTGTCGACCCCACCCGTGCCCCGACATTGGGGGACCGGGCCCTCACTCCGTCTCCCGGATCCCCAGACCCCCCTCCTCCGCCCAGCGGGCGAGCAGGGCCGCCACTCCGCTTGGGTTTCGCCAGAGGTCCTCCGGAGTCAGTGTGGTGGGTATGTTTGTGCAGGTGAACAGGTGTTGTGTGTCGTGCACTTGCGTGCCGCATAGCGCACAGAGTGGTGTTGGGTGTGTGTCCGGTGTAATGTTGTGTAGGTAGGAGTGGAGGGCTGGTGATTTGTTGGTTCGGAGTTGTGCTAGGAGTTGTCTGGTTCTGTGTGGTAGGTCTTGCTCTGATGGGTCTATTTCTGGTGCTGGTGCATGTATTACTTTGTTGTGTTGTCTGGTGTCCAAGTGTGTTTGTACAAAGTGGGTGTGTATGTCTTTCATGTTCTGTTTTATGGTGTCGTTGTTGGTGTCCTGTGGTGCTGTGTCTTTGTTGTGTGTGTAGTTGTTGTTGTGGAAGATTGTTTGTTTCTTTTGTCTGGGTGGTGGTGGTTGTTGAGTGAGTGGGTGTAGTGGGTGGGTTGGGTGTTGGGCTTTTTGTCTGATTTGCGATGCGTGTAGTTTTAGATGGGTGTTCAGTGGGAGAGTTTTTGTTTCCTCATGCAAGTGTTGTATGTTTGTTTCTTGTGTGCATCCTGTTGCTATTCTGAGTGCGGTGTTCTGTGTGGTCTGGAGTTTTGTCTTGTTTGTGTCCGATAGTGTTGGTGACCATATAGTGTTTGCGTATTCGAGGCGTGTGAGTGTGGTTGCTTTGTATGTGGTGAGTATAGTTTCTTTGGATTTTCCCCAGTGAGTGGTTGTTAAGGCTTTAAGTATTTTGTTTGATTGCTTGGCGCGGGTTAGAGTGTGTTGTGTGTGTTTTGAGAAGGTGAGTTTGGGGTCCCATGTTAATCCCAGTATTTTGGGTTCGCGGACTGTGGGTAGGGTGGTGTTATCTATTTGTAAAGTGAGCCTGTTGCTGTATTCTGCCGGATCCGGTGTGAACAGAGTGGTGGTGGTTTTGTCTGCGTTGAGTGTGAGTTGGTTCTGTTTTGTCCAGTTGTATATGTCGTGGAGATATTTTTGTACTTGTTGTTGTGCCTGTTGTGGTTTGACATGTGTGGATAGAATGGTGATGTCGTCTGCATATGTAACTGTGTGTACATTTGGAGGTGGTTGTGGTAAGTCTGCCATGTATATGTTGAATAGTGTTGGTGAAAGTACTCCCCCCTGTGGTACCCCCGTTTTCGTGTTTCTATGTTCTGATGTTTCCCCCCGGTATTGAGTGTATTGTCTGCGTCCCCTTATGTAGTTGAAGATGTATTTGATGATGATGTTTGGGGTGTTAGTGTTGTTGAGTTTGTTTGTGAGTGTGTGTAGGTTTACCGTGTCAAAGGCTTTGGACATGTCTAGGGCTATGGCAACTGTTCGTTGTGGTGGTTTTTGTTGATTGAAACCTGTGGCTATGATGTTGTGTATGTGGTGTAGTGCTGTGGTTGTGGAGTGTTGTTTTCGGAAGCCGTGTTGGTGAGAGGGTAGTTGAGTGTTGTTGGTAATGAAGGGTAGTATTACCTTTTCCATTGTTTTGGCTATTGGGCTGAGTAGTGCTATTGGTCTGTAAGATGGGCCGAGTGCGTGGTTTTTGTTGGGTTTTGGTATTGGGATTATTTTTGCAGTCTTCCATATTGTGGGGATGGTGTTGGTGTTGAGTGAGGTGTTGTAAGTGTGTGTGAGTAGTGTTATTGCTTTGGGGCCTAGGTGTTTCAGATGTCTGATGTTTATGTTGTCTGGGCCTGTGGAGTTGTTGCTTTTGGAGCGTTGTAGTGCTTGTTTGACTTGTTGTTCTGTGATGGTTATGGGCGTGGTGTTGAGTTTTCGTATTTTGCGTTGTAGTTGTCTGTATGTTCTGTTGGTTTTGTGTTGTATTATGTTGGTGAATTGTTTGTTGAATGCTCGTGCTTTCTGTTTGTTGGATATTGCCGTGTGTTGTCCGAACTGTATTGTGGTGTTTTCTGGTGCTTTTTGTTCTTTGTTTGATAGTCTTGTTACTGTGTTTCAGAGTATGTGTTGTTTGTGTCTGTGGTTCCATGCATCCGTTAAGTGTTCTTTCCATAGCTCTTGTTTGTGTTTTTGGATTTGTGTGTCTATTTCTTTGTTTAGGTCTCTGATGCGTGGGTCTTGGTGGTTTTGTTGTCTGATGTCGTTTCTTTGGCTGATGAGTGTTCTGATGTGTTGTGGTAGGAGAAGTGATTTGCTTTTTATTTTTCCGTGGGGTATGTGGTGTTTGTCTGCTGTAAGTATGAGGTTTGTGAGCATGGTGTTGGCTGTGTGGATGTGGTCAGGTATGGTTATGTTCTCCAGTGCTGATTCTATTTCAGAGGTGTATCCTTCCCAGTCTGCTTTCCTGTAATTTGTGTAAGTTTGAAGGTGTTGTTGTAGGCGGAAAGGAGCACGCGTGTTGTGTGTGATTTTGATAGGAAGGTGGTCTGAACTGAGTGCGTGTATTGTGGTCCATGTTGTTCTGTTTGTGATGCTGTTGCTGGCTGTTGTGATGTCCGGTGATGTTGGTTGTTGGTTGATGTTTGTAGGTTTTCTGGTGGGTGTGTTTGTGTTTAGAGTGATTTGTTGGGAGTTTTGTAGTATGTCTGCAATGTGGGTGCCTCTGTGGTCGTCGTAGGGCGAGTGCCATTGTGTTGAGTGAGCGTTGATGTCTGCGGTTAGAATGGTGTTGTTCAGCGAGTTTATGTATTGGAAGGTGTTGGTGATGTCTGTGTCTTCTGTGGCGTGGTCTGGTCGGGTGGTATCTCTGGGGGGTATATACATGTTGCATATGTGTAGTCTTTTGTGGTTGGTTATGTGAATCTTTACGGTTTGAATTTCTGTAGTGTTGGTGTTAATGTTGTTGGGGATGTTCATGGGAGTGAATGTGACTGATTTGTGAATGTATGTGAGCAGTCCTCCTCCTCCCTTGTGTTCTCTGTCTTTCCTAATGCTGGTGTAGTTGGTGAGACGAGGTGTGTTGTGTTGTTTTTCTAGTTTGGTTTCTTGTATGGTGATGATGTCTGCGTGCTGTTGTGAGGCGAGTTCTTCTAGTTCTGTTTTCTTGTTTTGGATGCCGTTGATGTTTATTTGTAGTATGGTCAGTGTGTGTTTGTTGTTTTTGTTGGTGGGTGTTGTTCTTTGTGGGTTGTTCGGGGGTTGTGGTGTTGGGGTGTTTGTTGTTTGCGTGTGTGTTCTGCATGTCCACGTGTTTGTGTATTGGCGGGTGGTGATGCCGGAGCAATGTCTGTGTATCCAGTGTGGGTGTGTTGAGTTGCATCTGAGTGAGGTTTGTCTGCGTGTGATGATTCTATTGCAGCTATTGCAGGTCCAGGTTTGGGGGGGGTGGTCTTGTGTTTGTTGTATCTCTGTTGGAGTTGTCTGTCCGTGTTGCGTTTGAGGGTAGTGTTGGTGAGGCGAGTGTGTTGTTTTGGTCTGTTTGTGCTCTGCTGCCTGTTGGTGTCCTACGAGGTGTTGTTGTTCGTGGTGGTGTTTTGGGATGTAGTCTGCATTTCCATGTTATGTTGTATTGTCTAGTGTTTATGTTTGTGCAATGTTTGTGTACCCAGTGTGGTGTGTGGTGGTTGCATCTGAAGGATGCCTGTCTTCTTGTAATCTGTTGTGTGCAAATGTCGCATGTCCAGGTAGTTTGTTGTGTGTGTGTTTGTTGCGTGCGTGAGAGTGTCTGTGTGGGCCCCGGATTTGTCTCTATGTCCCCCGCCTGGAGCAAAAGGTCCGCCCGCCACCCTGCCAGGTTCAGGGGGCGGTTAGCCGAAAAAAAAAAAAACGGCCGTAAGGGCACCCCGTTCGGGGTGCAGGGATTGGTTCCTTGATTTGTCCCCCCGTTCGGGGGGAACCCTCCAACTGCGAGTAAGCCAAGGAGTTTGGAGGTACAGCAGGTTGACAGCAGTGTGATCGAGCAGATTAGATTAGAATTTGAATGGGGCTTCACTGATTTTTTAAAACAACAATGGCGGACAGTGTCCTGAGACGTATTCGGCGAAGGTGCAGGGCAATAGAGAGTGCCTGTCATCAAGGGTCTGCCGGTGAAAGTGAAGCACGCGCGATAAACATTTCAATTGCTAATTTAAGAAGAGTTAGTGACCAGTTTAGCGCTGATACTATTCAAAGTTTGATTCAAAGTCCAATAGATCTCCGATCTGTCATCATTGCGGGACCCACTCCTAATGGTGGACGTGTTTGTTCCCATGTGGCACATCGTTTGCACACAGGTAAAATGGCTACCATTTTTTGTCATTGGTTTTTCGTATGTATTTTTATTCGAACTACACACGGGTTTTACTGACGACTTGCTGTGACTTACCTTCTATCACCCTGTCAAACGTCGTTTTATACCAGTGGTTTTCCTGCAAATCAGTAGACTATTAAGTAACGCGATGGCTGTACACTTTTAAGCAATAACTAGTGATCTTTTAGTTATTCAATTATAAGTTTGAATTATTTTTTCTTGAGTAAAATGGTTAGAGAAAATAGCTGCTCGTGGTTTTGAAGCTGCATATACTTTTATGTACATCTGTGTCTATATGCCTGTACTGTATACAGTATATAAAAAACACGTAGTGATTCGTTTGCTTGAATTCCTTAATCCTTTTATTTCCATACTTTAGGTAGACGAGGAAGACCAGCACTTGACATTACAAGGGATCAAATTGAACTGCTCCCCACTCAGGGCTTTACAGTGAGAGCCATCACTGAGATGTTGTGTTGTTCCTCTTCATACCTGCATAAAAAAATGAAGTTTTTTCAGATTTCAGCCAGAAATAGATTTACTCCCATTCATGATGTTGACCTGGAAGAGCATGTCAGAAGATTGCACAGCCAATTTCCCAGATCAGGCTCGGAAGCAAGTGTTCTGCTACATACTCTTGTCCCTTCATGTATATATCATTATATTCATTGTGAAAGTGTACTTTCTTTATTGTGTTGTTTTATGAACCTGTTGCAGATGATGAGGGCATACCTGCGTGCTGATGGTATTGTAGTACAAAGAAAAAGAGTTCGAGAAATCCTCAACCGTATTGAGCCAGCTGCTGCAGCCCAGAGATGGAGCCAGACTGTGGCTAGAAGAACATACTATGTGCCATTCCCCAATAGTTTATGGCACATAGATGGGCATATGCGTCTCATTCGGTAATAAGGGATCATCTTATATTTGTACTCGTGGGAGCATTAGAAAGCCATATTGTATGGACAGCACAGATTAAATTGAATTTTATCATTTGTATATCCAAGTTACACAAACTCCAAATTGCCTCCATGTAGTCTTAAGTGCACAGCAATACCTTCTCTACCGAGATGATATTTCAAACAAGATATGAAACTTGATTGTTTTCTTGTATTTAATCATTATTCTTTTCATGTTTGTTTTACAGGTGGGTGTTTGTGACACATGCCGGCATTGATGGGAATTCCAGGCTAATAACGTACCTTCAACTGGAGCACAGACAACACAGCTTTGACAGTGTTGAAATATTTTGTCCAAGCCACCTGCCTGTATGGGTTACCCTCCAGAGTAAGATCCGACCATGGTGGTGAAAACACTGGTTGCTCTTTTAATGAACCTACTGCAGGGACAAGACACCAAAATTATTTCTAGCTCCAGCCAACACCCCATCACAATTTACTCACACCTCCCATGGCCTGATTATCCACCAACAGGGGCCCTTTTTGGATTATCATTTTGGCATAGGAACTTTCCTTTCCTATCCTAACCGAGTGAGATGAGCCGGTAGCACCTGGAGCAAAGATCGTCTAAATTTTAATAATGCTTAGCAAAGGTTCTGACCATCCTTTACGAAAGGAAAGGAGATATATTATGCAGCAGGAATATTTAAAGGGGAAGTCTTTTTTTATGTTGTTGTTGTTGTTGTTGTTGTCGACCCCACCCGTGCCCCGACATTGGGGGACCGGGCCCTCACTCCGTCTCCCGGATCCCCAGACCCCCCTCCTCCGCCCAGCGGGCGAGCAGGGCCGCCACTCCGCTTGGGTTTCGCCAGAGGTCCTCCGGAGTCAGTGTGGTGGGTATGTTTGTGCAGGTGAACAGGTGTTATGTGTCGTGCACTTGCGTGCCGCATAGCGCACAGAGTGGTGTTGGGTGTGTGTCCGGTGTAATGTTGTGTAGGTAGGAGTGGAGGGCTGGTGATTTGTTGGTTCGGAGTTGTGCTAGGAGTTGTCTGGTTCTGTGTGGTAGGTCTTGCTCTGATGGGTCTATTTCTGGTGCTGGTGCATGTATTACTTTGTTGTGTTGTCTGGTGTCCAAGTGTGTTTGTACAAAGTGGGTGTGTATGTCTTTCATGTTCTGTTTTATGGTGTCGTTGTTGGTGTCCTGTGGTGCTGTGTCTTTGTTGTGTGTGTAGTTGTTGTTGTGGAAGATTGTTTGTTTCTTTTGTCTGGGTGGTGGTGGTTGTTGAGTGAGTGGGTGTAGTGGGTGGGTTCGGTGTTGGGCTTTTTGTCTGATTTGCGATGCGTGTAGTTTTAGATGGGTGTTCAGTGGGAGAGTTTTTGTTTCCTCATGCAAGTGTTGTATGTTTGTGTCTTGTGTGCATCCTGTTGCTATTCTGAGTGCGGTGTTCTGTGTGGTCTGGAGTTTTGTCTTGTTTGTGTCCGATAGTGTTGGTGACCATATAGTGTTTGCGTATTCGAGGCGTGTGAGTGTGGTTGCTTTGTATGTGGTGAGTATAGTTTCTTTGGATTTTCCCCAGTGAGTGGTTGTTAAGGCTTTAAGTATTTTGTTTGATTGCTTGGCGCGGGTTAGAGTGTGTTGTGTGTGTTTTGAGAAGGTGAGTTTGGGGTCCCATGTTAATCCCAGTATTTTGGGTTCGCGGACTGTGGGTAGGGTGGTGTTATCTATTTGTAAAGTGAGCCTGTTGCTGTATTCTGCCGAATCCGGTGTGAACAGAGTGGTGGTGGTTTTGTCTGCGTTGAGTGTGAGTTGGTTCTGTTTTGTCCAGTTGTATATGTCGTGGAGATATTTTTGTACTTGTTGTTGTGCCTGTTGTGGTTTGACATGTGTGGATAGAATGGTGATGTCGTCTGCATATGTAACTGTGTGTACATTTGGAGGTGGTTGTGGTAAGTCTGCCATGTATATGTTGAATAGTGTTGGTGAAAGTACTCCCCCCTGTGGTACCCCCGTTTTCGTGTTTCTATGTTCTGATGTTTCCCCCCGGTATTGAGTGTATTGTCTGCGTCCCCTTATGTAGTTGAAGATGTATTTGATGATGATGTTTGGGGTGTTAGTGTTGTTGAGTTTGTTTGTGAGTGTGTGTAGGTTTACCGTGTCAAAGGCTTTGGACATGTCTAGGGCTATGGCAACTGTTCGTTGTGGTGGTTTTTGTTGATTGAAACCTGTGGCTATGATGTTGTGTATGTGGTGTAGTGCTGTGGTTGTGGAGTGTTGTTTTCGGAAGCCGTGTTGGTGAGAGGGTAGTTGAGTGTTGTTGGTAATGAAGGGTAGTATTACCTTTTCCATTGTTTTGGCTATTGGGCTGAGTAGTGCTATTGGTCTGTAAGATGGGCCGAGTGCGTGGTTTTTGTTGGGTTTTGGTATTGGGATTATTTTTGCAGTCTTCCATATTGCGGGGATGGTGTTGGTGTTGAGTGATGTGTTGTAAGTGTGTGTGAGTAGTGTTATTGCTTTGGGGCCTAGGTGTTTCAGATGTCTGATGTTTATGTTGTCTGGGCCTGTGGAGTTGTTGCTTTTGGAGCGTTGTAGTGCTTGTTTGACTTGTTGTTCTGTGATGGTTATGGGCGTGGTGTTGAGTTTTCGTATTTTGCGTTGTAGTTGTCTGTATGTTCTGTTGGTTTTGTGTTGTATTATGTTGGTGAATTGTTTGTTGAATGCTCGTGCTTTCTGTTTGTTGGATATTGCCGTGTGTTGTCCGAACTGTATTGTGGTGTTTTCTGGTGCTTTTTGTTCTTTGTTTGATAGTCTTGTTACTGTGTTCCAGAGTATGTGTTGTTTGTGTCTGTGGTTCCATGCATCCGTTAAGTGTTCTTTCCATAGCTCTTGTTTGTGTTTTTGGATTTGTGTGTCTATTTCTTTGTTTAGGTCTATGATGCGTGGGTCTTGGTGGTTTTGTTGTCTGATGTCGTTTCTTTGGCTGATGAGTGTTCTGATGTGTTGTGGTAGGAGAAGTGATTTGCTTTTTATTTTTCCGTGGGGTATGTGGTGTTTGTCTGCTGTAAGTATGAGGTTTGTGAGCATGGTGTTGGCTGTGTGGATGTTGTCAGGTATGGTTATGTTCTCCAGTGCTGATTCTATTTCAGAGGTGTATCCTTCCCAGTCTGCTTTCCTGTAATTTGTGTAAGTTTGAAGGTGTTGTTGTAGGCGGAAAGGAGCACGCGTGTTGTGTGTGATTTTGATAGGAAGGTGGTCTGAACTGAGTGCGTGTATTGTGGTCCATGTTGTTCTGTTTGTGATGCTGTTGCTGGCTGTTGTGATGTCCGGTGATGTTGGTTGTTGGTTGATGTTTGTAGGTTTTCTGGTGGGTGTGTTTGTGTTTAGAGTGATTTGTTGGGAGTTTTGTAGTATGTCTGCAATGTGGGTGCCTCTGTGGTCGTCGTAGGGAGAGTGCCATTGTGTTGAGTGAGCGTTGATGTCTGCGGTTAGAATGGTGTTGTTCAGCGAGTTTATGTATTGGAAGGTGTTGGTGATGTCTGTGTCTTCTGTGGCGTGGTCTGGTCGGGTGGTATCTCTGGGGGGTATATACATGTTGCATATGTGTAGTCTTTTGTGGTTGGTTATGTGAATCTTTACGGTTTGAATTTCTGTAGTGTTGGTGTTAATGTTGTTGGGGATGTTCATGGGAGTGAATGTGACTGATTTGTGAATGTATGTGAGCAGTCCTCCTCCTCCCTTGTGTTCTCTGTCTTTCCTAATGCTGGTGTAGTTGGTGAGACGAGGTGTGTTGTGTTGTTTTTCTAGTTTGGTTTCTTGTATGGTGATGATGTCTGCGTGCTGTTGTGAGGCGAGTTCTTCTAGTTCTGTTTTCTTGTTTTGGATGCCGTTGATGTTTATTTGTAGTATGGTCAGTGTGTGTTTGTTGTTTTTGTTGGTGGGTGTTGTTCTTTGTGGGTTGTTCGGCGGTTGTGGTGTTGGGGTGTTTGTTGTTTGCGTGTGTGTTCTGCATGTCCACGTGTTTGTGTATTGGCGGGTGGTGATGCCGGAGCAATGTCTGTGTATCCAGTGTGGGTGTGTTGAGTTGCATCTGAGTGAGGTTTGTCTGTGTGTGATGATTCTATTGCAGCTATTGCAGGTCCAGGTTTGGGGGGGTGGTCTTGTGTTTGTTGTATCTCTGTTGGAGTTGTCTGTCCGTGTTGCCTTTGAGGGTAGTGTTGGTGAGGCGAGTGTGTTGTTTTGGTCTGTTTGTGCTCTGCTGCCTGTTGGTGTCCTACGAGGTGTTGTTGTTCGTGGTGGTGTTTTGGGATGTAGTCTGCATTTCCATGTTATGTTGTATTGTCTAGTGTTTATGTTTGTGCAATGTTTGTGTACCCAGTGTGGTGTGTGGTGGTTGCATCTGAAGGATGTCTGTCTTCTTGTAATCTGTTGTGTGCAAATGTCGCATGTCCAGGTAGTTTGTTGTGTGTGTGTTTGTTGCGTGCGTGAGAGTGTCTGTGTGGGCCCCGGATTTGTCTCTATGTCCCCCGCCTGGAGCAAAAGGTCCGCCCGCCACCCTGCCAGGTTCAGGGGGCGGTTAGCCGAAAAAAAAAAAAAACGGCCGTAAGGGCACCCCGTTCGGGGTGCAGGGATTGGTTCCTTGATTTGTCCCCCCGTTCGGGGGGAACCCTCCAACTGCGAGTAAGCCAAGGAGTTTGGAGGTACAGCAGGTTGACAGCAGTGTGATCGAGCAGATTAGATAGAGTAGAATTTGAATGGGGCTTCACTGATTTATTTCATACAATTCATATCTAAAACACAGTTGAAAAATATTGGATTGTTAAAATATTTAAATACAAGAACTATATCAAGAAATTAACAAAACATAGTTTTTTTAGTTAGGAGAAAAGTCTAAAAACATATCACAAATGACAAACGTTGTGCCTCTCCTCCTCCTGTTCTTCAATGAAGCTGATCACCCTCCAGCTCCCGTTAGAAACATCGTGCTGCTGAAGGTGTGCCGGCAGAATGGTTGTGATACAGGAGGTGCTGTGGACTCTCCCAGAAACGAGGACCTAGTTTAGTTGTAGATCCAGTAAAACATAGTGCAAATGTGACATTATTTATAATGCACAGTTACAGTCTTGTGAATATTAAAAAATGTACTTCATGTAATGCAGGAAGCGAATATTTCAAACGAACTAAGGCAGCAAACAGTAAGAGCAAAATCGTGTTCCAAACATTAACTCTTTTTTTAAATGTCAATTAGCTTGTGAGTAATAAGACAAAATGTGACTGTCAGACAGAGAACTGTCAGAGCAAACGGCAGATTTTAGAAAGTCCTGCCGAAATAAATCTGCACCCGACTGCGACTGTCAGCGTTGAACTGCCGCCATTGCTGTCAAAGTCAGACACATCTCCAAAATTGTTGGAGCAAATTTTTAAGCAGGCTTCATCTTGATAAATTGACCACGTATTTGACATTTACACCATAACGTTACCGCCTAAAATAATCGTAAAACAAAATTTTGTGTAACAACAAGAGTAATATGTACCCCAAAAGCTTTCAAAGCGTCTGAAAGTTTTCTCCTCCGTTTTTGTTGGGGCTTGGCTCGAAATGCATCATGATTGGCCGCCCGAAGTCCACGTGTCTGTCGGACGTGCTCTCATTGGTCTACAATACCATCACGGATGAATAAATACTCAAAGGGCTTGCCAGGCAAGCCCTTTGAACCCTTTAAATACTCAATGGGCTTGCCTGGCAAGCCCTTTGAGTATTTATTCCATATTGCCCACTAGTTCACTAGTAAGGTCATTTTGACGCTTACTAGTGAACATGTAAGGCCATAAATGTGCCCACTAGTTCACTAGTAAGATCATTTTGAGGCTTACTAGTTGACATGTAAGCCACAAAACGCCCGCTAGTTCACTAGTAAGATAATTTTGAGGCTTCTAGTGAACATGTAAGCCACAGAACGCCCACTAGTTCACTAGTAAGATCATTTTGACGCTTACTAGTGAACATGTAAGCCACAAAACGCTCACTAGTTCACTAGTAAGGTCATTTTGACGCTTACTAGTGAACATGTAAGCCACAAAACGCTCACTGGTTCACTAGTAAGGTAATTTTGACGCTTACTAGTGAACATGTAAGCCACAAAACGCCCACTAGTTCCCTAGTAAGATCATTTTGACGCTTATTTATGAACATGTCAGCCACAAAACGCTCACTCGTTCACTAGTAAGATCATTTTGACGCTTACTAGTGAACATGTAAGCCACAAAACGCCCACTAGTTCACTAGTAAGGTCATTTTGACGCTTACTAGTGAACATGTAAGCCACAAAACGCCCACTAGTTCACTAGTAAGATAATTTTGAGGCTTCTAGTGAACATGTAAGCCACAGAACGCCCACTAGTTCACTAGTAAGATCATTTTGACGCTTACTAGTGAACATGTAAGCCACAAAACGCTCACTAGTTCACTAGTAAGATCATTTTGACGCTTACTAGTGAACATGTAAGGCCATAAATGTGCCCACTAGTTCACTAGTAAGTTCATTTTGAGGCTTACTAGTTGACATGTAAGCCACACATCGCCTACTAGTTCACTAGTAAGATCATTTTGAGGCTTACTAGTGAACATGTAAGCCACAAAACGCCCAATAGTTCACTAGTAAGATCATTTTGACGCTTACTAGTGAACATGTAAGCCACAAAACGCTCACTAGTTTACTAGTAAGGTCATTTTGACGCTTACTAGTGAACATGTAAGCCACAAAACGCTCACTAGTTCACTAGTAATGTCATTTTGACGCTTACTACTGAACATTTAAGGCCATAAATGTGCCCACTAGTTCACTGGTAAGATGATTTTGACGCTTACTAGTGAACATGTAAGGCCATAAATGTGCCCACTTGTAGTGCTAGTGACATTACACTGTACTTGCATTAAATGCAAATAAGGATGATTACGAAAACATGTAACGGTATCCTATTGGCTGTACGTTTCAAAATAGTGTCATCCCACCAGTCAGGGCTCATGATTTTGGAAATTCTGTGCCCACTTAGTTTTTTAAAACAACAATGGCGGACAGTGTCCTGAGACGTATTCGGCGAAGGTGCAGGGCAATAGAGAGTGCCTGTCATCAAGGGTCTGCCGGTGAAAGTGAAGCACGCGCGATAAACATTTCAATTGCTAATTTAAGAAGAGTTAGTGACCAGTTTAGCGCTGATACTATTCAAAGTTTGATTCAAAGTCCAATAGATCTCCGATCTGTCATCATTGCGGGACCCACTCCTAATGGTGGACGTGTTTGTTCCCATGTGGCACATCGTTTGCACACAGGTAAAATGGCTACCATTTTTTGTCATTG
This sequence comes from Hippocampus zosterae, assembly GCF_025434085.1. NCBI lineage: Eukaryota > Metazoa > Chordata > Actinopteri > Syngnathiformes > Syngnathidae > Hippocampus > Hippocampus zosterae. The sequence continues at coordinate 9,702,942 of NC_067457.1, forward strand.
GTTTTTCATATGTATTTTTATTCGAACTACACACGGGTTTTACTGACGACTTGCTGTGACTTACCTTCTATCACCCTGTCAAACGTCGTTTTATACCAGTGGTTTTCCTGCAAATCAGTAGACTATTAAGTAACGCGATGGCTGTACACTTTTAAGCAATAACTAGTGATCTTTTAGTTATTCAATTATAAGTTTGAATTATTTTTTTCTTGAGTAAAATGGTTAGAGAAAATAGCTGCTCGTGGTTTTGAAGCTGCATATACTTTTATGTACATCTGTGTCTATATGCCTGTACTGTATACAGTATATAAAAAACACGTAGTGATTCGTTTGCTTGAATTCCTTAATCCTTTTATTTCCATACTTTAGGTAGACGAGGAAGACCAGCACTTGACATTACAAGGGATCAAATTGAACTGCTCCCCACTCAGGGCTTTACAGTGAGAGCCATCACTGAGATGTTGTGTTGTTCCTCTTCATACCTGCATAAAAAAATGAAGTTTTTTCAGATTTCAGCCAGAAATAGATTTACTCCCATTCATGATGTTGACCTGGAGGAGCATGTCAGAAGATTGCACAGCCAATTTCCCAGATCAGGCTCGAAAGCAAGTGTTCTGCTACATACTCTTGTCCCTTCATGTATATATCATTATATTCATTGTGAAAGTGTACTTTCTTTATTGTGTTGTTTTATGAACCTGTTGCAGATGATGAGGGCATACCTGCGTGCTGATGGTATTGTAGTACAAAGAAAAAGAGTTCGAGAAATCCTCAACCGTATTGAGCCAGCTGCTGCAGCCCAGAGATGGAGCCAGACTGTGGCTAGAAGAACATACTATGTGCCATTCCCCAATAGTTTATGGCACATAGATGGGCATATGCGTCTCATTCGGTAATAAGGGATCATCTTATATTTGTACTCGTGGGAGCATTAGAAAGCCATATTGTATGGACAGCACAGATTAAATTGAATTTTATCATTTGTATATCCAAGTTACACAAACTCCAAATTGCCTCCATGTAGTCTTAAGTGCACAGCAATACCTTCTCTACCGAGATGATATTTCAAACAAGATATGAAACTTGATTGTTTTCTTGTATTTAATCATTATTCTTTTCATGTTTGTTTTACAGGTGGGTGTTTGTGACACATGCCGGCATTGATGGGAATTCCAGGCTAATAACGTACCTTCAACTGGAGCACAGACAACACAGCTTTGACAGTGTTGAAATATTTTGTCCAAGCCACCTGCCTGTATGGGTTACCCTCCAGAGTAAGATCCGACCATGGTGGTGAAAACACTGGTTGCTCTTTTAATGAACCTACTGCAGGGACAAGACACCAAAATTATTTCTAGCTCCAGCCAACACCCCCTCACAATTTACTCACACCTCCCATGGCCTGATTATCCACCAACAGGGGCCCTTTTTGGATTATCATTTTGGCATAGGAACTTTCCTTTCCTATCCTAACCGAGTGAGATGAGCCGGTAGCACCTGGAGCAAAGATCGTCTAAATTTTAATAATGTTTAGGAAAGGTTCTGACCATCCTTTACAAAAGGAAAGGAGATATATTATGCAGCAGGAATATTCAAAGGGGAAGTCTTTTTTTATGTTGTTGTTGTTGTTGTTGTCGACCCCACCCGTGCCCCGACATTGGGGGACCGGGCCCTCACTCCGTCTCCCGGATCCCCAGACCCCCCTCCTCCGCCCAGCGGGCGAGCAGGGCCGCCACTCCGCTTGGGTTTCGCCAGAGGTCCTCCGGTGTCAGTGTGGTGGGTATGTTTGTGCATGTGAACAGGTGTTGTGTGTCGTGCACTTGCGTGCCGCATAGCGCACAGAGTGGTGTTGGGTGTGTGTCCGGTGTAATGTTTTGTAGGTAGGAGTGGAGGGCTGGTGATTTGTTGGTTCGGAGTTGTGCTAGGAGTTGTCTGGTTCTGTGTGGTAGGTCTTGCTCTGATGGGTCTATTTCTGGTGCTGGTGCATGTATTACTTTGTTGTGTTGTCTGGTGTCCAAGTGTGTTTGTACAAAGTGGGTGTGTATGTCTTTCATGTTCTGTTTTATGGTGTCGTTGTTGGTGTCCTGTGGTGCTGTGTCTTTGTTGTGTGTGTAGTTGTTGTTGTGGAAGATTGTTTGTTTCTTTTGTCTGGGTGGTGGTGGTTGTTGAGTGAGTGGGTGTAGTGGGTGGGTTGGGTGTTGGGCTTTTTGTCTGATTTGCGATGCGTGTAGTTTTAGATGGATGTTCAGTGGGAGAGTTTTTGTTTCCTCATGCAAGTGTTGTATGTTTGTGTCTTGTGTGCATCCTGTTGCTATTCTGAGTGCTGTGTTCTGTGTGGTCTGGAGTTTTGTCTTGTTTGTGTCCGATAGTGTTGGTGACCATATAGTGTTTGCGTATTCGAGGCGTGTGAGTGTGGTTGCTTTGTATGTGGTGAGTATAGTTTCTTTGGATTTTCCCCAGTGAGTGGTTGTTAAGGCTTTAAGTATTTTGTTTGATTGCTTGGCGCGGGTTAGAGTGTGTTGTGTGTGTTTTGAGAAGGTGAGTTTGGGGTCCCATGTTAATCCCAGTATTTTGGGTTCGCGGACTGTGGGTAGGGTGGTGTTATCTATTTGTAAAGTGAGCCTGTTGCTGTATTCTGCCGGATCCGGTGTGAACAGAGTGGTGGTGGTTTTGTCTGCGTTGAGTGTGAGTTGGTTCTGTTTTGTCCAGTTGTATATGTCGTGGAGATATTTTTGTACTTGTTGTTGTGCCTGTTGTGGTTTGACATGTGTGGATAGAATGGTGATGTCGTCTGCATATGTAACTGTGTGTACATTTGGAGGTGGTTGTGGTAAGTCTGCCATGTATATGTTGAATAGTGTTGGTGAAAGTACTCCCCCCTGTGGTACCCCCGTTTTCGTGTTTCTATGTTCTGATGTTTCCCCCCGGTATTGAGTGTATTGTCTGCGTCCCCTTATGTAGTTGAAGATGTATTTGATGATGATGTTTGGGGTGTTAGTGTTGTTGAGTTTGTTTGTGAGTGTGTGTAGGTTTACCGTGTCAAAGGCTTTGGACATGTCTAGGGCTATGGCAACTGTTCGTTGTGGTGGTTTTTGTTGATTGAAACCTGTGGCTATGATGTTGTGTATGTGGTGTAGTGCTGTGGTTGTGGAGTGTTGTTTTCGGAAGCCGTGTTGGTGAGAGGGTAGTTGAGTGTTGTTGGTAATGAAGGGTAGTATTACCTTTTCCATTGTTTTGGCTATTGGGCTGAGTAGTGCTATTGGTCTGTAAGATGGGCCGAGTGCGTGGTTTTTGTTGGGTTTTGGTATTGGGATTATTTTTGCAGTCTTCCATATTGCGGGGATGGTGTTGGTGTTGAGTGATGTGTTGTAAGTGTGTGTGAGTAGTGTTATTGCTTTGGGGCCTAGGTGTTTCAGATGTCTGATGTTTATGTTGTCTGGGCCTGTGGAGTTGTTGCTTTTGGAGCGTTGTAGTGCTTGTTTGACTTGTTGTTCTGTGATGGTTATGGGCGTGGTGTTGAGTTTTCGTATTTTGCGTTGTAGTTGTCTGTATGTTCTGTTGGTTTTGTGTTGTATTATGTTGGTGAATTGTTTGTTGAATGCTCGTGCTTTCTGTTTGTTGGATATTGCCGTGTGTTGTCCGAACTGTATTGTGGTGTTTTCTGGTGCTTTTTGTTCTTTGTTAGATAGTCTTGTTACTGTGTTCCAGAGTATGTATTGTTTGTGTCTGTGGTTCCATGCATCCGTTAAGTGTTCTTTCCATAGCTCTTGTTTGTGTTTTTGGATTTGTGTGTCTATTTCTTTGTTTAGGTCTGTGATGCGTGGGTCTTGGTGGTTTTGTTGTCTGATGTCGTTTCTTTGGCTGATGAGTGTTCTGATGTGTTGTGGTAGGAGAAGTGATTTGCTTTTTATTTTTCCGTGGGGTATGTGGTGTTTGTCTGCTGTAAGTATGAGGTTTGTGAGCATGGTGTTGGCTGTGTGGATGTTGTCAGGTATGGTTATGTTCTCCAGTGCTGATTCTATTTCAGAGGTGTATCCTTCCCAGTCTGCTTTCCTGTAATTTGTGTAAGTTTGAAGGTGTTGTTGTAGGCGGAAAGGAGCACGCGTGTTGTGTGTGATTTTGATAGGAAGGTGGTCTGAACTGAGTGCGTGTATTGTGGTCCATGTTGTTCTGTTTGTGATGCTGTTGCTGGCTGTTGTGATGTCCGGTGATGTTGGTTGTTGGTTGATGTTTGTAGGTTTTCTGGTAGGTGTGTTTGCGTTTAGAGTGATTTGTTGGGAGTTCTGTAGTATGTCTGCAATGAGGGTGCCTCTGTGGTCGTCGTAGGGAGAGTGCCATTGTGTTGAGTGAGCGTTGATGTCTGCGGTTAGAATGGTGTTGTTCAGCGAGTTTATGTATTGGAAGGTGTTGGTGATGTCTGTGTCTTCTGTGGCGTGGTCTGGTCGGGTGGTATCTCTGGGGGGTATATACATGTTGCATATGTGTAGTCTTTTGTGGTTGGTTATGTGAATCTTTACGGTTTGAATTTCTGTAGTGTTGGTGTTAATGTTGTTGGGGATGTTCATGGGAGTGAATGTGACTGATTTGTGAATGTATGTGAGCAGTCCTCCTCCTCCCTTGTGTTCTCTGTCTTTCCTAATGCTGGTGTAGTTGGTGAGACGAGGTGTGTTGTGTTGTTTTTCTAGTTTGGTTTCTTGTATGGTGATGATGTCTGCGTGCTGTTGTGAGGCGAGTTCTTCTAGTTCTGTTTTCTTGTTTTGGATGCCGTTGATGTTTATTTGTAGTATGGTCAGTGTGTGTTTGTTGTTTTTGTTGGTGGGTGTTGTTCTTTGTGGGTTGTTCGGCGGTTGTGGTGTTGGGGTGTTTGTTGTTTGCGTGTGTGTTCTGCATGTCCACGTGTTTGTGTATTGGCGGGTGGTGATGCCGGAGCAATGTCTGTGTATCCAGTGTGGGTGTGTTGAGTTGCATCTGAGTGAGGTTTGTCTGTGTGTGATGATTCTATTGCAGCTATTGCAGGTCCAGGTTTGGGGGGGTGGTCTTGTGTTTGTTGTATCTCTGTTGGAGTTGTCTGTCCGTGTTGCCTTTGAGGGTAGTGTTGGTGAGGCGAGTGTGTTGTTTTGGTCTGTTTGTGCTCTGCTGCCTGTTGGTGTCCTACGAGGTGTTGTTGTTCGTGGTGGTGTTTTGGGATGTAGTCTGCATTTCCATGTTATGTTGTATTGTCTAGTGTTTATGTTTGTGCAATGTTTGTGTACCCAGTGTGGTGTGTGGTGGTTGCATCTGAAGGATGCCTGTCTTCTTGTAATCTGTTGTGTGCAAATGTCGCATGTCCAGGTAGTTTGTTGTGTGTGTGTTTGTTGCGTGCGTGAGAGTGTCTGTGTGGGCCCCGGATTTGTCTCTATGTCCCCCGCCTGGAGCAAAAGGTCCGCCCGCCACCCTGCCAGGTTCAGGGGGCGGTTAGCCGAAAAAAAAAAAAACGGCCGTAAGGGCACCCCGTTCGGGGTGCAGGGATTGGTTCCTTGATTTGTCCCCCCGTTCGGGGGGAACCCTCCAACTGCGAGTAAGCCAAGGAGTTTGGAGGTACAGCAGGTTGACAGCAGTGTGATCGAGCAGATTAGATAGAGTAGAATTTGAATGGGGCTTCACTGATTTATTTCATACAATTCATATCTAAAACACAGTTGAAAAATATTGGATTGTTAAAATATTTAAATACAAGAACTATATCAAGAAATTAACAAAACATAGTTTTTTTAGTTAGGAGAAAAGTCTAAAAACATATCACAAATGACAAACGTTGTGCCTCTCCTCCTCCTGTTCTTCAATGAAGCTGATCACCCTCCAGCTCCCGTTAGAAACATCGTGCTGCTGAAGGTGTGCCGGCAGAATGGTTGTGATACAGGAGGTGCTGTGGACTCTTCCAGAAACGAGGACCTAGTTTAGTTGTAGATCCAGTAAAACATAGTGCAAATGTGACATTATTTATAATGCACAGTTACAGTCTTGTGAATATTAAAAAATGTACTTCATGTAATGCAGGAAGCGAATATTTCAAACGAACTAAGGCAGCAAACAGTAAGAGCAAAATCGTGTTCCAAACATTAACTCTTTTTTTAAATGTCAATTAGCTTGTGAGTAATAAGACAAAATGTGACTGTCAGACAGAGAACTGTCAGAGCAAACGGCAGATTTTAGAAAGTCCTGCCGAAATAAATCTGCACCCGACTGCGACTGTCAGCGTTGAACTGCCGCCATTGCTGTCAAAGTCAGACACATCTCCAAAATTGTTGGAGCAAATTTTTAAGCAGGCTTCATCTTGATAAATTGACCACGTATTTGACATTTACACCATAACGTTACCGCCTAAAATAATCGTAAAACAAAATTTTGTGTAACAACAAGAGTAATATGTACCCCAAAAGCTTTCAAAGCGTCTGAAAGTTTTCTCCTCCGTTTTTGTTGGGGCTTGGCTCGAAATGCATCATGATTGGCCGCCCGAAGTCCACGTGTCTGTCGGACGTGCTCTCATTGGTCTACAATACCATCATGGATGAATAAATACTCAAAGGGCTTGCCAGGCAAGCCCTTTGAACCCTTTAAATACTCAATGGGCTTGCCTGGCAAGCCCTTTGAGTATTTATTCCATATTGCCCACTAGTTCACTAGTAAGGTCATTTTGACGCTTACTAGTGAACATGTAAGGCCATAAATGTGCCCACTAGTTCACTAGTAAGATCATTTTGAGGCTTACTAGTTGACATGTAAGCCACAAAACGCCCGCTAGTTCACTAGTAAGATAATTTTGAGGCTTCTAGTGAACATGTAAGCCACAGAACGCCCACTAGTTCACTAGTAAGATCATTTTGACGCTTACTAGTTGACATGTAAGCCACAAAACGCCCGCTAGTTCACTAGTAAGATAATTTTGAGGCTTCTAGTGAACATGTAAGCCACAGAACGCCCACTAGTTCACTAGTAAGATCATTTTGACGCTTACTAGTGAACATGTAAGCCACAAAACGCTCACTAGTTCACTAGTAAGGTCATTTTGACGCTTACTAGTGAACATGTAAGCCACAAAACGCTCACTGGTTCACTAGTAAGGTAATTTTGACGCTTACTAGTGAACATATAAGCCACAAAACGCCCACTAGTTCCCTAGTAAGATCATTTTGACGCTTATTTATGAACATGTCAGCCACAAAACGCTCACTCGTTCACTAGTAAGATCATTTTGACGCTTACTAGTGAACATGTAAGCCACAAAACGCCCACGAGTTCACTAGTAAGGTCATTTTGACGCTTACTAGTGAACATGTAAGCCACAAAACGCCCACTAGTTCACTAGTAAGATCATTTTGACGCTTACTAGTGAACATGTAAGGCCATAAATGTGCCCACTAGTTCACTAGTAAGTTCATTTTGAGGCTTACTAGTTGACATGTAAGCCACACATCGCCTACTAGTTCACTAGTAAGATCATTTTGAGGCTTACTAGTGAACATGTAAGCCACAAAACGCCCAATAGTTCACTAGTAAGATCATTTTGACGCTTACTAGTGAACATGTAAGCCACAAAACGCTCACTGGTTCACTAGTAAGGTAATTTTGACGCTTACTAGTGAACATGTAAGCCACAAAACGCCCACTAGTTCCCTAGTAAGATCATTTTGACGCTTATTTATGAACATGTCAGCCACAAAACGCTCACTCGTTCACTAGTAAGATCATTTTGACGCTTACTAGTGAACATGTAAGCCACAAAACGCCCACTAGTTCACTAGTAAGGTCATTTTGACGATTACTAGTGAACATGTAAGCCACAAAACGCCCACTAGTTCACTAGTAAGATCATTTTGACGCTTACTAGTGAACATGTAAGGCCATAAATGTGCCCACTAGTTCACTAGTAAGTTCATTTTGAGGCTTACTAGTTGACATGTAAGCCACACATCGCCTACTAGTTCACTAGTAAGATCATTTTGAGGCTTACTAGTGAACATGTAAGCCACAAAACGCCCAATAGTTCACTAGTAAGATCATTTTGACGCTTACTAGTGAACATGTAAGCCACAAAACGCTCACTAGTTTACTAGTAAGGTCAATTTGACGCTTACTAGTGAACATGTAAGCCACAAAACGCTCACTAGTTCACTATCCATCCATCCATCCATCCATAATAAGATAATTTTGACGCTTACTACTGAACATTTAAGGCCATAAATGTGCCCACTAGTTCACTGGTAAGATGATTTTGACGCTTACTAGTGAACATGCAAGGCCATAAATGTGCCCACTTGTAGTGCTAGTGACATTACACTGTACTTGCATTAAATGCAAATAAGGATGATTACGAAAACATGTAACGGTATCCTATTGGCTGTACGTTTCAAAATAGTGTCATCCCACCAGTCAGGGCTCATGATTTTGGAAATTCTGTGCCCACTTAGTTTTTTAAAACAACAATGGCGGACAGTGTCCTGAGACGTATTCGGCGAAGGTGCAGGGCAATAGAGAGTGCCTGTCATCAAGGGTCTGCCGGTGAAAGTGAAGCACGCGCGATAAACATTTCAATTGCTAATTTAAGAAGAGTTAGTGACCAGTTTAGCGCTGATACTATTCAAAGTTTGATTCAAAGTCCAATAGATCTCCGATCTGTCATCATTGCGGGACCCACTCCTAATGATGGACGTGTTTGTTCCCATGTGGCACATCGTTTGCACACAGGTAAAATGGCTACCATTTTTTGTCATTGGTTTTTCGTATGTATTTTTATTCGAACTACACACGGGTTTTACTGACGACTTGCTGTGACTTACCTTCTATCACCCTGTCAAACGTCGTTTTATACCAGTGGTTTTCCTGCAAATCAGTAGACTATTAAGTAACGCGATGGCTGTACACTTTTAAGCAATAACTAGTGATCTTTTAGTTTTTCAATTATAAGTTTGAATTATTTTTTTCTTGAGTAAAATGGTTAGAGAAAATAGCTGCTCGTGGTTTTGAAGCTGCATATACTTTTATGTACATCTGTGTCTATATGCCTGTACTGTATACAGTATATAAAAAACACGTAGTGATTCGTTTGCTTGAATTCCTTAATCCTTTTATTTCCATACTTTAGGTAGACGAGGAAGACCAGCACTTGACATTACAAGGGATCAAATTGAACTGCTCCCCACTCAGGGCTTTACAGTGAGAGCCATCACTGAGATGTTGTGTTGTTCCTCTTCATACCTGCATAAAAAAATGAAGTTTTTTCAGATTTCAGCCAGAAATAGATTTACTCCCATTCATGATGTTGACCTGGAGGAGCATGTCAGAAGATTGCACAGCCAATTTCCCAGATCAGGCTCGAAAGCAAGTGTTCTGCTACATACTCTTGTCCCTTCATGTATATATCATTATATTCATTGTGAAAGTGTACTTTCTTTATTGTGTTGTTTTCTGAACCTGTTGCAGATGATGAGGGCATACCTGCGTGCTGATGGTATTGTAGTACAAAGTAAAAGAGTTCGAGAAATCCTCAACCGTAGTGACCCAGCTGCTGCAGCCCAGAGATGGAGCCAGACTGTGGCTAGAAGAACATACTATGTGCCATTCCCCAATAGTTTATGGCACATAGATGGGCATATGCGTCTCATTCGGTAATAAGGGATCATCTTATATTTGTACTCGTGGGAGCATTAGAAAGCCATATTGTATGGACAGCACAGATTAAATTTGAATTTTATCATTTGTATATCCAAGTTACACAAACTCCAAATTGCCTCCATGTAGTCTTAAGTGCACAGCAATACCTTCTCTACCGAGATGATATTTCAAACAAGATATGAAACTTGATTGTTTTCTTGTATTTAATCATTATTCTTTTCATGTTTGTTTTACAGGTGGGTGTTTGTGACACATGCCGGCATTGATGGGAATTCCAGGCTAATAACGTACCTTCAACTGGAGCACAGACAACACAGCTTTGACAGTGTTGAAATATTTTGTCCAAGCCACCTGCCTGTATGGGTTACCCTCCAGAGTTAGATCCGACCATGGTGGTGAAAACACTGGTTGCTCTTTTAATGAACCTACTGCAGGGACAAGGCACCAAAATTATTTCTAGCTCCAGCCAACACCCCCTCACAATTTACTCACACCTCCCATGGCCTGATTATCCACCAACAGGGGCCCTTTTTGGATTATCATTTTGGCATAGGAACTTTCCTTTCCTATCCTAACCGAGTGAGATGAGCCGGTAGCACCTGGAGCAAAGATCGTCTAAATTTTAATAATGCTTAGGAAAGGTTCTGACCATCCTTTACGAAAGGAAAGGAGATATATTATGCAGCAGGAATATTTAAAGGGGAAGTCTTTTTTTTATGTTGTTGTTGTTGTTGTTGTCGACCCCACCCGTGCCCCGACATTGGGGGACCGGGCCCTCACTCCGTCTCCCGGATCCCCAGACCCCCCTCCTCCGCCCAGCGGGCGAGCAGGGCCGCCACTCCGCTTGGGTTTCGCCAGAGGTCCTCCGGAGTCAGTGTGGTGGGTATGTTTGTGCAGGTGAACAGGTGTTGTGTGTCGTGCACTTGCGTGCCGCATAGCGCACAGAGTGGTGTTGGGTGTGTGTCCGGTGTAATGTTGTGTAGGTAGGAGTGGAGGGCTGGTGATTTGTTGGTTCGGAGTTGTGCTAGGAGTTGTCTGGTTCTGTGTGGTAGGTCTTGCTCTGATGGGTCTATTTCTGGTGCTGGTGCATGTATTACTTTGTTGTGTTGTCTGGTGTCCAAGTGTGTTTGTACAAAGTGGGTGTGTATGTCTTTCATGTTCTGTTTTATGGTGTCGTTGTTGGTGTCCTGTGGTGCTGTGTCTTTGTTGTGTGTGTAGTTGTTGTTGTGGAAGATTGTTTGTTTCTTTTGTCTGGGTGGTGGTGGTTGTTGAGTGAGTGGGTGTAGTGGGTGGGTTGGGTGTTGGGCTTTTTGTCTGATTTGCGATGCGTGTAGTTTTAGATGGGTGTTCAGTGGGAGAGTTTTTGTTTCCTCATGCAAGTGTTGTATGTTTGTGTCTTGTGTGCATCCTGTTGCTATTCTGAGTGCTGTGTTCTGTGTGGTCTGGAGTTTTGTCTTGTTTGTGTCCGATAGTGTTGGTGACCATATAGTGTTTGCGTATTCGAGGCGTGTGAGTGTGGTTGCTTTGTATGTGGTGAGTATAGTTTCTTTGGATTTTCCCCAGTGAGTGGTTGTTAAGGCTTTAAGTATTTTGTTTGATTGCTTGGCGCGGGTTAGAGTGTGTTGTGTGTGTTTTGAGAAGGTGAGTTTGGGGTCCCATGTTAATCCCAGTATTTTGGGTTCGCGGACTGTGGGTAGGGTGGTGTTATCTATTTGTAAAGTGAGTCTGTTGCTGTATTCTGCCGGATCCGGTGTGAACAGAGTGGTGGTGGTTTTGTCTGCGTTGAGTGTGAGTTGGTTCTGTTTTGTCCAGTTGTATATGTCGTGGAGATATTTTTGTACTTGTTGTTGTGCCTGTTGTGGTTTGACATGTGTGGATAGAATGGTGATGTCGTCTGCATATGTAACTGTGTGTACATTTGGAGGTGGTTGTGGTAAGTCTGCCATGTATATGTTGAATAGTGTTGGTGAAAGTACTCCCCCCTGTGGTACCCCCGTTTTCGTGTTTCTATGTTCTGATGTTTCCCCCCGGTATTGAGTGTATTGTCTGCGTCCCCTTATGTAGTTGAAGATGTATTTGATGATGATGTTTGGGGTGTTAGTGTTGTTGAGTTTGTTTGTGAGTGTGTGTAGGTTTACCGTGTCAAAGGCTTTGGACATGTCTAGGGCTATGGCAACTGTTCGTTGTGGTGGTTTTTGTTGATTGAAACCTGTGGCTATGATGTTGTGTATGTGGTGTAGTGCTGTGGTTGTGGAGTGTTGTTTTCGGAAGCCGTGTTGGTGAGAGGGTAGTTGAGTGTTGTTGGTAATGAAGGGTAGTATTACCTTTTCCATTGTTTTGGCTATTGGGCTGAGTAGTGCTATTGGTCTGTAAGATGGGCCGAGTGCGTGGTTTTTGTTGGGTTTTGGTATTGGGATTATTTTTGCAGTCTTCCATATTGTGGGGATGGTGTTGGTGTTGAGTGAGGTGTTGTAAGTGTGTGTGAGTAGTGTTATTGCTTTGGGGCTTAGGTGTTTCAGATGTCTGATGTTTATGTTGTCTGGGCCTGTGGAGTTGTTGCTTTTGGAGCGTTGTAGTGCTTGTTTGACTTGTTGTTCTGTGATGGTTATGGGCGTGGTGTTGAGTTTTCGTATTTTGCGTTGTAGTTGTCTGTATGTTCTGTTGGTTTTGTGTTGTATTATGTTGGTGAATTGTTTGTTGAATGCTCGTGCTTTCTGTTTGTTGGATATTGCCGTGTGTTGTCCGAACTGTATTGTGGTGTTTTCTGGTGCTTTTTGTTCTTTGTTTGATAGTCTTGTTACTGTGTTCCAGAGTATGTGTTGTTTGTGTCTGTGGTACCATGCATCCGTTAAGTGTTCTTTCCATAGCTCTTGTTTGTGTTTTTGGATTTGTGTGTCTATTTCTTTGTTTAGGTCTGTGATGCGTGGGTCTTGGTGGTTTTGTTGTCTGATGTCGTTTCTTTGGCTGATGAGTGTTCTGATGTGTTGTGGTAGGAGAAGTGATTTGCTTTTTATTTTTCCGTGGGGTATGTGGTGTTTGTCTGCTGTAAGTATGAGGTTTGTGAGCATGGTGTTGGCTGTGTGGATGTTGTCAGGTATGGTTATGTTCTCCAGTGCTGATTCTATTTCAGAGGTGTATCCTTCCCAGTCTGCTTTCCTGTAATTTGTGTAAGTTTGAAGGTGTTGTTGTAGGCGGAAAGGAGCACGCGTGTTGTGTGTGATTTTGATAGGAAGGTGGTCTGAACTGAGTGCGTGTATTGTGGTCCATGTTGTTCTGTTTGTGATGCTGTTGCTGGCTGTTGTGATGTCCGGTGATGTTGGTTGTTGGTTGATGTTTGTAGGTTTTCTGGTGGGTGTGTTTGTGTTTAGAGTGATTTGTTGGGAGTTTTGTAGTATGTCTGCAATGTGGGTGTCTCTGTGGTCGTCATAGGGAGAGTGCCATTGTGTTGAGTGAGCGTTGATGTCTGCGGTTAGAATGGTGTTGTTCAGCGAGTTTATGTATTGGAAGGTGTTGGTGATGTCTGTGTCTTCTGTGGCGTGGTCTGGTCGGGTGGTATCTCTGGGGGGTATATACATGTTGCATATGTGTAGTCTTTTGTGGTTGGTTATGTGAATCTTTACGGTTTGAATTTCTGTAGTGTTGGTGTTAATGTTGTTGGGGATGTTCATGGGAGTGAATGTGTATATACTGTATATCTATAAAAAAAATCCTCGTCTCACCCCTCAGGTGGTGTCCATCCCTCATTCAGCTGGGGTCCTCTACCAGAGGCCAGGAAGCTTGAGGGTTCTGCGCAGTATCCTTGCCGTTCCCAGCACTGCACATTTCTGGACTGAGATGTCCGATGTTGTTCCCGGGATCTGTTGCAACCACTCATCATCTAGTTTGGGGGTCACTGCCCCGAGTGCTCCGACCACCACAGGCACGACTGTCCCCTTTACCTTCCAGGCTCTCTCCAGCTCCTCTCTGAGCCCTTGGGATTTCTCGAGTTTCTCGTGTTCCTTCTTTCTGATGTTTCCAGCACTTGGGACCGCTACATCCACTACAACGGCTTTCCTCTGCCCTTTATCTATCATCAGGATATCTGGTTGGTTCGCCATTACCATCTTGTCAGTCTGGATCTGGAAGTCCCATAGGATCTTCGCTCTGTCATTCTCCACCACCTTCGGAGGTGTTTCCCATTTTGACCTTGGGGTGTCCAGTCCATACTCCGCACAGATGTTTCGGTAGACTATGCCAGCCACCTGGTTATGGCGTTCCATATAGGCTTTCCCTGCCAGCACCTTACACCCTGCAGTTATGTGTTAGATCGTCTCAGGTGCCTCTTTGCACAACCTACACCTTGGGTCTTGGCTGGTGTGGTATATCTAGGCCTCGATGGCTCTGGTGCTCAGGGCCTGCTCCTGAGCAGCCAGGATGAGTGCCTCTGTGCTGTCCTTCAGGCCAGCCCTCTCTAGAACTCTGATCGGACTTCTTGAGATTGGCCACGGCAGTTATTGTCCGGTGGTACATCCCGTGTAGGGGCTTGTCCTCCCATGATGGTCCCTCTTCCAGCACCTCATCTTCTGTTCCCCATTGTCTGAGACATTCTCTGAGTACATCATCCGTTGGTGCCTTCTCCTTGATGTATTTGTGGAGCTTGGATGTTTCATCCTGGACAGTGGCTCTCACACTCACTAGTCCCCGGCCTCCTTCCTTTCGGCTTGTGTACAGTCTCAGGGTGCTGGATTTGGTATGGAACCCTCCATGCATGGTAACGAGCTTTCGGGTCTTAACATCCGTGGTCTGAATCTCTTCCTTTGGCCACCTTATTTTTCCTGCAGGGTATCTGATCACTGGAAAGGGCATAGCTGTTTATTGCCCGGGTCTTATTCTTGCCATTGAGCTGGCTTCTTAGGACTTGCCTCACTCGCTGGAGGTATTTGGCCGTAGCCGCTTTCCTTGTTGCCAGTTTGAGGTTGCCATTGGCTTGTGGTATACCGAGGTACTTGTAGCTGTCCTCAATGTCTGCTATTGTTCCTTCAGGGAGTGAGACCCCTTCAGTGCGGACTACCCTTCCTCTCTTAGTCACCATCCGACTACATTTCTCCATCACGAATGACATCCCGATGTCGCTGCTGTAGATCTTGATTGTGTGGATCAGGGAGTCTATGTCCCTTTCGCTCTTAGCAAACAGCTACATGTCATCCTTGTAGAGGAGGTGACTGATCGTAGCTCCATTTCTGAGGCGGTATCCATGGCCTGTCTTGGTGATTACTTGGCTTAGGGGGTTCAGTCCTATGCAGGACAGCAGTGGGGAGAGTGCATCACCTTGGTATATGCCACATTTGATGGACACTTGGGTAAGTGGCTTGCCATTGGCTTCAAGTGTGGTTTTCCACATCCTCATCAAGTTCGCAACGAAGGCTCTTAGGGTCCTGTTCACCTTATACACATCCAAGCATTCAGTGATCCATGTATGTGGCATCGAGTCATAGGCTTTCTTTTAATCAATCCAGGCTGTGCACAGGTTGGTACATCGGGACCTGCAGTCTTGTGCGACTGTTCTGTCAACCAGGAGCTGATGTTTGGCTCCCCTGGTATCTCTACCAATGCCCTTCCGTGCTTCGCTCTGGATCAGCTCTGTTGTTAGGACCCTGCCACTGAGCGTACACTTTCGCAGGTTGTGTTGCAAACAGCCTGTTTATTCGTCTGGCCTCATTCTCTTTCGTGTACCGCTTTAGGCGGCTGGACAAGGCTTGGAGCCTTTGTTTCGAGTGCTTCATATATGGTCATCTGGATGTACCTCTCAGGATCGGCCTTTTCATCACACCTCTCTGGACCTCAGTCAATTGACTCACATCTTTCCGAGCCGCCTTGATCTTAGCCTCCAACCGTCTTTTCCATGGTCGGTAATGTATCTCATGGCTTCCATGGTTGCTCTTATAGCCAAGCATCTCAAGGATCACTGATGCTGAAGCGTATATCAGTTCATTTCCGTGATCGTTACGGTAAGGATCGCCCTCAGTGCTGCATTCACACTTTCCAAGAGACTTTCAGGTGATACTTCACATAGCCGTTGTAATCGGATTCTAGGTTTCCCAGCTTTCATTCTTGCCATGATCTTAGCTTTCAGGTCAGTTGCTGCCTCGCTCAGCATTTCATTCATTGGGGCTGGCCTCCCAATCTCATCATCTGCATTCACTCTGGTATGAACTCCTCCTCTGATCTGGCAGCCTGGGGCCCCTCACTATGGAACCGGCGTTGTACCTCATCAATCTCAAGTTGTGACAGCAGTTGCCGTTTGTGGATGTTGGAACACTGAGTTACGAGTTGTTTCGTGGCCACCCGTGACTGTGGGTTTCGAAGTAACCATTTAGCCCACATTCTCTCCATGTAACCTCTCTGACTAGGCTTGCTTGAGTAGTAGCATTCCAACAGAGCCATGTTATTGCATCTTGCCCATCTCTGCTCCATTTTTCATCAAGGTGCTCTGGTTCCCCAGCACCTGACGCAGACCTTGTTTGGCCGGGCGACGTCTGAGCTGGCATGTCATTCATTTTATTGTCTCTCATCATTGTATGAGGTACGCATTAGCGTGAAGGCTCTTGCCCAAGGACCCACACTGAATGGTGTTATGTGCTCATTTTTTGCCCCAAGTGGGGAGCGGAGGGACGGGCGCTGGGGGGGGGACCATCGTGGTGGGGCGGGCCCCTACGCGGGATGTGCCACCGGACCGTGGCTGAGGTGGCTGATCTCAAGAAGTCCTGTCGGTGGCTGGAGGGGATTGGCCTGGGGGACAGCGCAGGGGCGCTCATCCTGGCTGCTCAGGAGCGGGCCTTGGGCGCCGGAGCCGTCGAGGCCCGGATGTGCCGCGCCGGACAGGACCCGGGGTGTGGGTTGTGCGGGGAGGCGCCTGGGACGATCCGGCACGTGGCTGCGGGGTGTGGGATGCTGGTAGGGGGGGCCTGCGTGGAGCGCCATGGCCAGGTGGCTGGCGTGGTCTGCCGAGGCATCTGTGCGGAGTGTGGACTGGGGGCCCCGGGGTCGGAGTGGGGGGCACCTCCGAGGGTGGTGGAGGGTGGTGGAGCGGGGATCCTGTGGGACTTCCGGATCCAGACTGGCGGGATGGTGGTGGCGAGCCAGCCAGATGTCGTGGTCGTGGATGGGGGGCGGAGGAGGGCCGTTGTGGTGGATGTGGCGGTCCCAGGTGGTGGAGGCATCGGGAGGGGGGAGCATGGGGGGCTCGGGGGGTACCAGGGGCTCGGGGAGGGGCTGGGGAGGGCCTGGGGGGTGGGGGTGGCGGTCGTGCCTGTGGTGGTCGGGGCGCTCGGGGCAGTGACCCCCGGACTGGATGGGTGGTTGCGACAGATCCCGGGACCAGCGTCGGACATCTCGGTCCGGAGGTGTACGGTGCTGGGAGCGGCGGGGGTACTGCGCTGGGCCCTCGGGCTTCCTGGCCTCTGGTGGAGGACCCGAGCTGAATGAGGGACGGACACCACCCGAGGACACCTCCTATTGGCTCCATGATAAGAGCTCCACCCAGCAAAGAATTAACCCTTTAAAACCTGATTCTGAGCTTTCACAATTATTTACCGCCATTTGCGTAATATCTACAGTATACAGAAGGAATCAAGCAATTTTTACCAATGTATCTGTAGGTGATGTTTATTTATTATGTACACAGAGATAAAGAGTAATGGCACAGCTCTGCAGTATCTTTCCACTTTTATATATGTATGCTATACTAAATAAAATGAATAGGGCACCATATAATGCAACAGTTATGCAACTCCCTAAATAATGATGTGAATTTTCAGTTGTTGCTAAATCAGTCAAAATGTTATAATTTGTGGTGTAGATGCGAATTTAGGAGAGCAGGACAATATAGCGCATTGCAATTGGAGCAGCAGCTTGGTTGATGATGTCCCCAAACCGGCTCATCTATTATATTTGTCGTGCAATACAATGAAAATGAGCACAATTGCAAAACATAGGCTTCTTATATTTTAAAATAAAATAATCACATGTTTACCGTTCTGGGGTTTCTACAATCATGAATGGAGGCATTATTTACAGCAGGTTGATGTTGTTGTTGTTGTTGTCGACCCCACCCGTGCCCCGACATTGGGGGACCGGGCCCTCACTCCGTCTCCCGGATCCCCAGACCCCCCTCCGCCGCCCAGCGGGCGAGCAGGGCCGCCACTCCGCTTGGGTTTCGCCAGAGGTCCTCCGGAGTCAGTGTGGTGGGTATGTTTGTGCAGGTGAACAGGTGTTGTGTGTCGTGCACTTGCGTGCCGCATAGCGCACAGAGTGGTGTTGGGTGTGTGTCCGGTGTAATGTTGTGTAGGTAGGAGTGGAGGGCTGGTGATTTGTTGGTTCGGAGTTGTGCTAGGAGTTGTCTGGTTCTGTGTGGTAGGTCTTGCTCTGATGGGTCTATTTCTGGTGCTGGTGCATGTATTACTTTGTTGTGTTGTCTGGTGTCCAAGTGTGTTTGTACAAAGTGGGTGTGTATGTCTTTCATGTTCTGTTTTATGGTGTCGTTGTTGGTGTCCTGTGGTGCTGTGTCTTTGTTGTGTGTGTAGTTGTTGTTGTGGAAGATTGATTGTTTCTTTTGTCTGGGTGGTGGTGGTTGTTGAGTGAGTGGGTGTAGTGGGTGGGTTGGGTGTTGGGCTTTTTGTCTGATTTGCGATGCGTGTACTTTTAGATGGGTGTTCAGTGGGAGAGTTTTTGTTTCCTCATGCAAGTGTTGTATGTTTGTGTCTTGTGTGCATCCTGTTGCTATTCTGAGTGCTGTGTTCTGTGTGGTCTGGAGTTTTGTCTTGTTTGTGTCCGATAGTGTTGGTGACCATATAGTGTTTGCGTATTCGAGGCGTGTGAGTGTGGTTGCTTTGTATGTGGTGAGTATAGTTTCTTTGGATTTTCCCCAGTGAGTGGTTGTTAAGGCTTTAAGTATTTTGTTTGATTGCTTGGCGCGGGTTAGAGTGTGTTGTGTGTGTTTTGAGAAGGTGAGTTTGGGGTCCCATGTTAATCCCAGTATTTTGGGTTCGCGGACTGTGGGTAGGGTGGTGTTATCTATTTGTAAAGTGAGCCTGTTGCTGTATTCTGCCGGATCCGGTGTGAACAGAGTGGTGGTGGTTTTGTCTGCGTTGAGTGTGAGTTGGTTCTGTTTTGTCCAGTTGTATATGTCGTGGAGATATTTTTGTACTTGTTGTTGTGCCTGTTGTGGTTTGACATGTGTGGATAGAATGGTGATGTCGTCTGCATATGTAACTGTGTGTACATTTGGAGGTGGTTGTGGTAAGTCTGCCATGTATATGTTGAATAGTGTTGGTGAAAGTACTCCCCCCTGTGGTACCCCCGTTTTCGTGTTTCTGTGTTCTGATGTTTCCCCCCGGTATTGAGTGTATTGTCTGCGTCCCCTTATGTAGTTGAAGATGTATTTGATGATGATGTTTGGGGTGTTAGTGTTGTTGAGTTTGTTTGTGAGTGTGTGTAGGTTTACCGTGTCAAAGGCTTTGGACATGTCTAGGGCTATGGCAACTGTTCGTTGTGGTGGTTTTTGTTGATTGAAACCTGTGGCTATGATGTTGTGTATGTGGTGTAGTGCTGTGGTTGTGGAGTGTTGTTTTCGGAAGCCGTGTTGGTGAGAGGGTAGTTGAGTGTTGTTGGTAATGAAGGGTAGTATTACCTTTTCCATTGTTTTGGCTATTGGGCTGAGTAGTGCTATTGGTCTGTAGGATGGGCCGAGTGCGTGGTTTTTGTTGGGTTTTGGTATTGGGATTATTTTTGCAGTCTTCCATATTGCGGGGATGGTGTTGGTGTTGAGTGATGTGTTGTAAGTGTGTGTGAGTAGTGTTATTGCTTTGGGGCCTAGGTGTTTCAGATGTCTGATGTTTATGTTGTCTGGGCCTGTGGAGTTGTTGTTTTTGGAGCGTTGTAGTGCTTGTTTGACTTGTTGTTCTGTGATGGTTATGGGCGTGGTGTTGAGTTTTCGTATTTTGCGTTGTAGTTGTCTGTATGTTCTGTTGGTTTTGTGTTGTATTATGTTGGTGAATTGTTTGTTGAATGCTCGTGCTTTCTGTTTGTTGGATATTGCCGTGTGTTGTCCGAACTGTATTGTGGTGTTTTCTGGTGCTTTTTGTTCTTTGTTAGATAGTCTTGTTACTGTGTTCCAGAGTATGTATTGTTTGTGTCTGTGGTTTCATGCATCCGTTAAGTGTTCTTTCCATAGCTCTTGTTTGTGTTTTTGGATTTGTTTGTCTATTTCTTTGTTTAGGTCTGTGATGCGTGGGTCTTGGTGGTTTTGTTGTCTGATGTCGTTTCTTTGGCTGATGAGTGTTCTGATGTGTTGTGGTAGGAGAAGTGATTTGCTTTTTATTTTTCCGTGGGGTATGTGGTGTTTGTCTGCTGTAAGTATGAGGTTTGTGAGCATGGTGTTGGCTGTGTGGATGTTGTCAGGTATGGTTAAGTTCTCCAGTGCTGATTCTATTTCAGAGGTGTATCCTTCCCAGTCTGCTTTCCTGTAATTTGTGTAAGTTTGAAGGTGTTGTTGTAGGCGGAAAGGAGCACGCGTGTTGTGTGTGATTTTGATAGGAAGGTGGTCTGAACTGAGTGCGTGTATTGTGGTCCATGTTGTTCTGTTTGTGATGCTGTTGCTGGCTGTTGTGATGTCCGGTGATGTTGGTTGTTGGTTGATGTTTGTAGGTTTTCTGGTAGGTGTGTTTGCGTTTAGAGTGATTTGTTGGGAGTTCTGTAGTATGTCTGCAATGAGGGTGCCTCTGTGGTCGTCGTAGGGAGAGTGCCATTGTGTTGAGTGAGCGTTGATGTCTGCGGTTAGAATGGTGTTGTTCAGCGAGTTTATGTATTGGAAGGTGTTGGTGATGTCTGTGTCTTCTGTGGCGTGGCCTGGTCGGGTGGTATCTCTGGGGGGTATATACATGTTGCATATGTGTAGTCCTTTGTGGTTGGTTATGTGAATCTTTACGGTTTGAATTTCTGTAGTGTTGGTGTTAATGTTGTTGGGGATGTTCATGGGAGTGAATGTGACTGATTTGTGAATGTATGTGAGCAGTCCTCCTCCTCCCTTGTGTTCTCTGTCTTTCCTAATGCTGGTGTAGTTGGTGAGACGAGGTGTGTTGTGTTGTTTTTCTAGTTTGGTTTCTTGTATGGTGATGATGTCTGCGTGCTGTTGTGAGGCGAGTTCTTCTAGTTCTGTTTTCTTGTTTTGGATGCCGTTGATGTTTATTTGTAGTATGGTCAGTGTGTGATTGTTGTTTTTGTTGGTGGGTGTTGTTCTTTGTGGGTTGTTCGGGGGTTGTGGTGTTGGGGTGTTTGTTGTTTGCGTGTGTGTTCTGCATGTCCACGTGTTTGTGTATTGGCGGGTGGTGATGCCGGAGCAATGTCTGTGTATCCAGTGTGGGTGTGTTGAGTTGCATCTGAGTGAGGTTTGTCTGCGTGTGATGATTCTATTGCAGCTATTGCAGGTCCAAGTTTGGGGGGGTGGTCTTGTGTTTGTTGTATCTCTGTTGGAGTTGTCTGTCCGTGTTGCGTTTGAGGGTAGTGTTGGTGAGGCGAGTGTGTTGTTTTGGTCTGTTTGTGCTCTGCTGCCTGTTGGTGTCCTACGAGGTGTTGTTGTTCGTGGTGGTGTTTTGGGATGTAGTCTGCATTTCCATGTTATGTTGTATTGTCTAGTGTTTATGTTTGTGCAATGTTTGTGTACCCAGTGTGGTGTGTGGTGGTTGCATCTGAAGGATGTCTGTCTTCTTGTAATCTGTTGTGTGCAAATGTCGCATGTCCAGGTAGTTTGTTGTGTGTGTGTTTGTTGCGTGCGTGAGAGTGTCTGTGTGGGCCCCGGATTTGTCTCTATGTCCCCCGCCTGGAGCAAAAGGTCCGCCCGCCACCCTGCCAGGTTCAGGGGGCGGTTAGCCGAAAAAAAAAAAAAACGGCCGTAAGGGCACCCCGTTCGGGGTGCAGGGATTGGTTCCTTGATTTGTCCCCCCGTTCGGGGGGAACCCTCCAACTGCGAGTAAGCCAAGGAGTTTGGAGGTACAGCAGGTTGACAGCAGTGTGATCGAGCAGATTAGATAGAGTAGAATTTGAATGGGGCTTCACTGATTTATTTCATACAATTCATATCTAAAACACAGTTGAAAAATATTTGATTGTTAAAATATTTAAATACAAGAACTATATCAAGAAATTAACAAAACATAGTTTTTTTAGTTAGGAGAAAAGTCTAAAAACATATCACAAATGACAAACGTTGTGCCTCTCCTCCTCCTGTTCTTCAATGAAGCTGATCACCCTCCAGCTCCCGTTAGAAACATCGTGCTGCTGAAGGTGTGCCGGCAGAATGGTTGTGATACAGGAGGTGCTGTGGACTCTCCCAGAAACGAGGACCTAGTTTAGTTGTAGATCCAGTAAAACAGTGCAAATGTGACATTATTTATAATGCACAGTTACAGTCTTGTGAATATTAAAAAATGTACTTCATGTAATGCAGGAAGCGAATATTTCAAACGAACTAAGGCAGCAAACAGTAAGAGCAAAATCGTGTTCCAAACATTAACTCTTTTTTTAAATGTCAATTAGCTTGTGAGTAATAAGACAAAATGTGACTGTCAGACAGAGAACTGTCAGAGCAAACGGCAGATTTTAGAAAGTCCTGCCGAAATAAATCTGCACCCGACTGCGACTGTCAGCGTTGAACTGCCGCCATTGCTGTCAAAGTCAGACACATCTCCAAAATTGTTGGAGCAAATTTTTAAGCAGGCTTCATCTTGATAAATTGACCACGTATTTGACATTTACACCATAACGTTACCGCCTAAAATAATCGTAAAACAAAATTTTGTGTAACAACAAGAGTAATATGTACCCCAAAAGCTTTCAAAGCGTCTGAAAGTTTTCTCCTCCGTTTTTGTTGGGGCTTGGCTCGAAATGCATCATGATTGGCCGCCCGAAGTCCACGTGTCTGTCGGACGTGCTCTCATTGGTCTACAATACCATCACGGATGAATAAATACTCAAAGGGCTTGCCAGGCAAGCCCTTTGAACCCTTTAAATACTCAATGGGCTTGCCTGGCAAGCCCTTTGAGTATTTATTCCATATTGCCCACTAGTTCACTAGTAAGGTCATTTACTAGTTTATGTAAAACATGTAAGGTCATTTACATTTATGGCCTTACATGTTCACTAGTAAGGTCATTTACTAGTTTATGTAAAACATGTAAGGTCATTTACATTTATGGCCTTACATGTTCACTAGTAAGAGGGCAAGCCCTTTGAGTATTTATTCCATATTGCCCACTAGTTCACTAGTAAGGTCATTTTGACGCTTACTAGTGAACATGTAAGGCCATAAATGTGCCCACTAGTTCACTAGTAAGATCATTTTGAGGCTTACTAGTTGACATGTAAGCCACAAAACGCCCGCTAGTTCACTAGTAAGATAATTTTGAGGCTTCTAGTGAACATGTAAGCCACAGAACGCCCACTAGTTCACTAGTAACATCATTTTGACGCTTACTAGTGAACATGTAAGCCACAAAACGCTCACTAGTTCACTAGTAAGGTCATTTTGACGCTTACTAGTGAACATGTAAGCCACAAAACGCTCACTGGTTCACTAGTAAGGTAATTTTGACGCTTACTAGTGAACATGTAAGCCACAAAACGCCCACTAGTTCCCTAGTAAGATCATTTTGACGCTTATTTATGAACATGTCAGCCACAAAACGCTCACTCGTTCACTAGTAAGATCATTTTGACGCTTACTAGTGAACATGTAAGCCACAAAACGCCCACTAGTTCACTAGTAAGGTCATTTTGACGCTTACTAGTGAACATGTAAGCCACAAAACGCCCACTAGTTCACTAGTAAGTTCATTTTGAGGCTTACTAGTTGACATGTAAGCCACACATCGCCTACTAGTTCACTAGTAAGATCATTTTGAGGCTTACTAGTGAACATGTAAGCCACAAAACGCCCAATAGTTCACTAGTAAGATCATTTTGACGCTTACTAGTGAACATGTAAGCCACAAAACGCTCACTAGTTTACTAGTAAGGTCAATTTGACGCTTACTAGTGAACATGTAAGCCACAAAACGCTCACTAGTTCACTATCCATCCATCCATCCATAATAAGATAATTTTGACGCTTACTACTGAACATTTAAGGCCATAAATGTGCCCACTAGTTCACTGGTAAGATGATTTTGACGCTTACTAGTGAACATGCAAGGCCATAAATGTGCCCACTTGTAGTGCTAGTGACATTACACTGTACTTGCATTAAATGCAAATAAGGATGATTACGAAAACATGTAACGGTACCCTATTGGCTGTACGTTTCAAAATAGTGTCATCCCACCAGTCAGGGCTCATGATTTTGGAAATTCTGTGCCCACTTAGTTTTTTAAAACAACAATGGCGGACAGTGTCCTGAGACGTATTCGGCGAAGGTGCAGGGCAATAGAGAGTGCCTGTCATCAAGGGTCTGCCGGTGAAAGTGAAGCACGCGCGATAAACATTTCAATTGCTAATTTAAGAAGAGTTAGTGACCAGTTTAGCGCTGATACTATTCAAAGTTTTATTCAAAGTCCAATAGATCTCCGATCTGTCATCATTGCGGGACCCACTCCTAATGGTGGACGTGTTTGTTCCCATGTGGCACATCGTTTGCACACAGGTAAAATGGCTACCATTTTTTGTCATTGGTTTTTCGTATGTATTTTTATTCGAACTACACACGGGTTTTACTGACGACTTGCTGTGACTTACCTTCTATCACCCTGTCAAACGTCGTTTTATACCAGTGGTTTTCCTGCAAATCAGTAGACTATTAAGTAACGCGATGGCTGTACACTTTTAAGCAATAACTAGTGATCTTTTAGTTATTCAATTATAAGTTTGAATTATTTTTTTCTTGAGTAAAATGGTTAGAGAAAATAGCTGCTCGTGGTTTTGAAGCTGCATATACTTTTATGTACATCTGTGTCTATATGCCTGTACTGTATACAGTATATAAAAAACACGTAGTGATTCGTTTGCTTGAATTCCTTAATCCTTTTATTTCCATACTTTAGGTAGACAAGGAAGACCAGCACTTGACATTACAAGGGATCAAATTGAACTGCTCCCCACTCAGGGCTTTACAGTGAGAGCCATCACTGAGATGTTGTGTTGTTCCTCTTCATACCTGCATAAAAAAATGAAGTTTTTTCAGATTTCAGCCAGAAATAGATTTACTCCCATTCATGATGTTGACCTGGAGGAGCATGTCAGAAGATTGCACAGCCAATTTCCCAGATCAGGCTCGAAAGCAAGTGTTCTGCTACATACTCTTGTCCCTTCATGTATATATCATTATATTCATTGTGAAAGTGTACTTTCTTTATTGTGTTGTTTTATGAACCTGTTGCAGATGATGAGGGCATACCTGCGTGCTGATGGTATTGTAGTACAAAGAAAAAGAGTTCGAGAAATCCTCAACCGTATTGAGCCAGCTGCTGCAGCCCAGAGATGGAGCCAGACTGTGGCTAGAAGAACATACTATGTGCCATTCCCCAATAGTTTATGGCACATAGATGGGCATATGCGTCTCATTCGGTAATAAGGGATCATCTTATATTTGTACTCGTGGGAGCATTAGAAAGCCATATTGTATGGACAGCACAGATTAAATTGAATTTTATCATTTGTATATCCAAGTTACACAAACTCCAAATTGCCTCCATGTAGTCTTAAGTGCACAGCAATACCTTCTCTACCGAGATGATATTTCAAACAAGATATGAAACTTGATTGTTTTCTTGTATTTAATCATTATTCTTTTCATGTTTGTTTTACAGGTGGGTGTTTGTGACACATGCCGGCATTGATGGGAATTCCAGGCTAATAACGTACCTTCAACTGGAGCACAGACAACACAGCTTTGACAGTGTTGAAATATTTTGTCCAAGCCACCTGCCTGTATGGGTTACCCTCCAGAGTAAGATCCGACCATGGTGGTGAAAACACTGGTTGCTCTTTTAATGAACCTACTGCAGGGACAAGACACCAAAATTATTTCTAGCTCCAGCCAACACCCCCTCACAATTTACTCACACCTCCCATGGCCTGATTATCCACCAACAGGGGCCCTTTTTGGATTATCATTTTGGCATAGGAACTTTCCTTTCCTATCCTAACCGAGTGAGATGAGCCGGTAGCACCTGGAGCAAAGATCGTCTAAATTTTAATAATGCTTAGGAAAGGTTCTGACCATCCTTTACAAAAGGAAAGGAGATATATTATGCAGCAGGAATATTCAAAGGGGAAGTCTTTTTTTATGTTGTTGTTGTTGTTGTTGTCGACCCCACCCGTGCCCCGACATTGGGGGACCGGGCCCTCACTCCGTCTCCCGGATCCCCAGACCCCCCTCCTCCGCCCAGCGGGCGAGCAGGGCCGCCACTCCGCTTGGGTTTCGCCAGAGGTCCTCCGGAGTCAGTGTGGTGGGTATGTTTGTGCATGTGAACAGGTGTTGTGTGTCGTGCACTTGCGTGCCGCATAGCGCACAGAGTGGTGTTGGGTGTGTGTCCGGTGTAATGTTGTGTAGGTAGGAGTGGAGGGCTGGTGATTTGTTGGTTCGGAGTTGTGCTAGGAGTTGTCTGGTTCTGTGTGGTAGGTCTTGCTCTGATGGGTCTATTTCTGGTGCTGGTGCATGTATTACTTTGTTGTGTTGTCTGGTGTCCAAGTGTGTTTGTACAAAGTGGGTGTGTATGTCTTTCATGTTCTGTTTTATGGTGTCGTTGTTGGTGTCCTGTGGTGCTGTGTCTTTGTTGTGTGTGTAGTTGTTGTTGTGGAAGATTGTTTGTTTCTTTTGTCTGGGTGGTGGTGGTTGTTGAGTGAGTGGGTGTAGTGGGTGGGTTGGGTGTTGGGCTTTTTGTCTGATTTGCGATGCGTGTAGTTTTAGATGGATGTTCAGTGGGAGAGTTTTTGTTTCCTCATGCAAGTGTTGTATGTTTGTGTCTTGTGTGCATCCTGTTGCTATTCTGAGTGCTGTGTTCTGTGTGGTCTGGAGTTTTGTCTTGTTTGTGTCCGATAGTGTTGGTGACCATATAGTGTTTGCGTATTCGAGGCGTGTGAGTGTGGTTGCTTTGTATGTGGTGAGTATAGTTTCTTTGGATTTTCCCCAGTGAGTGGTTGTTAAGGCTTTAAGTATTTTGTTTGATTGCTTGGCGCGGGTTAGAGTGTGTTGTGTGTGTTTTGAGAAGGTGAGTTTGGGGTCCCATGTTAATCCCAGTATTTTGGGTTCGCGGACTGTGGGTAGGGTGGTGTTATCTATTTGTAAAGTGAGCCTGTTGCTGTATTCTGCCGGATCCGGTGTGAACAGAGTGGTGGTGGTTTTGTCTGCGTTGAGTGTGAGTTGGTTCTGTTTTGTCCAGTTGTATATGTCGTGGAGATATTTTTGTACTTGTTGTTGTGCCTGTTGTGGTTTGACATGTGTGGATAGAATGGTGATGTCGTCTGCATATGTAACTGTGTGTACATTTGGAGGTGGTTGTGGTAAGTCTGCCATGTATATGTTGAATAGTGTTGGTGAAAGTACTCCCCCCTGTGGTACCCCCGTTTTCGTGTTTCTATGTTCTGATGTTTCCCCCCGGTATTGAGTGTATTGTCTGCGTCCCCTTATGTAGTTGAAGATGTATTTGATGATGATGTTTGGGGTGTTAGTGTTGTTGAGTTTGTTTGTGAGTGTGTGTAGGTTTACCGTGTCAAAGGCTTTGGACATGTCTAGGGCTATGGCAACTGTTCGTTGTGGTGGTTTTTGTTGATTGAAACCTGTGGCTATGATGTTGTGTATGTGGTGTAGTGCTGTGGTTGTGGAGTGTTGTTTTCGGAAGCCGTGTTGGTGAGAGGGTAGTTGAGTGTTGTTGGTAATGAAGGGTAGTATTACCTTTTCCATTGTTTTGGCTATTGGGCTGAGTAGTGCTATTGGTCTGTAAGATGGGCCGAGTGCGTGGTTTTTGTTGGGTTTTGGTATTGGGATTATTTTTGCAGTCTTCCATATTGCGGGGATGGTGTTGGTGTTGAGTGATGTGTTGTAAGTGTGTGTGAGTAGTGTTATTGCTTTGGGGCCTAGGTGTTTCAGATGTCTGATGTTTATGTTGTCTGGGCCTGTGGAGTTGTTGCTTTTGGAGCGTTGTAGTGCTTGTTTGACTTGTTGTTCTGTGATGGTTATGGGCGTGGTGTTGAGTTTTCGTATTTTGCGTTGTAGTTGTCTGTATGTTCTGTTGGTTTTGTGTTGTATTATGTTGGTGAATTGTTTGTTGAATGCTCGTGCTTTCTGTTTGTTGGATATTGCCGTGTGTTGTCCGAACTGTATTGTGGTGTTTTCTGGTGCTTTTTGTTCTTTGTTAGATAGTCTTGTTACTGTGTTCCAGAGTATGTATTGTTTGTGTCTGTGGTTCCATGCATCCGTTAAGTGTTCTTTCCATAGCTCTTGTTTGTGTTTTTGGATTTGTGTGTCTATTTCTTTGTTTAGGTCTGTGATGCGTGGGTCTTGGTGGTTTTGTTGTCTGATGTCGTTTCTTTGGCTGATGAGTGTTCTGATGTGTTGTGGTAGGAGAAGTGATTTGCTTTTTATTTTTCCGTGGGGTATGTGGTGTTTGTCTGCTGTAAGTATGAGGTTTGTGAGCATGGTGTTGGCTGTGTGGATGTTGTCAGGTATGGTTATGTTCTCCAGTGCTGATTCTATTTCAGAGGTGTATCCTTCCCAGTCTGCTTTCCTGTAATTTGTGTAAGTTTGAAGGTGTTGTTGTAGGCGGAAAGGAGCACGCGTGTTGTGTGTGATTTTGATAGGAAGGTGGTCTGAACTGAGTGCGTGTATTGTGGTCCATGTTGTTCTGTTTGTGATGCTGTTGCTGGCTGTTGTGATGTCCGGTGATGTTGGTTGTTGGTTGATGTTTGTAGGTTTTCTGGTAGGTGTGTTTGCGTTTAGAGTGATTTGTTGGGAGTTCTGTAGTATGTCTGCAATGAGGGTGCCTCTGTGGTCGTCGTAGGGAGAGTGCCATTGTGTTGAGTGAGCGTTGATGTCTGCGGTTAGAATGGTGTTGTTCAGCGAGTTTATGTATTGGAAGGTGTTGGTGATGTCTGTGTCTTCTGTGGCGTGGTCTGGTCGGGTGGTATCTCTGGGGGGTATATACATGTTGCATATGTGTAGTCTTTTGTGGTTGGTTATGTGAATCTTTACGGTTTGAATTTCTGTAGTGTTGGTGTTAATGTTGTTGGGGATGTTCATGGGAGTGAATGTGACTGATTTGTGAATGTATGTGAGCAGTCCTCCTCCTCCCTTGTGTTCTCTGTCTTTCCTAATGCTGGTGTAGTTGGTGAGACGAGGTGTGTTGTGTTGTTTTTCTAGTTTGGTTTCTTGTATGGTGATGATGTCTGCGTGCTGTTGTGAGGCGAGTTCTTCTAGTTCTGTTTTCTTGTTTTGGATGCCGTTGATGTTTATTTGTAGTATGGTCAGTGTGTGTTTGTTGTTTTTGTTGGTGGGTGTTGTTCTTTGTGGGTTGTTCGGCGGTTGTGGTGTTGGGGTGTTTGTTGTTTGCGTGTGTGTTCTGCATGTCCACGTGTTTGTGTATTGGCGGGTGGTGATGCCGGAGCAATGTCTGTGTATCCAGTGTGGGTGTGTTGAGTTGCATCTGAGTGAGGTTTGTCTGTGTGTGATGATTCTATTGCAGCTATTGCAGGTCCAGGTTTGGGGGGGTGGTCTTGTGTTTGTTGTATCTCTGTTGGAGTTGTCTGTCCGTGTTGCCTTTGAGGGTAGTGTTGGTGAGGCGAGTGTGTTGTTTTGGTCTGTTTGTGCTCTGCTGCCTGTTGGTGTCCTACGAGGTGTTGTTGTTCGTGGTGGTGTTTTGGGATGTAGTCTGCATTTCCATGTTATGTTGTATTGTCTAGTGTTTATGTTTGTGCAATGTTTGTGTACCCAGTGTGGTGTGTGGTGGTTGCATCTGAAGGATGTCTGTCTTCTTGTAATCTGTTGTGTGCAAATGTCGCATGTCCAGGTAGTTTGTTGTGTGTGTGTTTGTTGCGTGCGTGAGAGTGTCTGTGTGGGCCCCGGATTTGTCTCTATGTCCCCCGCCTGGAGCAAAAGGTCCGCCCGCCACCCTGCCAGGTTCAGGGGGCGGTTAGCCGAAAAAAAAAAAAACGGCCGTAAGGGCACCCCGTTCGGGGTGCAGGGATTGGTTCCTTGATTTGTCCCCCCGTTCGGGGGGAACCCTCCAACTGCGAGTAAGCCAAGGAGTTTGGAGGTACAGCAGGTTGACAGCAGTGTGATCGAGCAGATTAGATAGAGTAGAATTTGAATGGGGCTTCACTGATTTATTTCATACAATTCATATCTAAAACACAGTTGAAAAATATTGGATTGTTAAAATATTTAAATACAAGAACTATATCAAGAAATTAACAAAACATAGTTTTTTTAGTTAGGAGAAAAGTCTAAAAACATATCACAAATGACAAACGTTGTGCCTCTCCTCCTCCTGTTCTTCAATGAAGCTGATCACCCTCCAGCTCCCGTTAGAAACATCGTGCTGCTGAAGGTGTGCCGGCAGAATGGTTGTGATACAGGAGGTGCTGTGGACTCTCCCAGAAACGAGGACCTAGTTTAGTTGTAGATCCAGTAAAACATAGTGCAAATGTGACATTATTTATAATGCACAGTTACAGTCTTGTGAATATTAAAAAATGTACTTCATGTAATGCAGGAAGCGAATATTTCAAACGAACTAAGGCAGCAAACAGTAAGAGCAAAATCGTGTTCCAAACATTAACTCTTTTTTTAAATGTCAATTAGCTTGTGAGTAATAAGACAAAATGTGACTGTCAGACAGAGAACTGTCAGAGCAAACGGCAGATTTTAGAAAGTCCTGCCGAAATAAATCTGCACCCGACTGCGACTGTCAGCGTTGAACTGCCGCCATTGCTGTCAAAGTCAGACACATCTCCAAAATTGTTGGAGCAAATTTTTAAGCAGGCTTCATCTTGATAAATTGACCACGTATTTGACATTTACACCATAACGTTACCGCCTAAAATAATCGTAAAACAAAATTTTGTGTAACAACAAGAGTAATATGTACCCCAAAAGCTTTCAAAGCGTCTGAAAGTTTTCTCCTCCGTTTTTGTTGGGGCTTGGCTCGAAATGCATCATGATTGGCCGCCCGAAGTCCACGTGTCTGTCGGACGTGCTCTCATTGGTCTACAATACCATCACGGATGAATAAATACTCAAAGGGCTTGCCAGGCAAGCCCTTTGAACCCTTTAAATACTCAATGGGCTTGCCTGGCAAGCCCTTTGAGTATTTATTCCATATTGCCCACTAGTTCACTAGTAAGGTCATTTTGACGCTTACTAGTGAACATGTAAGGCCATAAATGTGCCCACTAGTTCACTAGTAAGATCATTTTGAGGCTTACTAGTTGACATGTAAGCCACAAAACGCCCGCTAGTTCACTAGTAAGATAATTTTGAGGCTTCTAGTGAACATGTAAGCCACAGAACGCCCACTAGTTCACTAGTAAGATCATTTTGACGCTTACTAGTGAACATGTAAGCCACAAAACGCTCACTAGTTCACTAGTAAGGTCATTTTGACGCTTACTAGTGAACATGTAAGCCACAAAACGCTCACTGGTTCACTAGTAAGGTAATTTTGACGCTTACTAGTGAACATGTAAGCCACAAAACGCCCACTAGTTCCCTAGTAAGATCATTTTGACGCTTATTTATGAACATGTCAGCCACAAAACGCTCACTCGTTCACTAGTAAGATCATTTTGACGCTTACTAGTGAACATGTAAGCCACAAAACGCCCACTAGTTCACTAGTAAGGTCATTTTGACGCTTACTAGTGAACATGTAAGCCACAAAACGCCCACTAGTTCACTAGTAAGTTCATTTTGAGGCTTACTAGTTGACATGTAAGCCACACATCGCCTACTAGTTCACTAGTAAGATCATTTTGAGGCTTACTAGTGAACATGTAAGCCACAAAACGCCCAATAGTTCACTAGTAAGATCATTTTGACGCTTACTAGTGAACATGTAAGCCACAAAACGCTCACTAGTTTACTAGTAAGGTCAATTTGACGCTTACTAGTGAACATGTAAGCCACAAAACGCTCACTAGTTCACTATCCATCCATCCATCCATAATAAGATAATTTTGACGCTTACTACTGAACATTTAAGGCCATAAATGTGCCCACTAGTTCACTGGTAAGATGATTTTGACGCTTACTAGTGAACATGCAAGGCCATAAATGTGCCCACTTGTAGTGCTAGTGACATTACACTGTACTTGCATTAAATGCAAATAAGGATGATTACGAAAACATGTAACGGTATCCTATTGGCTGTACGTTTCAAAATAGTGTCATCCCACCAGTCAGGGCTCATGATTTTGGAAATTCTGTGCCCACTTAGTTTTTTAAAACAACAATGGCGGACAGTGTCCTGAGACGTATTCGGCGAAGGTGCAGGGCAATAGAGAGTGCCTGTCATCAAGGGTCTGCCGGTGAAAGTGAAGCACGCGCGATAAACATTTCAATTGCTAATTTAAGAAGAGTTAGTGACCAGTTTAGCGCTGATACTATTCAAAGTTTGATTCAAAGTCCAATAGATCTCCGATCTGTCATCATTGCGGGACCCACTCCTAATGGTGGACGTGTTTGTTCCCATGTGGCACATCGTTTGCACACAGGTAAAATGGCTACCATTTTTTGTCATTGGTTTTTCGTATGTATTTTTATTCGAACTACACACGGGTTTTACTGACGACTTGCTGTGACTTACCTTCTATCACCCTGTCAAACGTCGTTTTATACCAGTGGTTTTCCTGCAAATCAGTAGACTATTAAGTAACGCGATGGCTGTACACTTTTAAGCAATAACTAGTGATCTTTTAGTTATTCAATTATAAGTTTGAATTATTTTTTTCTTGAGTAAAATGGTTAGAGAAAATAGCTGCTCGTGGTTTTGAAGCTGCATATACTTTTATGTACATCTGTGTCTATATGCCTGTACTGTATACAGTATATAAAAAACACGTAGTGATTCGTTTGCTTGAATTCCTTAATCCTTTTATTTCCATACTTTAGGTAGACGAGGAAGACCAGCACTTGACATTACAAGGGATCAAATTGAACTGCTCCCCACTCAGGGCTTTACAGTGAGAGCCATCACTGAGATGTTGTGTTGTTCCTCTTCATACCTGCATAAAAAAATGAAGTTTTTTCAGATTTCAGCCAGAAATAGATTTACTCCCATTCATGATGTTGACCTGGAGGAGCATGTCAGAAGATTGCACAGCCAATTTCCCAGATCAGGCTCGAAAGCAAGTGTTCTGCTACATACTCTTGTCCCTTCATGTATATATCATTATATTCATTGTGAAAGTGTACTTTCTTTATTGTGTTGTTTTCTGAACCTGTTGCAGATGATGAGGGCATACCTGCGTGCTGATGGTATTGTAGTACAAAGTAAAAGAGTTCGAGAAATCCTCAACCGTAGTGACCCAGCTGCTGCAGCCCAGAGATGGAGCCAGACTGTGGCTAGAAGAACATACTATGTGCCATTCCCCAATAGTTTATGGCACATAGATGGGCATATGCGTCTCATTCGGTAATAAGGGATCATCTTATATTTGTACTCGTGGGAGCATTAGAAAGCCATATTGTATGGACAGCACAGATTAAATTTGAATTTTATCATTTGTATATCCAAGTTACACAAACTCCAAATTGCCTCCATGTAGTCTTAAGTGCACAGCAATACCTTCTCTACCGAGATGATATTTCAAACAAGATATGAAACTTGATTGTTTTCTTGTATTTAATCATTATTCTTTTCATGTTTGTTTTACAGGTGGGTGTTTGTGACACATGCCGGCATTGATGGGAATTCCAGGCTAATAACGTACCTTCAACTGGAGCACAGACAACACAGCTTTGACAGTGTTGAAATATTTTGTCCAAGCCACCTGCCTGTATGGGTTACCCTCCAGAGTAAGATCCGACCATGGTGGTGAAAACACTGGTTGCTCTTTTAATGAACCTACTGCAGGGACAAGGCACCAAAATTATTTCTAGCTCCAGCCAACACCCCCTCACAATTTACTCACACCTCCCATGGCCTGATTATCCACCAACAGGGGCCCTTTTTGGATTATCATTTTGGAATAGGAACTTTCCTTTCCTATCCTAACCGAGTGAGATGAGCCGGTAGCACCTGGAGCAAAGATCGTCTAAATTTTAATAATGCTTAGGAAAGGTTCTGACCATCCTTTACAAAAGGAAAGGAGATATATTATGCAGCAGGAATATTTAAAGGGGAAGTCTTTTTTTATGTTGTTGTTGTTGTTGTTGTCGACCCCACCCGTGCCCCGACATTGGGGGACCGGGCCCTCACTCCGTCTCCCGGATCCCCAGACCCCCCTCCTCCGCCCAGCGGGCGAGCAGGGCCGCCACTCCGCTTGGGTTTCGCCAGAGGTCCTCCGGAGTCAGTGTGGTGGGTATGTTTGTGCAGGTGAACAGGTGTTGTGTGTCGTGCACTTGCGTGCCGCATAGCGCACAGAGTGGTGTTGGGTGTGTGTCCGGTGTAATGTTGTGTAGGTAGGAGTGGAGGGCTGGTGATTTGTTGGTTCGGAGTTGTGCTAGGAGTTATCTGGTTCTGTGTTGTAGGTCTTGCTCTGATGGGTCTATTTCTGGTGCTGGTGCATGTATTACTTTGTTGTGTTGTCTGGTGTCCAAGTGTGTTTGTACAAAGTGGGTGTGTATGTCTTTCATGTTCTGTTTTATGGTGTCGTTGTTGGTGTCCTGTGGTGCTGTGTCTTTGTTGTGTGTGTAGTTGTTGTTGTGGAAGATTGTTTGTTTCTTTTGTCTGGGTGGTGGTGGTTGTTGAGTGAGTGGGTGTAGTGGGTGGGTTGGGTGTTGGGCTTTTTGTCTGATTTGCGATGCGTGTAGTTTTAGATGGGTGTTCAGTGGGAGAGTTTTTGTTTCCTCATGCAAGTGTTGTATGTTTGTGTCTTGTGTGCATCCTGTTGCTATTCTGAGTGCGGTGTTCTGTGTGGTCTGGAGTTTTGTCTTGTTTGTGTCCGATAGTGTTGGTGACCATATAGTGTTTGCGTATTCGAGGCGTGTGAGTGTGGTTGCTTTGTATGTGGTGAGTATAGTTTCTTTGGATTTTCCCCAGTGAGTGGTTGTTAAGGCTTTAAGTATTTTGTTTGATTGCTTGGCGCGGGTTAGAGTGTGTTGTGTGTGTTTTGAGAAGGTGAGTTTGGGGTCCCATGTTAATCCCAGTATTTTGGGTTCGCGGACTGTGGGTAGGGTGGTGTTATCTATTTGTAAAGTGAGTCTGTTGCTGTATTCTGCCGGATCCGGTGTGAACAGAGTGGTGGTGGTTTTGTCTGCGTTGAGTGTGAGTTGGTTCTGTTTTGTCCAGTTGTATATGTCGTGGAGATATTTTTGTACTTGTTGTTGTGTCTGTTGTGGTTTGACATGTGTGGATAGAATGGTGATGTCGTCTGCATATGTAACTGTGTGTACATTTGGAGGTGGTTGTGGTAAGTCTGCCATGTATATGTTGAATAGTGTTGGTGAAAGTACTCCCCCCTGTGGTACCCCCGTTTTCGTGTTTCTATGTTCTGATGTTTCCCCCCGGTATTGAGTGTATTGTCTGCGTCCCCTTATGTAGTTGAAGATGTATTTGATGATGATGTTTGGGGTGTTAGTGTTGTTGAGTTTGTTTGTGAGTGTGTGTAGGTTTACCGTGTCAAAGGCTTTGGACATGTCTAGGGCTATGGCAACTGTTCGTTGTGGTGGTTTTTGTTGATTGAAACCTGTGGCTATGATGTTGTGTATGTGGTGTAGTGCTGTGGTTGTGGAGTGTTGTTTTCGGAAGCCGTGTTGGTGAGAGGGTAGTTGAGTGTTGTTGGTAATGAAGGGTAGTATTACCTTTTCCATTGTTTTGGCTATTGGGCTGAGTAGTGCTATTGGTCTGTAGGATGGGCCGAGTGCGTGGTTTTTGTTGGGTTTTGGTATTGGGATTATTTTTGCAGTCTTCCATATTGCGGGGATGGTGTTGGTGTTGAGTGATGTGTTGTAAGTGTGTGTGAGTAGTGTTATTGCTTTGGGGCCTAGGTGTTTCAGATGTCTGATGTTTATGTTGTCTGGGCCTGTGGAGTTGTTGTTTTTGGAGCGTTGTAGTGCTTGTTTGACTTGTTGTTCTGTGATGGTTATGGGCGTGGTGTTGAGTTTTCGTATTTTGCGTTGTAGTTGTCTGTATGTTCTGTTGGTTTTGTGTTGTATTATGTTGGTGAATTGTTTGTTGAATGCTCGTGCTTTCTGTTTGTTGGATATTGCCGTGTGTTGTCCGAACTGTATTGTGGTGTTTTCTGGTGCTTTTTGTTCTTTGTTAGATAGTCTTGTTACTGTGTTCCAGAGTATGTATTGTTTGTGTCTGTGGTTCCATGCATCCGTTAAGTGTTCTTTCCATAGCTCTTGTTTGTGTTTTTGGATTTGTTTGTCTATTTCTTTGTTTAGGTCTGTGATGCGTGGGTCTTGGTGGTTTTGTTGTCTGATGTCGTTTCTTTGGCTGATGAGTGTTCTGATGTGTTGTGGTAGGAGAAGTGATTTGCTTTTTATTTTTCCGTGGGGTATGTGGTGTTTGTCTGCTGTAAGTATGAGGTTTGTGAGCATGGTGTTGGCTGTGTGGATGTTGTCAGGTATGGTTAAGTTCTCCAGTGCTGATTCTATTTCAGAGGTGTATCCTTCCCAGTCTGCTTTCCTGTAATTTGTGTAAGTTTGAAGGTGTTGTTGTAGGCGGAAAGGAGCACGCGTGTTGTGTGTGATTTTGATAGGAAGGTGGTCTGAACTGAGTGCGTGTATTGTGGTCCATGTTGTTCTGTTTGTGATGCTGTTGCTGGCTGTTGTGATGTCCGGTGATGTTGGTTGTTGGTTGATGTTTGTAGGTTTTCTGGTAGGTGTGTTTGCGTTTAGAGTGATTTGTTGGGAGTTCTGTAGTATGTCTGCAATGAGGGTGCCTCTGTGGTCGTCGTAGGGAGAGTGCCATTGTGTTGAGTGAGCGTTGATGTCTGCGGTTAGAATGGTGTTGTTCAGCGAGTTTATGTATTGGAAGGTGTTGGTGATGTCTGTGTCTTCTGTGGCGTGGCCTGGTCGGGTGGTATCTCTGGGGGGTATATACATGTTGCATATGTGTAGTCCTTTGTGGTTGGTTATGTGAATCTTTACGGTTTGAATTTCTGTAGTGTTGGTGTTAATGTTGTTGGGGATGTTCATGGGAGTGAATGTGACTGATTTGTGAATGTATGTGAGCAGTCCTCCTCCTCCCTTGTGTTCTCTGTCTTTCCTAATGCTGGTGTAGTTGGTGAGACGAGGTGTGTTGTGTTGTTTTTCTAGTTTGGTTTCTTGTATGGTGATGATGTCTGCGTGCTGTTGTGAGGCGAGTTCTTCTAGTTCTGTTTTCTTGTTTTGGATGCCGTTGATGTTTATTTGTAGTATGGTCAGTGTGTGATTGTTGTTTTTGTTGGTGGGTGTTGTTCTTTGTGGGTTGTTCGGGGGTTGTGGCGTTGGGGTGTTTGTTGTTTGCGTGTGTGTTCTGCATGTCCACGTGTTTGTGTATTGGCGGGTGGTGATGCCGGAGCAATGTCTGTGTATCCAGTGTGGGTGTGTTGAGTTGCATCTGAGTGAGGTTTGTCTGCGTGTGATGATTCTATTGCAGCTATTGCAGGTCCAAGTTTGGGGGGGTGGTCTTGTGTTTGTTGTATCTCTGTTGGAGTTGTCTGTCCGTGTTGCGTTTGAGGGTAGTGTTGGTGAGGCGAGTGTGTTGTTTTGGTCTGTTTGTGCTCTGCTGCCTGTTGGTGTCCTACGAGGTGTTGTTGTTCGTGGTGGTGTTTTGGGATGTAGTCTGCATTTCCATGTTATGTTGTATTGTCTAGTGTTTATGTTTGTGCAATGTTTGTGTACCCAGTGTGGTGTGTGGTGGTTGCATCTGAAGGATGTCTGTCTTCTTGTAATCTGTTGTGTGCAAATGTCGCATGTCCAGGTAGTTTGTTGTGTGTGTGTTTGTTGCGTGCGTGAGAGTGTCTGTGTGGGCCACGGATTTGTCTCTATGTCCCCCGCCTGGAGCAAAAGGTCCGCCCGCCACCCTGCCAGGTTCAGGGGGCGGTTAGCCGAAAAAAAAAAAAACGGCCGTAAGGGCACCCCGTTCGGGGTGCAGGGATTGGTTCCTTGATTTGTCCCCCCGTTCGGGGGGAACCCTCCAACTGCGAGTAAGCCAAGGAGTTTGGAGGTACAGCAGGTTGACAGCAGTGTGATCGAGCAGATTAGATAGAGTAGAATTTGAATGGGGCTTCACTGATTTATTTCATACAATTCATATCTAAAACACAGTTGAAAAATATTTGATTGTTAAAATATTTAAATACAAGAACTATATCAAGAAATTAACAAAACATAGTTTTTTTAGTTAGGAGAAAAGTCTAAAAACATATCACAAATGACAAACGTTGTGCCTCTCCTCCTCCTGTTCTTCAATGAAGCTGATCACCCTCCAGCTCCCGTTAGAAACATCGTGCTGCTGAAGGTGTGCCGGCAGAATGGTTGTGATACAGGAGGTGCTGTGGACTCTCCCAGAAACGAGGACCTAGTTTAGTTGTAGATCCAGTAAAACATAGTGCAAATGTGACATTATTTATAATGCACAGTTACAGTCTTGTGAATATTAAAAAATGTACTTCATGTAATGCAGGAAGCGAATATTTCAAACGAACTAAGGCAGCAAACAGTAAGAGCAAAATCGTGTTCCAAACATTAACTCTTTTTTTAAATGTCAATTAGCTTGTGAGTAATAAGACAAAATGTGACTGTCAGACAGAGAACTGTCAGAGCAAACGGCAGATTTTAGAAAGTCCTGCCGAAATAAATCTGCACCCGACTGCGACTGTCAGCGTTGAACTGCCGCCATTGCTGTCAAAGTCAGACACATCTCCAAAATTGTTGGAGCAAATTTTTAAGCAGGCTTCATCTTGATAAATTGACCACGTATTTGACATTTACACCATAACGTTACCGCCTAAAATAATCGTAAAACAAAATTTTGTGTAACAACAAGAGTAATATGTACCCCAAAAGCTTTCAAAGCGTCTGAAAGTTTTCTCCTCCGTTTTTGTTGGGGCTTGGCTCGAAATGCATCATGATTGGCCGCCCGAAGTCCACGTGTCTGTCGGACGTGCTCTCATTGGTCTACAATACCATCACGGATGAATAAATACTCAAAGGGCTTGCCAGGCAAGCCCTTTGAACCCTTTAAATACTCAATGGGCTTGCCTGGCAAGCCCTTTGAGTATTTATTCCATATTGCCCACTAGTTCACTAGT
The DNA here is from genome assembly GCF_025434085.1 of Hippocampus zosterae. Classification (NCBI taxonomy): domain Eukaryota; kingdom Metazoa; phylum Chordata; class Actinopteri; order Syngnathiformes; family Syngnathidae; genus Hippocampus; species Hippocampus zosterae. The sequence goes on from NC_067457.1 coordinate 9,742,020, forward strand.
AAGGTCATTTTGACGCTTACTAGTGAACATGTAAGGCCATAAATGTGCCCACTAGTTCACTAGTAAGATCATTTTGAGGCTTACTAGTTGACATGTAAGCCACAAAACGCCCGCTATTTCACTAGTAAGATAATTTTGAGGCTTCTAGTGAACATGTAAGCCACAGAACGCCCACTAGTTCACTAGTAAGATCATTTTGACGCTTACTAGTGAACATGTAAGCCACAAAACGCTCACTAGTTCACTAGTAAGGTCATTTTGACGCTTACTAGTGAACATGTAAGCCACAAAACGCTCACTGGTTCACTAGTAAGGTAATTTTGACGCTTACTAGTGAACATGTAAGCCACAAAACGCCCACTAGTTCCCTAGTAAGATCATTTTGACGCTTATTTATGAACATGTCAGCCGCAAAACGCTCACTCGTTCACTAGTAAGATCATTTTGACGCTTACTAGTGAACATGTAAGCCACAAAACGCCCACTAGTTCACTAGTAAGGTCATTTTGACGCTTACTAGTGAACATGTAAGCCACAAAACGCCCACTAGTTCACTAGTAAGATAATTTTGAGGCTTCTAGTGAACATGTAAGCCACAGAACGCCCACTAGTTCACTAGTAAGATCATTTTGACGCTTACTAGTGAACATGTAAGCCACAAAACGCTCACTAGTTCACTAGTAAGGTCATTTTGAAGATCATTTTGACGCTTACTAGTGAACATGTAAGGCCATAAATGTGCCCACTAGTTCACTAGTAAGTTCATTTTGAGGCTTACTAGTTGACATGTAAGCCACACATCGCCTACTAGTTCACTAGTAAGATCATTTTGAGGCTTACTAGTGAACATGTAAGCCACAAAACGCCCAATAGTTCACTAGTAAGATCATTTTGACGCTTACTAGTGAACATGTAAGCCACAAAACGCTCACTAGTTTACTAGTAAGGTCATTTTGACGCTTACTAGTGAACATGTAAGCCACAAAACGCTCACTAGTTCACTAGTAATGTCATTTTGACGCTTACTACTGAACATTTAAGGCCATAAATGTGCCCACTAGTTCACTGGTAAGATGATTTTGACGCTTACTAGTGAACATGTAAGGCCATAAATGTGCCCACTTGTAGTGCTAGTGACATTACACTGTACTTGCATTAAATGCAAATAAGGATGATTACGAAAACATGTAACGGTATCCTATTGGCTGTACGTTTCAAAATAGTGTCATCCCACCAGTCAGGGCTCATGATTTTGGAAATTCTGTGCCCACTTAGTTTTTTAAAACAACAATGGCGGACAGTGTCCTGAGACGTATTCGGCGAAGGTGCAGGGCAATAGAGAGTGCCTGTCATCAAGGGTCTGCCGGTGAAAGTGAAGCACGCGCGATAAACATTTCAATTGCTAATTTAAGAAGAGTTAGTGACCAGTTTAGCGCTGATACTATTCAAAGTTTGATTCAAAGTCCAATAGATCTCCGATCTGTCATCATTGCGGGACCCACTCCTAATGGTGGACGTGTTTGTTCCCATGTGGCACATCGTTTGCACACAGGTAAAATGGCTACCATTTTTTGTCATTGGTTTTTCATATGTATTTTTATTCGAACTACACACGGGTTTTACTGACGACTTGCTGTGACTTACCTTCTATCACCCTGTCAAACGTCGTTTTATACCAGTGGTTTTCCTGCAAATCAGTAGACTATTAAGTAACGCGATGGCTGTACACTTTTAAGCAATAACTAGTGATCTTTTAGTTATTCAATTATAAGTTTGAATTATTTTTTTCTTGAGTAAAATGGTTAGAGAAAATAGCTGCTCGTGGTTTTGAAGCTGCATATACTTTTATGTACATCTGTGTCTATATGCCTGTACTGTATACAGTATATAAAAAACACGTAGTGATTCGTTTGCTTGAATTCCTTAATCCTTTTATTTCCATACTTTAGGTAGACAAGGAAGACCAGCACTTGACATTACAAGGGATCAAATTGAACTGCTCCCCACTCAGGGCTTTACAGTGAGAGCCATCACTGAGATGTTGTGTTGTTCCTCTTCATACCTGCATAAAAAAATGAAGTTTTTTCAGATTTCAGCCAGAAATAGATTTACTCCCATTCATGATGTTGACCTGGAGGAGCATGTCAGAAGATTGCACAGCCAATTTCCCAGATCAGGCTCGAAAGCAAGTGTTCTGCTACATACTCTTGTCCCTTCATGTATATATCATTATATTCATTGTGAAAGTGTACTTTCTTTATTGTGTTGTTTTATGAACCTGTTGCAGATGATGAGGGCATACCTGCGTGCTGATGGTATTGTAGTACAAAGAAAAAGAGTTCGAGAAATCCTCAACCGTATTGAGCCAGCTGCTGCAGCCCAGAGATGGAGCCAGACTGTGGCTAGAAGAACATACTATGTGCCATTCCCCAATAGTTTATGGCACATAGATGGGCATATGCGTCTCATTCGGTAATAAGGGATCATCTTATATTTGTACTCGTGGGAGCATTAGAAAGCCATATTGTATGGACAGCACAGATTAAATTGAATTTTATCATTTGTATATCCAAGTTACACAAACTCCAAATTGCCTCCATGTAGTCTTAAGTGCACAGCAATACCTTCTCTACCGAGATGATATTTCAAACAAGATATGAAACTTGATTGTTTTCTTGTATTTAATCATTATTCTTTTCATGTTTGTTTTACAGGTGGGTGTTTGTGACACATGCCGGCATTGATGGGAATTCCAGGCTAATAACGTACCTTCAACTGGAGCACAGACAACACAGCTTTGACAGTGTTGAAATATTTTGTCCAAGCCACCTGCCTGTATGGGTTACCCTCCAGAGTAAGATCCGACCATGGTGGTGAAAACACTGGTTGCTCTTTTAATGAACCTACTGCAGGGACAAGACACCGAAATTATTTCTAGCTCCAGCCAACACCCCCTCACAATTTACTCACACCTCCCATGGCCTGATTATCCACCAACAGGGGCCCTTTTTGGATTATCATTTTGGCATAGGAACTTTCCTTTCCTATCCTAACCGAGTGAGATGAGCCGGTAGCACCTGGAGCAAAGATCGTCTAAATTTTAATAATGCTTAGGAAAGGTTCTGACCATCCTTTACAAAAGGAAAGGAGATATATTATGCAGCAGGAATATTCAAAGGGGAAGTCTTTTTTTATGTTGTTGTTGTTGTTGTTGTCGACCCCACCCGTGCCCCGACATTGGGGGACCGGGCCCTCACTCCGTCTCCCGGATCCCCAGACCCCCCTCCTCCGCCCAGCGGGCGAGCAGGGCCGCCACTCCGCTTGGGTTTCGCCAGAGGTCCTCCGGAGTCAGTGTGGTGGGTATGTTTGTGCATGTGAACAGGTGTTGTGTGTCGTGCACTTGCGTGCCGCATAGAGCACAGAGTGGTGTTGGGTGTGTGTCCGGTGTAATGTTGTGTAGGTAGGAGTGGAGGGCTGGTGATTTGTTGGTTCGGAGTTGTGCTAGGAGTTGTCTGGTTCTGTGTGGTAGGTCTTGCTCTGATGGGTCTATTTCTGGTGCTGGTGCATGTATTACTTTGTTGTGTTGTCTGGTGTCCAAGTGTGTTTGTACAAAGTGGGTGTGTATGTCTTTCATGTTCTGTTTTATGGTGTCGTTGTTGGTGTCCTGTGGTGCTGTGTCTTTGTTGTGTGTGTAGTTGTTGTTGTGGAAGATTGTTTGTTTCTTTTGTCTGGGTGGTGGTGGTTGTTGAGTGAGTGGGTGTAGTGGGTGGGTTGGGTGTTGGGCTTTTTGTCTGATTTGCGATGCGTGTAGTTTTAGATGGGTGTTCAGTGGGAGAGTTTTTGTTTCCTCATGCAAGTGTTGTATGTTTGTGTCTTGTGTGCATCCTGTTGCTATTCTGAGTGCTGTGTTCTGTGTGGTCTGGAGTTTTGTCTTGTTTGTGTCCGATAGTGTTGGTGACCATATAGTGTTTGCGTATTCGAGGCGTGTGAGTGTGGTTGCTTTGTATGTGGTGAGTATAGTTTCTTTGGATTTTCCCCAGTGAGTGGTTGTTAAGGCTTTAAGTATTTTGTTTGATTGCTTGGCGCGGGTTAGAGTGTGTTGTGTGTGTTTTGAGAAGGTGAGTTTGGGGTCCCATGTTAATCCCAGTATTTTGGGTTCGCGGACTGTGGGTAGGGTGGTGTTATCTATTTGTAAAGTGAGCCTGTTGCTGTATTCTGCCGGATCCGGTGTGAACAGAGTGGTGGTGGTTTTGTCTGCGTTGAGTGTGAGTTGGTTCTGTTTTGTCCAGTTGTATATGTCGTGGAGATATTTTTGTACTTGTTGTTGTGCCTGTTGTGGTTTGACATGTGTGGATAGAATGGTGATGTCGTCTGCATATGTAACTGTGTGTACATTTGGAGGTGGTTGTGGTAAGTCTGCCATGTATATGTTGAATAGTGTTGGTGAAAGTACTCCCCCCTGTGGTACCCCCGTTTTCGTGTTTCTATGTTCTGATGTTTCCCCCCGGTATTGAGTGTATTGTCTGCGTCCCCTTATGTAGTTGAAGATGTATTTGATGATGATGTTTGGGGTGTTAGTGTTGTTGAGTTTGTTTGTGAGTGTGTGTAGGTTTACCGTGTCAAAGGCTTTGGACATGTCTAGGGCTATGGCAACTGTTCGTTGTGGTGGTTTTTGTTGATTGAAACCTGTGGCTATGATGTTGTGTATGTGGTGTAGTGCTGTGGTTGTGGAGTGTTGTTTTCGGAAGCCGTGTTGGTGAGAGGGTAGTTGAGTGTTGTTGGTAATGAAGGGTAGTATTACCTTTTCCATTGTTTTGGCTATTGGGCTGAGTAGTGCTATTGGTCTGTAAGATGGGCCGAGTGCGTGGTTTTTGTTGGGTTTTGGTATTGGGATTATTTTTGCAGTCTTCCATATTGCGGGGATGGTGTTGGTGTTGAGTGATGTGTTGTAAGTGTGTGTGAGTAGTGTTATTGCTTTGGGGCCTAGGTGTTTCAGATGTCTGATGTTTATGTTGTCTGGGCCTGTGGAGTTGTTGCTTTTGGAGCGTTGTAGTGCTTGTTTGACTTGTTGTTCTGTGATGGTTATGGGCGTGGTGTTGAGTTTTCGTATTTTGCGTTGTAGTTGTCTGTATGTTCTGTTGGTTTTGTGTTGTATTATGTTGGTGAATTGTTTGTTGAATGCTCGTGCTTTCTGTTTGTTGGATATTGCCGTGTGTTGTCCGAACTGTATTGTGGTGTTTTCTGGTGCTTTTTGTTCTTTGTTAGATAGTCTTGTTACTGTGTTCCACAGTATGTATTGTTTGTGTCTGTGGTTCCATGCATCCGTTAAGTGTTCTTTCCATAGCTCTTGTTTGTGTTTTTGGATTTGTGTGTCTATTTCTTTGTTTAGGTCTGTGATGCGTGGGTCTTGGTGGTTTTGTTGTCTGATGTCGTTTCTTTGGCTGATGAGTGTTCTGATGTGTTGTGGTAGGAGAAGTGATTTGCTTTTTATTTTTCCGTGGGGTATGTGGTGTTTGTCTGCTGTAAGTATGAGGTTTGTGAGCATGGTGTTGGCTGTGTGGATGTTGTCAGGTATGGTTATGTTCTCCAGTGCTGATTCTATTTCAGAGGTGTATCCTTCCCAGTCTGCTTTCCTGTAATTTGTGTAAGTTTGAAGGTGTTGTTGTAGGCGGAAAGGAGCACGCGTGTTGTGTGTGATTTTGATAGGAAGGTGGTCTGAACTGAGTGCGTGTATTGTGGTCCATGTTGTTCTGTTTGTGATGCTGTTGCTGGCTGTTGTGATGTCCGGTGATGTTGGTTGTTGGTTGATGTTTGTAGGTTTTCTGGTAGGTGTGTTTGCGTTTAGAGTGATTTGTTGGGAGTTCTGTAGTATGTCTGCAATGAGGGTGCCTCTGTGGTCGTCGTAGGGAGAGTGCCATTGTGTTGAGTGAGCGCTGATGTCTGCGGTTAGAATTGTGTTGTTCAGCGAGTTTATATATTGGAAGGTGTTGGTGATGTCTGTGTCTTCTGTGGCGTGGTCTGGTCGGGTGGTATCTCTGGGGGGTATATACATGTTGCATATGTGTAGTCCTTTGTGGTTGGTTATGTGAATCTTTACGGTTTGAATTTCTGTAGTGTTGGTGTTAATGTTGTTGGGGATGTTCATGGGAGTGAATGTGACTGATTTGTGAATGTATGTGAGCAGTCCTCCTCCTCCCTTGTGTTCTCTGTCTTTCCTAATGCTGGTGTAGTTGGTGAGACGAGGTGTGTTGTGTTGTTTTTCTAGTTTGATTTCTTGTATGGTGATGATGTCTGCGTGCTGTTGTGAGGCGAGTTCTTCTAGTTCTGTTTTCTTGTTTTGGATGCCGTTGATGTTTATTTGTAGTATGGTCAGTGTGTGTTTGTTGTTTTTGTTGGTGGGTGTTGTTCTTTGTGGGTTGTTCGGCGGTTGTGGTGTTGGGGTGTTTGTTGTTTGCGTGTGTGTTCTGCATGTCCACGTGTTTGTGTATTGGCGGGTGGTGATGCCGGAGCAATGTCTGTGTATCCAGTGTGGGTGTGTTGAGTTGCATCTGAGTGAGGTTTGTCTGTGTGTGATAGTAAGGTCACTAGTAAGGTCATTTTGACGCTTACTAGTGAACATGTAAGCCACAAAACGCTCACTGGTTCACTAGTAAGGTAATTTTGACGCTTACTAGTGAACATGTAAGCCACAAAACGCCCACTAGTTCCCTAGTAAGATCATTTTGACGCTTATTTATGAACATGTCAGCCGCAAAACGCTCACTCGTTCACTAGTAAGATCATTTTGACGCTTACTAGTGAACATGTAAGCCACAAAACGCCCACTAGTTCACTAGTAAGGTCATTTTGACGCTTACTAGTGAACATGTAAGCCACAAAACGCCCACTAGTTCACTAGTAAGATAATTTTGAGGCTTCTAGTGAACATGTAAGCCACAGAACGCCCACTAGTTCACTAGTAAGATCATTTTGACGCTTACTAGTGAACATGTAAGCCACAAAACGCTCACTAGTTCACTAGTAAAGTCATTTTGAAGATCATTTTGACGCTTACTAGTGAACATGTAAGGCCATAAATGTGCCCACTAGTTCACTAGTAAGTTCATTTTGAGGCTTACTAGTTGACATGTAAGCCACACATCGCCTACTAGTTCACTAGTAAGATCATTTTGAGGCTTACTAGTGAACATGTAAGCCACAAAACGCCCAATAGTTCACTAGTAAGATCATTTTGACGCTTACTAGTGAACATGTAAGCCACAAAACGCTCACTAGTTTACTAGTAAGGTCATTTTGACGCTTACTAGTGAACATGTAAGCCACAAAACGCTCACTAGTTCACTAGTAATGTCATTTTGACGCTTACTACTGAACATTTAAGGCCATAAATGTGCCCACTAGTTCACTGGTAAGATGATTTTGACGCTTACTAGTGAACATGTAAGGCCATAAATGTGCCCACTTGTAGTGCTAGTGACATTACACTGTACTTGCATTAAATGCAAATAAGGATGATTACGAAAACATGTAACGGTATCCTATTGGCTGTACGTTTCAAAATAGTGTCATCCCACCAGTCAGGGCTCATGATTTTGGAAATTCTGTGCCCACTTAGTTTTTTAAAACAACAATGGCGGACAGTGTCCTGAGACGTATTCGGCGAAGGTGCAGGGCAATAGAGAGTGCCTGTCATCAAGGGTCTGCCGGTGAAAGTGAAGCACGCGCGATAAACATTTCAATTGCTAATTTAAGAAGAGTTAGTGACCAGTTTAGCGCTGATACTATTCAAAGTTTGATTCAAAGTCCAATAGATCTCCGATCTGTCATCATTGCGGGACCCACTCCTAATGGTGGACGTGTTTGTTCCCATGTGGCACATCGTTTGCACACAGGTAAAATGGCTACCATTTTTTGTCATTGGTTTTTCATATGTATTTTTATTCGAACTACACACGGGTTTTACTGACGACTTGCTGTGACTTACCTTCTATCACCCTGTCAAACGTCGTTTTATACCAGTGGTTTTCCTGCAAATCAGTAGACTATTAAGTAACGCGATGGCTGTACACTTTTAAGCAATAACTAGTGATCTTTTAGTTATTCAATTATAAGTTTGAATTATTTTTTTCTTGAGTAAAATGGTTAGAGAAAATAGCTGCTCGTGGTTTTGAAGCTGCATATACTTTTATGTACATCTGTGTCTATATGCCTGTACTGTATACAGTATATAAAAAACACGTAGTGATTCGTTTGCTTGAATTCCTTAATCCTTTTATTTCCATACTTTAGGTAGACGAGGAAGACCAGCACTTGACATTACAAGGGATCAAATTGAACTGCTCCCCACTCAGGGCTTTACAGTGAGAGCCATCACTGAGATGTTGTGTTGTTCCTCTTCATACCTGCATAAAAAAATGAAGTTTTTTCAGATTTCAGCCAGAAATAGATTTACTCCCATTCATGATGTTGACCTGGAGGAGCATGTCAGAAGATTGCACAGCCAATTTCCCAGATCAGGCTCGAAAGCAAGTGTTCTGCTACATACTCTTGTCCCTTCATGTATATATCATTATATTCATTGTGAAAGTGTACTTTCTTTATTGTGTTGTTTTATGAACCTGTTGCAGATGATGAGGGCATACCTGCGTGCTGATGGTATTGTAGTACAAAGAAAAAGAGTTCGAGAAATCCTCAACCGTATTGAGCCAGCTGCTGCAGCCCAGAGATGGAGCCAGACTGTGGCTAGAAGAACATACTATGTGCCATTCCCCAATAGTTTATGGCACATAGATGGGCATATGCGTCTCATTCGGTAATAAGGGATCATCTTATATTTGTACTCGTGGGAGCATTAGAAAGCCATATTGTATGGACAGCACAGATTAAATTGAATTTTATCATTTGTATATCCAAGTTACACAAACTCCAAATTGCCTCCATGTAGTCTTAAGTGCACAGCAATACCTTCTCTACCGAGATGATATTTCAAACAAGATATGAAACTTGATTGTTTTCTTGTATTTAATCATTATTCTTTTCATGTTTGTTTTACAGGTGGGTGTTTGTGACACATGCCGGCATTGATGGGAATTCCAGGCTAATAACGTACCTTCAACTGGAGCACAGACAACACAGCTTTGACAGTGTTGAAATATTTTGTCCAAGCCACCTGCCTGTATGGGTTACCCTCCAGAGTAAGATCCGACCATGGTGGTGAAAACACTGGTTGCTCTTTTAATGAACCTACTGCAGGGACAAGACACCGAAATTATTTCTAGCTCCAGCCAACACCCCCTCACAATTTACTCACACCTCCCATGGCCTGATTATCCACCAACAGGGGCCCTTTTTGGATTATCATTTTGGCATAGGAACTTTCCTTTCCTATCCTAACCGAGTGAGATGAGCCGGTAGCACCTGGAGCAAAGATCGTCTAAATTTTAATAATGCTTAGGAAAGGTTCTGACCATCCTTTACAAAAGGAAAGGAGATATATTATGCAGCAGGAATATTCAAAGGGGAAGTCTTTTTTTATGTTGTTGTTGTTGTTGTTGTCGACCCCACCCGTGCCCCGACATTGGGGGACCGGGCCCTCACTCCGTCTCCCGGATCCCCAGACCCCCCTCCTCCGCCCAGCGGGCGAGCAGGGCCGCCACTCCGCTTGGGTTTCGCCAGAGGTCCTCCGGAGTCAGTGTGGTGGGTATGTTTGTGCATGTGAACAGGTGTTGTGTGTCGTGCACTTGCGTGCCGCATAGAGCACAGAGTGGTGTTGGGTGTGTGTCCGGTGTAATGTTGTGTAGGTAGGAGTGGAGGGCTGGTGATTTGTTGGTTCGGAGTTGTGCTAGGAGTTGTCTGGTTCTGTGTGGTAGGTCTTGCTCTGATGGGTCTATTTCTGGTGCTGGTGCATGTATTACTTTGTTGTGTTGTCTGGTGTCCAAGTGTGTTTGTACAAAGTGGGTGTGTATGTCTTTCATGTTCTGTTTTATGGTGTCGTTGTTGGTGTCCTGTGGTGCTGTGTCTTTGTTGTGTGTGTAGTTGTTGTTGTGGAAGATTGTTTGTTTCTTTTGTCTGGGTGCTGGTGGTTGTTGAGTGAGTGGGTGTAGTGGGTGGGTTGGGTGTTGGGCTTTTTGTCTGATTTGCGATGCGTGTAGTTTTAGATGGGTGTTCAGTGGGAGAGTTTTTGTTTCCTCATGCAAGTGTTGTATGTTTGTGTCTTGTGTGCATCCTGTTGCTATTCTGAGTGCTGTGTTCTGTGTGGTCTGGAGTTTTGTCTTGTTTGTGTCCGATAGTGTTGGTGACCATATAGTGTTTGCGTATTCGAGGCGTGTGAGTGTGGTTGCTTTGTATGTGGTGAGTATAGTTTCTTTGGATTTTCCCCAGTGAGTGGTTGTTAAGGCTTTAAGTATTTTGTTTGATTGCTTGGCGCGGGTTAGAGTGTGTTGTGTGTGTTTTGAGAAGGTGAGTTTGGGGTCCCATGTTAATCCCAGTATTTTGGGTTCGCGGACTGTGGGTAGGGTGGTGTTATCTATTTGTAAAGTGAGCCTGTTGCTGTATTCTGCCGGATCCGGTGTGAACAGAGTGGTGGTGGTTTTGTCTGCGTTGAGTGTGAGTTGGTTCTGTTTTGTCCAGTTGTATATGTCGTGGAGATATTTTTGTACTTGTTGTTGTGCCTGTTGTGGTTTGACATGTGTGGATAGAATGGTGATGTCGTCTGCATATGTAACTGTGTGTACATTTGGAGGTGGTTGTGGTAAGTCTGCCATGTATATGTTGAATAGTGTTGGTGAAAGTACTCCCCCCTGTGGTACCCCCGTTTTCGTGTTTCTATGTTCTGATGTTTCCCCCCGGTATTGAGTGTATTGTCTGCGTCCCCTTATGTAGTTGAAGATGTATTTGATGATGATGTTTGGGGTGTTAGTGTTGTTGAGTTTGTTTGTGAGTGTGTGTAGGTTTACCGTGTCAAAGGCTTTGGACATGTCTAGGGCTATGGCAACTGTTCGTTGTGGTGGTTTTTGTTGATTGAAACCTGTGGCTATGATGTTGTGTATGTGGTGTAGTGCTGTGGTTGTGGAGTGTTGTTTTCGGAAGCCGTGTTGGTGAGAGGGTAGTTGAGTGTTGTTGGTAATGAAGGGTAGTATTACCTTTTCCATTGTTTTGGCTATTGGGCTGAGTAGTGCTATTGGTCTGTAAGATGGGCCGAGTGCGTGGTTTTTGTTGGGTTTTGGTATTGGGATTATTTTTGCAGTCTTCCATATTGCGGGGATGGTGTTGGTGTTGAGTGATGTGTTGTAAGTGTGTGTGAGTAGTGTTATTGCTTTGGGGCCTAGGTGTTTCAGATGTCTGATGTTTATGTTGTCTGGGCCTGTGGAGTTGTTGCTTTTGGAGCGTTGTAGTGCTTGTTTGACTTGTTGTTCTGTGATGGTTATGGGCGTGGTGTTGAGTTTTCGTATTTTGCGTTGTAGTTGTCTGTATGTTCTGTTGGTTTTGTGTTGTATTATGTTGGTGAATTGTTTGTTGAATGCTCGTGCTTTCTGTTTGTTGGATATTGCCGTGTGTTGTCCGAACTGTATTGTGGTGTTTTCTGGTGCTTTTTGTTCTTTGTTAGATAGTCTTGTTACTGTGTTCCACAGTATGTATTGTTTGTGTCTGTGGTTCCATGCATCCGTTAAGTGTTCTTTCCATAGCTCTTGTTTGTGTTTTTGGATTTGTGTGTCTATTTCTTTGTTTAGGTCTGTGATGCGTGGGTCTTGGTGGTTTTGTTGTCTGATGTCGTTTCTTTGGCTGATGAGTGTTCTGATGTGTTGTGGTAGGAGAAGTGATTTGCTTTTTATTTTTCCGTGGGGTATGTGGTGTTTGTCTGCTGTAAGTATGAGGTTTGTGAGCATGGTGTTGGCTGTGTGGATGTTGTCAGGTATGGTTATGTTCTCCAGTGCTGATTCTATTTCAGAGGTGTATCCTTCCCAGTCTGCTTTCCTGTAATTTGTGTAAGTTTGAAGGTGTTGTTGTAGGCGGAAAGGAGCACGCGTGTTGTGTGTGATTTTGATAGGAAGGTGGTCTGAACTGAGTGCGTGTATTGTGGTCCATGTTGTTCTGTTTGTGATGCTGTTGCTGGCTGTTGTGATGTCCGGTGATGTTGGTTGTTGGTTGATGTTTGTAGGTTTTCTGGTAGGTGTGTTTGCGTTTAGAGTGATTTGTTGGGAGTTCTGTAGTATGTCTGCAATGAGGGTGCCTCTGTGGTCGTCGTAGGGAGAGTGCCATTGTGTTGAGTGAGCGTTGATGTCTGCGGTTAGAATGGTGTTGTTCAGCGAGTTTATGTATTGGAAGGTGTTGGTGATGTCTGTGTCTTCTGTGGCGTGGTCTGGTCGGGTGGTATCTCTGGGGGGTATATACATGTTGCATATGTGTAGTCTTTTGTGGTTGGTTATGTGAATCTTTACGGTTTGAATTTCTGTAGTGTTGGTGTTAATGTTGTTGGGGATGTTCATGGGAGTGAATGTGACTGATTTGTGAATGTATGTGAGCAGTCCTCCTCCTCCCTTGTGTTCTCTGTCTTTCCTAATGCTGGTGTAGTTGGTGAGACGAGGTGTGTTGTGTTGTTTTTCTAGTTTGATTTCTTGTATGGTGATGATGTCTGCGTGCTGTTGTGAGGCGAGTTCTTCTAGTTCTGTTTTCTTGTTTTGGATGCCGTTGATGTTTATTTGTAGTATGGTCAGTGTGTGTTTGTTGTTTTTGTTGGTGGGTGTTGTTCTTTGTGGGTTGTTCGGCGGTTGTGGTGTTGGGGTGTTTGTTGTTTGCGTGTGTGTTCTGCATGTCCACGTGTTTGTGTATTGGCGGGTGGTGATGCCGGAGCAATGTCTGTGTATCCAGTGTGGGTGTGTTGAGTTGCATCTGAGTGAGGTTTGTCTGTGTGTGATGATTCTATTGCAGCTATTGCAGGTCCAGGTTTGGGGGGGTGGTCTTGTGTTTGTTGTATCTCTGTTGGAGTTGTCTGTCCGTGTTGCCTTTGAGGGTAGTGTTGGTGAGGCGAGTGTGTTGTTTTGGTCTGTTTGTGCTCTGCTGCCTGTTGGTGTCCTACGAGGTGTTGTTGTTCGTGGTGGTGTTTTGGGATGTAGTCTGCATTTCCATGTTATGTTGTATTGTCTAGTGTTTATGTTTGTGCAATGTTTGTGTACCCAGTGTGGTGTGTGGTGGTTGCATCTGAAGGATGTCTGTCTTCTTGTAATCTGTTGTGTGCAAATGTCGCATGTCCAGGTAGTTTGTTGTGTGTGTGTTTGTTGCGTGCGTGAGAGTGTCTGTGTGGGCCCCGGATTTGTCTCTATGTCCCCCGCCTGGAGCAAAAGGTCCGCCCGCCACCCTGCCAGGTTCAGGGGGCGGTTAGCCGAAAAAAAAAAAACGGCCGTAAGGGCACCCCGTTCGGGGTGCAGGGATTGGTTCCTTGATTTGTCCCCCCGTTCGGGGGGAACCCTCCAACTGCGAGTAAGCCAAGGAGTTTGGAGGTACAGCAGGTTGACAGCAGTGTGATCGAGCAGATTAGATAGAGTAGAATTTGAATGGGGCTTCACTGATTTATTTCATACAATTCATATCTAAAACACAGTTGAAAAATATTTGATTGTTAAAATATTTAAATACAAGAACTATATCAAGAAATTAACAAAACATAGTTTTTTTAGTTAGGAGAAAAGTCTAAAAACATATCACAAATGACAAACGTTGTGCCTCTCCTCCTCCTGTTCTTCAATGAAGCTGATCACCCTCCAGCTCCCGTTAGAAACATCGTGCTGCTGAAGGTGTGCCGGCAGAATGGTTGTGATACAGGAGGTGCTGTGGACTCTTCCAGAAACGAGGACCTAGTTTAGTTGTAGATCCAGTAAAACATAGTGCAAATGTGACATTATTTATAATGCACAGTTACAGTCTTGTGAATATTAAAAAATGTACTTCATGTAATGCAGGAAGCGAATATTTCAAACGAACTAAGGCAGCAAACAGTAAGAGCAAAATCGTGTTCCAAACATTAACTCTTTTTTTAAATGTCAATTAGCTTGTGAGTAATAAGACAAAATGTGACTGTCAGACAGAGAACTGTCAGAGCAAACGGCAGATTTTAGAAAGTCCTGCCGAAATAAATCTGCACCCGACTGCGACTGTCAGCGTTGAACTGCCGCCATTGCTGTCAAAGTCAGACACATCTCCAAAATTGTTGGAGCAAATTTTTAAGCAGGCTTCATCTTGATAAATTGACCACGTATTTGACATTTACACCATAACGTTACCGCCTAAAATAATCGTAAAACAAAATTTTGTGTAACAACAAGAGTAATATGTACCCCAAAAGCTTTCAAAGCGTCTGAAAGTTTTCTCCTCCGTTTTTGTTGGGGCTTGGCTCGAAATGCATCATGATTGGCCGCCCGAAGTCCACGTGTCTGTCGGACGTGCTCTCATTGGTCTACAATACCATCATGGATGAATAAATACTCAAAGGGCTTGCCAGGCAAGCCCTTTGAACCCTTTAAATACTCAATGGGCTTGCCTGGCAAGCCCTTTGAGTATTTATTCCATATTGCCCACTAGTTCACTAGTAAGGTCATTTTGACGCTTACTAGTGAACATGTAAGGCCATAAATGTGCCCACTAGTTCACTAGTAAGATCATTTTGAGGCTTACTAGTTGACATGTAAGCCACAAAACGCCCGCTAGTTCACTAGTAAGATAATTTTGAGGCTTCTAGTGAACATGTAAGCCACAGAACGCCCACTAGTTCACTAGTAAGATCATTTTGACGCTTACTAGTTGACATGTAAGCCACAAAACGCCCGCTAGTTCACTAGTAAGATAATTTTGAGGCTTCTAGTGAACATGTAAGCCACAGAACGCCCACTAGTTCACTAGTAAGATCATTTTGACGCTTACTAGTGAACATGTAAGCCACAAAACGCTCACTAGTTCACTAGTAAGGTCATTTTGACGCTTACTAGTGAACATGTAAGCCACAAAACGCTCACTGGTTCACTAGTAAGGTAATTTTGACGCTTACTAGTGAACATATAAGCCACAAAACGCCCACTAGTTCCCTAGTAAGATCATTTTGACGCTTATTTATGAACATGTCAGCCACAAAACGCTCACTCGTTCACTAGTAAGATCATTTTGACGCTTACTAGTGAACATGTAAGCCACAAAACGCCCACGAGTTCACTAGTAAGGTCATTTTGACGCTTACTAGTGAACATGTAAGCCACAAAACGCCCACTAGTTCACTAGTAAGATCATTTTGACGCTTACTAGTGAACATGTAAGGCCATAAATGTGCCCACTAGTTCACTAGTAAGTTCATTTTGAGGCTTACTAGTTGACATGTAAGCCACACATCGCCTACTAGTTCACTAGTAAGATCATTTTGAGGCTTACTAGTGAACATGTAAGCCACAAAACGCCCAATAGTTCACTAGTAAGATCATTTTGACGCTTACTAGTGAACATGTAAGCCACAAAACGCTCACTGGTTCACTAGTAAGGTAATTTTGACGCTTACTAGTGAACATGTAAGCCACAAAACGCCCACTAGTTCCCTAGTAAGATCATTTTGACGCTTATTTATGAACATGTCAGCCACAAAACGCTCACTCGTTCACTAGTAAGATCATTTTGACGCTTACTAGTGAACATGTAAGCCACAAAACGCCCACTAGTTCACTAGTAAGGTCATTTTGACGCTTACTAGTGAACATGTAAGCCACAAAACGCCCACTAGTTCACTAGTAAGATCATTTTGACGCTTACTAGTGAACATGTAAGGCCATAAATGTGCCCACTAGTTCACTAGTAAGTTCATTTTGAGGCTTACTAGTTGACATGTAAGCCACACATCGCCTACTAGTTCACTAGTAAGATCATTTTGAGGCTTACTAGTGAACATGTAAGCCACAAAACGCCCAATAGTTCACTAGTAAGATCATTTTGACGCTTACTAGTGAACATGTAAGCCACAAAACGCTCACTAGTTTACTAGTAAGGTCAATTTGACGCTTACTAGTGAACATGTAAGCCACAAAACGCTCACTAGTTCACTATCCATCCATCCATCCATCCATAATAAGATAATTTTGACGCTTACTACTGAACATTTAAGGCCATAAATGTGCCCACTAGTTCACTGGTAAGATGATTTTGACGCTTACTAGTGAACATGCAAGGCCATAAATGTGCCCACTTGTAGTGCTAGTGACATTACACTGTACTTGCATTAAATGCAAATAAGGATGATTACGAAAACATGTAACGGTATCCTATTGGCTGTACGTTTCAAAATAGTGTCATCCCACCAGTCAGGGCTCATGATTTTGGAAATTCTGTGCCCACTTAGTTTTTTAAAACAACAATGGCGGACAGTGTCCTGAGACGTATTCGGCGAAGGTGCAGGGCAATAGAGAGTGCCTGTCATCAAGGGTCTGCCGGTGAAAGTGAAGCACGCGCGATAAACATTTCAATTGCTAATTTAAGAAGAGTTAGTGACCAGTTTAGCGCTGATACTATTCAAAGTTTGATTCAAAGTCCAATAGATCTCCGATCTGTCATCATTGCGGGACCCACTCCTAATGATGGACGTGTTTGTTCCCATGTGGCACATCGTTTGCACACAGGTAAAATGGCTACCATTTTTTGTCATTGGTTTTTCGTATGTATTTTTATTCGAACTACACACGGGTTTTACTGACGACTTGCTGTGACTTACCTTCTATCACCCTGTCAAACGTCGTTTTATACCAGTGGTTTTCCTGCAAATCAGTAGACTATTAAGTAACGCGATGGCTGTACACTTTTAAGCAATAACTAGTGATCTTTTAGTTATTCAATTATAAGTTTGAATTATTTTTTTCTTGAGTAAAATGGTTAGAGAAAATAGCTGCTCGTGGTTTTGAAGCTGCATATACTTTTATGTACATCTGTGTCTATATGCCTGTACCTTATACAGTATATAAAAAACACGTAGTGATTCGTTTGCTTGAATTCCTTAATCCTTTTATTTCCATACTTTAGGTAGACGAGGAAGACCAGCACTTGACATTACAAGGGATCAAATTGAACTGCTCCCCACTCAGGGCTTTACAGTGAGAGCCATCACTGAGATGTTGTGTTGTTCCTCTTCATACCTGCATAAAAAAATGAAGTTTTTTCAGATTTCAGCCAGAAATAGATTTACTCCCATTCATGATGTTGACCTGGAGGAGCATGTCAGAAGATTGCACAGCCAATTTCCCAGATCAGGCTCGAAAGCAAGTGTTCTGCTACATACTCTTGTCCCTTCATGTATATATCATTATATTCATTGTGAAAGTGTACTTTCTTTATTGTGTTGTTTTCTGAACCTGTTGCAGATGATGAGGGCATACCTGCGTGCTGATGGTATTGTAGTACAAAGTAAAAGAGTTCGAGAAATCCTCAACCGTAGTGACCCAGCTGCTGCAGCCCAGAGATGGAGCCAGACTGTGGCTAGAAGAACATACTATGTGCCATTCCCCAATAGTTTATGGCACATAGATGGGCATATGCGTCTCATTCGGTAATAAGGGATCATCTTATATTTGTACTCGTGGGAGCATTAGAAAGCCATATTGTATGGACAGCACAGATTAAATTTGAATTTTATCATTTGTATATCCAAGTTACACAAACTCCAAATTGCCTCCATGTAGTCTTAAGTGCACAGCAATACCTTCTCTACCGAGATGATATTTCAAACAAGATATGAAACTTGATTGTTTTCTTGTATTTAATCATTATTCTTTTCATGTTTGTTTTACAGGTGGGTGTTTGTGACACATGCCGGCATTGATGGGAATTCCAGGCTAATAACGTACCTTCAACTGGAGCACAGACAACACAGCTTTGACAGTGTTGAAATATTTTGTCCAAGCCACCTGCCTGTATGGGTTACCCTCCAGAGTTAGATCCGACCATGGTGGTGAAAACACTGGTTGCTCTTTTAATGAACCTACTGCAGGGACAAGGCACCAAAATTATTTCTAGCTCCAGCCAACACCCCCTCACAATTTACTCACACCTCCCATGGCCTGATTATCCACCAACAGGGGCCCTTTTTGGATTATCATTTTGGCATAGGAACTTTCCTTTCCTATCCTAACCGAGTGAGATGAGCCGGTAGCACCTGGAGCAAAGATCGTCTAAATTTTAATAATGCTTAGGAAAGGTTCTGACCATCCTTTACGAAAGGAAAGGAGATATATTATGCAGCAGGAATATTTAAAGGGGAAGTCTTTTTTTTATGTTGTTGTTGTTGTTGTTGTCGACCCCACCCGTGCCCCGACATTGGGGGACCGGGCCCTCACTCCGTCTCCCGGATCCCCAGACCCCCCTCCTCCGCCCAGCGGGCGAGCAGGGCCGCCACTCCGCTTGGGTTTCGCCAGAGGTCCTCCGGAGTCAGTGTGGTGGGTATGTTTGTGCAGGTGAACAGGTGTTGTGTGTCGTGCACTTGCGTGCCGCATAGCGCACAGAGTGGTGTTGGGTGTGTGTCCGGTGTAATGTTGTGTAGGTAGGAGTGGAGGGCTGGTGATTTGTTGGTTCGGAGTTGTGCTAGGAGTTGTCTGGTTCTGTGTGGTAGGTCTTGCTCTGATGGGTCTATTTCTGGTGCTGGTGCATGTATTACTTTGTTGTGTTGTCTGGTGTCCAAGTGTGTTTGTACAAAGTGGGTGTGTATGTCTTTCATGTTCTGTTTTATGGTGTCGTTGTTGGTGTCCTGTGGTGCTGTGTCTTTGTTGTGTGTGTAGTTGTTGTTGTGGAAGATTGTTTGTTTCTTTTGTCTGGGTGGTGGTGGTTGTTGAGTGAGTGGGTGTAGTGGGTGGGTTGGGTGTTGGGCTTTTTGTCTGATTTGCGATGCGTGTAGTTTTAGATGGGTGTTCAGTGGGAGAGTTTTTGTTTCCTCATGCAAGTGTTGTATGTTTGTGTCTTGTGTGCATCCTGTTGCTATTCTGAGTGCGGTGTTCTGTGTGGTCTGGAGTTTTGTCTTGTTTGTGTCCGATAGTGTTGGTGACCATATAGTGTTTGCGTATTCGAGGCGTGTGAGTGTGGTTGCTTTGTATGTGGTGAGTATAGTTTCTTTGGATTTTCCCCAGTGAGTGGTTGTTAAGGCTTTAAGTATTTTGTTTGATTGCTTGGCGCGGGTTAGAGTGTGTTGTGTGTGTTTTGAGAAGGTGAGTTTGGGGTCCCATGTTAATCCCAGTATTTTGGGTTCGCGGACTGTGGGTAGGGTGGTGTTATCTATTTGTAAAGTGAGTCTGTTGCTGTATTCTGCCGGATCCGGTGTGAACAGAGTGGTGGTGGTTTTGTCTGCGTTGAGTGTGAGTTGGTTCTGTTTTGTCCAGTTGTATATGTCGTGGAGATATTTTTGTACTTGTTGTTGTGCCTGTTGTGGTTTGACATGTGTGGATAGAATGGTGATGTCGTCTGCATATGTAACTGTGTGTACATTTGGAGGTGGTTGTGGTAAGTCTGCCATGTATATGTTGAATAGTGTTGGTGAAAGTACTCCCCCCTGTGGTACCCCCGTTTTCGTGTTTCTATGTTCTGATGTTTCCCCCCGGTATTGAGTGTATTGTCTGCGTCCCCTTATGTAGTTGAAGATGTATTTGATGATGATGTTTGGGGTGTTAGTGTTGTTGAGTTTGTTTGTGAGTGTGTGTAGGTTTACGGTGTCAAAGGCTTTGGACATGTCTAGGGCTATGGCAACTGTTCGTTGTGGTGGTTTTTGTTGATTGAAACCTGTGGCTATGATGTTGTGTATGTGGTGTAGTGCTGTGGTTGTGGAGTGTTGTTTTCGGAAGCCGTGTTGGTGAGAGGGTAGTTGAGTGTTGTTGGTAATGAAGGGTAGTATTACCTTTTCCATTGTTTTGGCTATTGGGCTGAGTAGTGCTATTGGTCTGTAAGATGGGCCGAGTGCGTGGTTTTTGTTGGGTTTTGGTATTGGGATTATTTTTGCAGTCTTCCATATTGTGGGGATGGTGTTGGTGTTGAGTGAGGTGTTGTAAGTGTGTGTGAGTAGTGTTATTGCTTTGGGGCTTAGGTGTTTCAGATGTCTGATGTTTATGTTGTCTGGGCCTGTGGAGTTGTTGCTTTTGGAGCGTTGTAGTGCTTGTTTGACTTGTTGTTCTGTGATGGTTATGGGCGTGGTGTTGAGTTTTCGTATTTTGCGTTGTAGTTGTCTGTATGTTCTGTTGGTTTTGTGTTGTATTATGTTGGTGAATTGTTTGTTGAATGCTCGTGCTTTCTGTTTGTTGGATATTGCCGTGTGTTGTCCGAACTGTATTGTGGTGTTTTCTGGTGCTTTTTGTTCTTTGTTTGATAGTCTTGTTACTGTGTTCCAGAGTATGTGTTGTTTGTGTCTGTGGTACCATGCATCCGTTAAGTGTTCTTTCCATAGCTCTTGTTTGTGTTTTTGGATTTGTGTGTCTATTTCTTTGTTTAGGTCTGTGATGCGTGGGTCTTGGTGGTTTTGTTGTCTGATGTCGTTTCTTTGGCTGATGAGTGTTCTGATGTGTTGTGGTAGGAGAAGTGATTTGCTTTTTATTTTTCCGTGGGGTATGTGGTGTTTGTCTGCTGTAAGTATGAGGTTTGTGAGCATGGTGTTGGCTGTGTGGATGTTGTCAGGTATGGTTATGTTCTCCAGTGCTGATTCTATTTCAGAGGTGTATCCTTCCCAGTCTGCTTTCCTGTAATTTGTGTAAGTTTGAAGGTGTTGTTGTAGGCGGAAAGGAGCACGCGTGTTGTGTGTGATTTTGATAGGAAGGTGGTCTGAACTGAGTGCGTGTATTGTGGTCCATGTTGTTCTGTTTGTGATGCTGTTGCTGGCTGTTGTGATGTCCGGTGATGTTGGTTGTTGGTTGATGTTTGTAGGTTTTCTGGTGGGTGTGTTTGTGTTTAGAGTGATTTGTTGGGAGTTTTGTAGTATGTCTGCAATGTGGGTGTCTCTGTGGTCGTCGTAGGGAGAGTGCCATTGTGTTGAGTGAGCGTTGATGTCTGCGGTTAGAATGGTGTTGTTCAGCGAGTTTATGTATTGGAAGGTGTTGGTGATGTCTGTGTCTTCTGTGGCGTGGTCTGGTCGGGTGGTATCTCTGGGGGGTATATACATGTTGCATATGTGTAGTCTTTTGTGGTTGGTTATGTGAATCTTTACGGTTTGAATTTCTGTAGTGTTGGTGTTAATGTTGTTGGGGATGTTCATGGGAGTGAATGTGTATCTACTGTATATCTATAAAAAAAATCCTCGTCTCACCCCTCAGGTGGTGTCCATCCCTCATTCAGCTGGGGTCCTCTACCAGAGGCCAGGAAGCTTGAGGGTTCTGCGCAGTATCCTTGCCGTTCCCAGCACTGCACATTTCTGGACTGAGATGTCCGATGTTGTTCCCGGGATCTGTTGCAACCACTCATCATCTAGTTTGGGGGTCACTGCCCCGAGTGCTCCGACCACCACAGGCACGACTGTCCCCTTTACCTTCCAGGCTCTCTCCAGCTCCTCTCTGAGCCCTTGGGATTTCTCGAGTTTCTCGTGTTCCTTCTTTCTGATGTTTCCAGCACTTGGGACCGCTACATCCACTACAACGGCTTTCCTCTGCCCTTTATCTATCATCAGGATATCTGGTTGGTTCGCCATTACCATCTTGTCAGTCTGGATCTGGAAGTCCCATAGGATCTTCGCTCTGTCATTCTCCACCACCTTCGGAGGTGTTTCCCATTTTGACCTTGGGGTGTCCAGTCCATACTCCGCACAGATGTTTCGGTAGACTATGCCAGCCACCTGGTTATGGCGTTCCATATAGGCTTTCCCTGCCAGCACCTTACACCCTGCAGTTATGTGTTAGATCGTCTCAGGTGCCTCTTTGCACAACCTACACCTTGGGTCTTGGCTGGTGTGGTATATCTAGGCCTCGATGGCTCTGGTGCTCAGGGCCTGCTCCTGAGCAGCCAGGATGAGTGCCTATGTGCTGTCCTTCAGGCCAGCCCTCTCTAGAACTCTGATCGGACTTCTTGAGATTGGCCACGGCAGTTATTGTCCGGTGGTACATCCCGTGTAGGGGCTTGTCCTCCCATGATGGTCCCTCTTCCAGCACCTCATCTTCTGTTCCCCATTGTCTGAGACATTCTCTGAGTACATCATCCGTTGGTGCCTTCTCCTTGATGTATTTGTGGAGCTTGGATGTTTCATCCTGGACAGTGGCTCTCACACTCACTAGTCCCCGGCCTCCTTCCTTTCGGCTTGTGTACAGTCTCAGGGTGCTGGATTTGGTATGGAACCCTCCATGCATGGTAACGAGCTTTCGGGTCTTAACATCCGTGGTCTGAATCTCTTCCTTTGGCCACCTTATTTTTCCTGCAGGGTATCTGATCACTGGAAAGGGCATAGCTGTTTATTGCCCGGGTCTTATTCTTGCCATTGAGCTGGCTTCTTAGGACTTGCCTCACTCGCTGGAGGTATTTGGCCGTAGCCGCTTTCCTTGTTGCCAGTTTGAGGTTGCCATTGGCTTGTGGTATACCGAGGTACTTGTAGCTGTCCTCAATGTCTGCTATTGTTCCTTCAGGGAGTGAGACCCCTTCAGTGCGGACTACCCTTCCTCTCTTAGTCACCATCCGACTACATTTCTCCATCACGAATGACATCCCGATGTCGCTGCTGTAGATCTTGATTGTGTGGATCAGGGAGTCTATGTCCCTTTCGCTCTTAGCAAACAGCTACATGTCATCCTTGTAGAGGAGGTGACTGATCGTAGCTCCATTTCTGAGGCGGTATCCATGGCCTGTCTTGGTGATTACTTGGCTTAGGGGGTTCAGTCCTATGCAGGACAGCAGTGGGGAGAGTGCATCACCTTGGTATATGCCACATTTGATGGACACTTGGGTAAGTGGCTTGCCATTGGCTTCAAGTGTGGTTTTCCACATCCTCATCAAGTTCGCAACGAAGGCTCTTAGGGTCCTGTTCACCTTATACACATCCAAGCATTCAGTGATCCATGTATGTGGCATCGAGTCATAGGCTTTCTTTTAATCAATCCAGGCTGTGCACAGGTTGGTACATCGGGACCTGCAGTCTTGTGCGACTGTTCTGTCAACCAGGAGCTGATGTTTGGCTCCCCTGGTATCTCTACCAATGCCCTTCCGTGCTTCGCTCTGGATCAGCTCTGTTGTTAGGACCCTGCCACTGAGCGTACACTTTCGCAGGTTGTGTTGCAAACAGCCTGTTTATTCGTCTGGCCTCATTCTCTTTCGTGTACCGCTTTAGGCGGCTGGACAAGGCTTGGAGCCTTTGTTTCGAGTGCTTCATATATGGTCATCTGGATGTACCTCTCAGGATCGGCCTTTTCATCACACCTCTCTGGACCTCAGTCAATTGACTCACATCTTTCCGAGCCGCCTTGATCTTAGCCTCCAACCGTCTTTTCCATGGTCGGTAATGTATCTCATGGCTTCCATGGTTGCTCTTATAGCCAAGCATCTCAAGGATCACTGATGCTGAAGCGTATATCAGTTCATTTCCGTGATCGTTACGGTAAGGATCGCCCTCAGTGCTGCATTCACACTTTCCAAGAGACTTTCAGGTGATACTTCACATAGCCGTTGTAATCGGATTCTAGGTTTCCCAGCTTTCATTCTTGCCATGATCTTAGCTTTCAGGTCAGTTGCTGCCTCGCTCAGCATTTCATTCATTGGGGCTGGCCTCCCAATCTCATCATCTGCATTCACTCTGGTATGAACTCCTCCTCTGATCTGGCAGCCTGGGGCCCCTCACTATGGAACCGGCGTTGTACCTCATCAATCTCAAGTTGTGACAGCAGTTGCCGTTTGTGGATGTTGGAACACTGAGTTACGAGTTGTTTCGTGGCCACCCGTGACTGTGGGTTTCGAAGTAACCATTTAGCCCACATTCTCTCCATGTAACCTCTCTGACTAGGCTTGCTTGAGTAGTAGCATTCCAACAGAGCCATGTTATTGCATGTTGCCCATCTCTGCTCCATTTTTCATCAAGGTGCTCTGGTTCCCCAGCACCTGACGCAGACCTTGTTTGGCCGGGCGACGTCTGAGCTGGCATGTCATTCATTTTATTGTCTCTCATCATTGTATGAGGTACGCATTAGCGTGAAGGCTCTTGCCCAAGGACCCACACTGAATGGTGTTATGTGCTCATTTTTTGCCCCAAGTGGGGAGCGGAGGGACGGGCGCTGGGGGGGGGACCATCGTGGTGGGGCGGGCCTCTACGCGGGATGTGCCACCGGACCGTGGCTGAGGTGGCTGATCTCAAGAAGTCCTATCGGTGGCTGGAGGGGATTGGCCTGGGGGACAGCGCAGGGGCGCTCATCCTGGCTGCTCAGGAGCGGGCCTTGGGCGCCGGAGCCGTCGAGGCCCGGATGTGCCGCGCCGGACAGGACCCGGGGTGTGGGTTGTGCGGGGAGGCGCCTGGGACGATCCGGCACGTGGCTGCGGGGTGTGGGATGCTGGTAGGGGGGGCCTGCGTGGAGCGCCATGGCCAGGTGGCTGGCGTGGTCTGCCGAGGCATCTGTGCGGAGTGTGGACTGGGGGCCCCGGGGTCGGAGTGGGGGGCACCTCCGAGGGTGGTGGAGGGTGGTGGAGCGGGGATCCTGTGGGACTTCCGGATCCAGACTGGCGGGATGGTGGTGGCGAGCCAGCCAGATGTCGTGGTCGTGGATGGGGGGCGGAGGAGGGCCGTTGTGGTGGATGTGGCGGTCCCAGGTGGTGGAGGCATCGGGAGGGGGGAGCATGGGGGGCTCGGGGGGTACCAGGGGCTCGGGGAGGGGCTGGGGAGGGCCTGGGGGGTGGGGGTGGCGGTCGTGCCTGTGGTGGTCGGGGCGCTCGGGGCAGTGACCCCCGGACTGGATGGGTGGTTGCGACAGATCCCCAGATACCAGCGTCGGACATCTCGGTCCGGAGGTGTGCGGTGCTGGGAGCGGCGGGGGTACTCCGCTGGGCCCTCGGGCTTCCTGGCCTCTGGTGGAGGACCCGAGCTGAATGAGGGACGGACACCACCCGAGGACACCTCCTATTGGCTCCATGATAAGAGCTCCACCCAGCAAAGAATTAACCCTTTAAAACCTGATTCTGAGCTTTCACAATTATTTACCGCCATTTGCGTAATATCTACAGTATACAGAAGGAATCAAGCAATTTTTACCAATGTATCTGTAGGTGATGTTTATTTATTATGTACACAGAGATAAAGAGTAATGGCACAGCTCTGCAGTATCTTTCCACTTTTATATATGTATGCTATACTAAATAAAATGAATAGGGCACCATATAATGCAACAGTTATGCAACTCCCTAAATAATGATGTGAATTTTCAGTTGTTGCTAAATCAGTTAGGATGTTATAATTTGTGGTGTAGATGCGAATTTAGGAGAGCAGGACAATATATCGCATTGCAATTGGAGCAGCAGCTTGGTTGATGATGTCCCCAAACCGGCTCATCTATTATATTTGTCGTGCAATACAATGAAAATGAGCACAATTGCAAAACATAGGCTTCTTATATTGTAAAATAAAATAATCACATGTTTACCGTTCTGGGGTTTCTACAATCATGAATGGAGGCATTATTTACAGCAGGTTGATGTTGTTGTTGTTGTTGTCGACCCCACCCGTGCCCCGACATTGGGGGACCGGGCCCTCACTCCGTCTCCCGGATCCCCAGACCCCCCTCCGCCGCCCAGCGGGCGAGCAGGGCCGCCACTCCGCTTGGGTTTCGCCAGAGGTCCTCCGGAGTCAGTGTGGTGGGTATGTTTGTGCAGGTGAACAGGTGTTGTGTGTCGTGCACTTGCGTGCCGCATAGCGCACAGAGTGGTGTTGGGTGTGTGTCCGGTGTAATGTTGTGTAGGTAGGAGTGGAGGGCTGGTGATTTGTTGGTTCGGAGTTGTGCTAGGAGTTGTCTGGTTCTGTGTGGTAGGTCTTGCTCTGATGGGTCTATTTCTGGTGCTGGTGCATGTATTACTTTGTTGTGTTGTCTGGTGTCCAAGTGTGTTTGTACAAAGTGGGTGTGTATGTCTTTCATGTTCTGTTTTATGGTGTCGTTGTTGGTGTCCTGTGGTGCTGTGTCTTTGTTGTGTGTGTAGTTGTTGTTGTGGAAGATTGATTGTTTCTTTTGTCTGGGTGGTGGTGGTTGTTGAGTGAGTGGGTGTAGTGGGTGGGTTGGGTGTTGGGCTTTTTGTCTGATTTGCGATGCGTGTAGTTTTAGATGGGTGTTCAGTGGGAGAGTTTTTGTTTCCTCATGCAAGTGTTGTATGTTTGTGTCTTGTGTGCATCCTGTTGCTATTCTGAGTGCTGTGTTCTGTGTGGTCTGGAGTTTTGTCTTGTTTGTGTCCGATAGTGTTGGTGAACATATAGTGTTTGCGTATTCGAGGCGTGTGAGTGTGGTTGCTTTGTATGTGGTGAGTATAGTTTCTTTGGATTTTCCCCAGTGAGTGGTTGTTAAGGCTTTGAGTATTTTGTTTGATTGCTTGGCGCGGGTTAGAGTGTGTTGTGTGTGTTTTGAGAAGGTGAGTTTGGGGTCCCATGTTAATCCCAGTATTTTGGGTTCGCGGACTGTGGGTAGGGTGGTGTTATCTATTTGTAAAGTGAGTCTGTTGCTGTATTCTGCCGGATCCGGTGTGAACAGAGTGGTGGTGGTTTTGTCTGCGTTGAGTGTGAGTTGGTTCTGTTTTGTCCAGTTGTATATGTCGTGGAGATATTTTTGTACTTGTTGTTGTGCCTGTTGTGGTTTGACATGTGTGGATAGAATGGTGATGTCGTCTGCATATGTAACTGTGTGTACATTTGGAGGTGGTTGTGGTAAGTCTGCCATGTATATGTTGAATAGTGTTGGTGAAAGTACTCCCCCCTGTGGTACCCCCGTTTTCGTGTTTCTGTGTTCTGATGTTTCCCCCCGGTATTGAGTGTATTGTCTGCGTCCCCTTATGTAGTTGAAGATGTATTTGATGATGATGTTTGGGGTGTTAGTGTTGTTGAGTTTGTTTGTGAGTGTGTGTAGGTTTACCGTGTCAAAGGCTTTGGACATGTCTAGGGCTATGGCAACTGTTCGTTGTGGTGGTTTTTGTTGATTGAAACCTGTGGCTATGATGTTGTGTATGTGGTGTAGTGCTGTGGTTGTGGAGTGTTGTTTTCGGAAGCCGTGTTGGTGAGAGGGTAGTTGAGTGTTGTTGGTAATGAAGGGTAGTATTACCTTTTCCATTGTTTTGGCTATTGGGCTGAGTAGTGCTATTGGTCTGTAGGATGGGCCGAGTGCGTGGTTTTTGTTGGGTTTTGGTATTGGGATTATTTTTGCAGTCTTCCATATTGCGGGGATGGTGTTGGTGTTGAGTGATGTGTTGTAAGTGTGTGTGAGTAGTGTTATTGCTTTGGGGCCTAGGTGTTTCAGATGTCTGATGTTTATGTTGTCTGGGCCTGTGGAGTTGTTGTTTTTGGAGCGTTGTAGTGCTTGTTTGACTTGTTGTTCTGTGATGGTTATGGGCGTGGTGTTGAGTTTTCGTATTTTGCGTTGTAGTTGTCTGTATGTTCTGTTGGTTTTGTGTTGTATTATGTTGGTGAATTGTTTGTTGAATGCTCGTGCTTTCTGTTTGTTGGATATTGCCGTGTGTTGTCCGAACTGTATTGTGGTGTTTTCTGGTGCTTTTTGTTCTTTGTTTGATAGTCTTGTTACTGTGTTCCAGAGTATGTGTTGTTTGTGTCTGTGGTTCCATGCATCCGTTAAGTGTTCTTTCCATAGCTCGTTTGTGTTTTTGGATTTGTTTGTCTATTTCTTTGTTTAGGTCTGTGATGCGTGGGTCTTGGTGGTTTTGTTGTCTGATGTCGTTTCTTTCGCTGATGAGTGTTCTGATGTGTTGTGGTAGGAGAAGTGATTTGCTTTTTATTTTTCCGTGGGGTATGTGGTGTTTGTCTGCTGTAAGTATGAGGTTTGTGAGCATGGTGTTGGCTGTGTGGATGTTGTCAGGTATGGTTAAGTTCTCCAGTGCTGATTCTATTTCAGAGGTGTATCCTTCCCAGTCTGCTTTCCTGTAATTTGTGTAAGTTTGAAGGTGTTGTTGTAGGCGGAAAGGAGCACGCGTGTTGTGTGTGATTTTGATAGGAAGGTGGTCTGAACTGAGTGCGTGTATTGTGGTCCATGTTGTTCTGTTTGTGATGCTGTTGCTGGCTGTTGTGATGTCCGGTGATGTTGGTTGTTGGTTGATGTTTGTAGGTTTTCTGGTAGGTGTGTTTGCGTTTAGAGTGATTTGTTGGGAGTTCTGTAGTATGTCTGCAATGAGGGTGCCTCTGTGGTCGTCGTAGGGAGAGTGCCATTGTGTTGAGTGAGCGCTGATGTCTGCGGTTAGAATTGTGTTGTTCAGCGAGTTTATATATT
Source organism: Hippocampus zosterae (assembly GCF_025434085.1). NCBI lineage: Eukaryota > Metazoa > Chordata > Actinopteri > Syngnathiformes > Syngnathidae > Hippocampus > Hippocampus zosterae. Next base: position 9,770,435 of record NC_067457.1, read on the forward strand.
GGAAGGTGTTGGTGATGTCTGTGTCTTCTGTGGCGTGGTCTGGTCGGGTGGTATCTCTGGGGGGTATATACATGTTGCATATGTGTAGTCTTTTGTGGTTGGTTATGTGAATCTTTACGGTTTGAATTTCTGTAGTGTTGGTGTTAATGTTGTTGGGGATGTTCATGGGAGTGAATGTGACTGATTTGTGAATGTATGTGAGCAGTCCTCCTCCTCCCTTGTGTTCTCTGTCTTTCCTAATGCTGGTGTAGTTGGTGAGACGAGGTGTGTTGTGTTGTTTTTCTAGTTTGTTTTCTTGTATGGTGATGATGTCTGCGTGCTGTTGTGAGGCGAGTTCTTCTAGTTCTGTTTTCTTGTTTTGGATGCCGTTGATGTTTATTTGTAGTATGGTCAGTGTGTGATTGTTGTTTTTGTTGGTGGGTGTTGTTCTTTGTGGGTTGTTCAGGGGTTGTGGTGTTGGGGTGTTTGTTGTTTGCGTGTGTGTTCTGCATGTCCACGTGTTTGTGTATTGGCGGGTGGTGATGCCGGAGCAATGTCTGTGTATCCAGTGTGGGTGTGTTGAGTTGCATCTGAGTGAGGTTTGTCTGCGTGTGATGATTCTATTGCAGCTATTGCAGGTCCAGGTTTGGGGGGGTGGTCTTGTGTTTGTTGTATCTCTGTTGGAGTTGTCTGTCCGTGTTGCGTTTGAGGGTAGTGTTGGTGAGGCGAGTGTGTTGTTTTGGTCTGTTTGTGCTCTGCTGCCTGTTGGTGTCCTACGAGGTGTTGTTGTTCGTGGTGGTGTTTTGGGATGTAGTCTGCATTTCCATGTTATGTTTTATTGTCTAGTGTTTATGTTTGTGCAATGTTTGTGTACCCAGTGTGGTGTGTGGTGGTTGCATCTGAAGGATGTATGTCTTCTTGTAATCTGTTGTGTGCAAATGTCGCATGTCCAGGTAGTTTGTTGTGTGTGTGTTTGTTGCGTGCATGAGAGTGTCTGTGTGGGCCCCGGATTTGTCTCTATGTCCCCCGCCTGGAGCAAAAGGTCCGCCCGCCACCCTGCCAGGTCCGGTGGGCGGTTAGCCGAAAAAAAAAAAACGGCCGTAATGGCACCCCGTTCGGGGTGCAGGGATTGGCTCCTTGATTTGTCCCCCCGTTCGGGGGGAACCCTCCAACTGCGAGTAAGCCAAGGAGTTTGGAGGTACAGCAGGTTGACAGCAGTGTGATCGAGCAGATTAGATAGAGTAGAATTTGAATGGGGCTTCACTGATTTATTTCATACAATTCATATCTAAAACACAGTTGAAAAATATTTGATTGTTAAAATATTTAAATACAAGAACTATATCAAGAAATTAACAAAACATAGTTTTTTTAGTTAGGAGAAAAGTCTAAAAACATATCACAAATGACAAACGTTGTGCCTCTCCTCCTCCTGTTCTTCAATGAAGCTGATCACCCTCCAGCTCCCGTTAGAAACATCGTGCTGCTGAAGGTGTGCCGGCAGAATGGTTGTGATACAGGAGGTGCTGTGGACTCTCCCAGAAACGAGGACCTAGTTTAGTTGTAGATCCAGTAAAACATAGTGCAAATGTGACATTATTTATAATGCACAGTTACAGTCTTGTGAATATTAAAAAATGTACTTCATGTAATGCAGGAAGCGAATATTTCAAACGAACTAAGGCAGCAAACAGTAAGAGCAAAATCGTGTTCCAAACATTAACTCTTTTTTTAAATGTCAATTAGCTTGTGAGTAATAAGACAAAATGTGACTGTCAGACAGAGAACTGTCAGAGCAAACGGCAGATTTTAGAAAGTCCTGCCGAAATAAATCTGCACCCGACTGCGACTGTCAGCGTTGAACTGCCGCCATTGCTGTCAAAGTCAGAGACATCTCCAAAATTGTTGGAGCAAATTTTTAAGCAGGCTTCATCTTGATAAATTGACCACGTATTTGACATTTACACCATAACGTTACCGCCTAAAATAATCGTAAAACAAAATTTTGTGTAACAACAAGAGTAATATGTACCCCAAAAGCTTTCAAAGCGTCTGAAAGTTTTCTCCTCCGTTTTTGTTGGGGCTTGGCTCGAAATGCATCATGATTGGCCGCCCGAAGTCCACGTGTCTGTCGGACGTGCTCTCATTGGTCTACAATACCATCACGGATGAATAAATACTCAAAGGGCTTGCCAGGCAAGCCCTTTGAACCCTTTAAATACTCAATGGGCTTGCCTGGCAAGCCCTTTGAGTATTTATTCCATATTGCCCACTAGTTCACTAGTAAGGTCATTTTGACGCTTACTAGTGAACATGTAAGGCCATAAATGTGCCCACTAGTTCACTAGTAAGATCATTTTGAGGCTTACTAGTTGACATGTAAGCCACAAAACGCCCGCTAGTTCACTAGTAAGATAATTTTGAGGCTTCTAGTGAACATGTAAGCCACAGAACGCCCACTAGTTCACTAGTAAGATCATTTTGACGCTTACTAGTGAACATGTAAGCCACAAAACGCTCACTAGTTCACTAGTAAGGTCATTTTGACGCTTACTAGTGAACATGTAAGCCACAAAACGCTCACTGGTTCACTAGTAAGGTAATTTTGACGCTTACTAGTGAACATGTAAGCCACAAAACGCCCACTAGTTCCCTAGTAAGATCATTTTGACGCTTATTTATGAACATGTCAGCCACAAAACGCTCACTCGTTCACTAGTAAGATCATTTTGACGCTTACTAGTGAACATGTAAGCCACAAAACGCCCACTAGTTCACTAGTAAGGTCATTTTGACGCTTACTAGTGAACATGTAAGCCACAAAACGCCCACTAGTTCACTAGTAAGATCATTTTGACGCTTACTAGTGAACATGTAAGGCCATAAATGTGCCCACTAGTTCACTAGTAAGTTCATTTTGAGGCTTACTAGTTGACATGTAAGCCACACATCGCCTACTAGTTCACTAGTAAGATCATTTTGAGGCTTACTAGTGAACATGTAAGCCACAAAACGCCCAATAGTTCACTAGTAAGATCATTTTGACGCTTACTAGTGAACATGTAAGCCACAAAACGCTCACTGGTTTACTAGGAAGGTCAATTTGACGCTTACTAGTGAACATGTAAGCCACAAAATGCTCACTAGTTCACTATCCATCCATCCATCCATAATAAGATAATTTTGACGCTTACTACTGAACATTTAAGGCCATAAATGTGCCCACTAGTTCACTGGTAAGATGATTTTGACGCTTACTAGTGAACATGCAAGGCCATAAATGTGCCCACTTGTAGTGCTAGTGACATTACACTGTACTTGCATTAAATGCAAATAAGGATGATTACGAAAACATGTAACGGTATCCTATTGGCTGTACGTTTCAAAATAGTGTCATCCCACCAGTCAGGGCTCATGATTTTGGAAATTCTGTGCCCACTTAGTTTTTTAAAACAACAATTGCGGACAGTGTCCTGAGACGTATTCGGCGAAGGTGCAGGGCAATAGAGAGTGCCTGTCATCAAGGGTCTGCCGGTGAAAGTGAAGCACGCGCGATAAACATTTCAATTGCTAATTTAAGAAGAGTTAGTGACCAGTTTATCGCTGATACTATTCAAAGTTTGATTCAAAGTCCAATAGATCTCCGATCTGTCATCATTGCGGGACCCACTCCTAATGGTGGACGTGTTTGTTCCCATGTGGCACATCGTTTGCACACAGGTAAAATGGCTACCATTTTTTGTCATTGGTTTTTCGTATGTATTTTTATTCGAACTACACACGGGTTTTACTGACGACTTGCTGTGACTTACCTTCTATCACCCTGTCAAACGTCGTTTTATACCAGTGGTTTTCCTGCAAATCAGTAGACTATTAAGTAACGCGATGGCTGTACACTTTTAAGCAATAACTAGTGATCTTTTAGTTATTCAATTATAAGTTTGAATTATTTTTTTCTTGAGTAAAATGGTTAGAGAAAATAGCTGCTCGTGGTTTTGAAGCTGCATATACTTTTATGTACATCTGTGTCTATATGCCTGTACTGTATACAGTATATAAAAAACACGTAGTGATTCGTTTGCTTGAATTCCTTAATCCTTTTATTTCCATACTTTAGGTAGACGAGGAAGACCAGCACTTGACATTACAAGGGATCAAATTGAACTGCTCCCCACTCAGGGCTTTACAGTGAGAGCCATCACTGAGATGTTGTGTTGTTCCTCTTCATACCTGCATAAAAAAATTAAGTTTTTTCAGATTTCAGCCAGAAATAGATTTACTCCCATTCATGATGTTGACCTGGAGGAGCATGTCAGAAGATTGCACAGCCAATTTCCCAGATCAGGCTCGAAAGCAAGTGTTCTGCTACATACTCTTGTCCCTTCATGTATATATCATTATATTCATTGTGAAAGTGTACTTTCTTTATTGTGTTGTTTTCTGAACCTGTTGCAGATGATGAGGGCATACCTGCGTGCTGATGGTATTGTAGTACAAAGAAAAAGAGTTCGAGAAATCCTCAACCGTATTGAGCCAGCTGCTGCAGCCCAGAGATGGAGCCAGACTGTGGCTAGAAGAACATACTATGTGCCATTCCCCAATAGTTTATGGCACATAGATGGGCATATGCGTCTCATTCGGTAATAAGGGATCATCTTATATTTGTACTCGTGGGAGCATTAGAAAGCCATATTGTATGGACAGCACAGATTAAATTGAATTTTATCATTTGTATATCCAAGTTACACAAACTCCAAATTGCCTCCATGTAGTCTTAAGTGCACAGCAATACCTTCTCTACCGAGATGATATTTCAAACAAGATATGAAACTTGATTGTTTTCTTGTATTTAATCATTATTCTTTTCATGTTTGTTTTACAGGTGGGTGTTTGTGACACATGCCGGCATTGATGGGAATTCCAGGCTAATAACGTACCTTCAACTGGAGCACAGACAACACAGCTTTGACAGTGTTGAAATATTTTGTCCAAGCCACCTGCCTGTATGGGTTACCCTCCAGAGTAAGATCCGACCATGGTGGTGAAAACACTGGTTGCTCTTTTAATGAACCTACTGCAGGGACAAGACACCAAAATTATTTCTAGCTCCAGCCAACACCCCCTCACAATTTACTCACACCTCCCATGGCCTGATTATCCACCAACAGGGGCCCTTTTTGGATTATCATTTTGGCATAGGAACTTTCCTTTCCTATCCTAACCGAGTGAGATGAGCCGGTAGCACCTGGAGCAAAGATCGTCTAAATTTTAATAATGTTTAGGAAAGGTTCTGACCATCCTTTACAAAAGGAAAGGAGATATATTATGCAGCAGGAATATTCAAAGGGGAAGTCTTTTTTTATGTTGTTGTTGTTGTTGTTGTCGACCCCACCCGTGCCCCGACATTGGGGGACCGGGCCCTCACTCCGTCTCCCGGATCCCCAGACCCCCCTCCTCCGCCCAGCGGGCGAGCAGGGCCGCCACTCCGCTTGGGTTTCGCCAGAGGTCCTCCGGTGTCAGTGTGGTGGGTATGTTTGTGCATGTGAACAGGTGTTGTGTGTCGTGCACTTGCGTGCCGCATAGCGCACAGAGTGGTGTTGGGTGTGTGTCCGGTGTAATGTTTTGTAGGTAGGAGTGGAGGGCTGGTGATTTGTTGGTTCGGAGTTGTGCTAGGAGTTGTCTGGTTCTGTGTGGTAGGTCTTGCTCTGATGGGTCTATTTCTGGTGCTGGTGCATGTATTACTTTGTTGTGTTGTCTGGTGTCCAAGTGTGTTTGTACAAAGTGGGTGTGTATGTCTTTCATGGTCTGTTTTATGGTGTCGTTGTTGGTGTCCTGTGGTGCTGTGTCTTTGTTGTGTGTGTAGTTGTTGTTGTGGAAGATTGTTTGTTTCTTTTGTCTGGGTGGTGGTGGTTGTTGAGTGAGTGGGTGTAGTGGGTGGGTTGGGTGTTGGGCTTTTTGTCTGATTTGCGATGCGTGTAGTTTTAGATGGATGTTCAGTGGGAGAGTTTTTGTTTCCTCATGCAAGTGTTGTATGTTTGTGTCTTGTGTGCATCCTGTTGCTATTCTGAGTGCTGTGTTCTGTGTGGTCTGGAGTTTTGTCTTGTTTGTGTCCGATAGTGTTGGTGACCATATAGTGTTTGCGTATTCGAGGCGTGTGAGTGTGGTTGCTTTGTATGTGGTGAGTATAGTTTCTTTGGATTTTCCCCAGTGAGTGGTTGTTAAGGCTTTAAGTATTTTGTTTGATTGCTTGGCGCGGGTTAGAGTGTGTTGTGTGTGTTTTGAGAAGGTGAGTTTGGGGTCCCATGTTAATCCCAGTATTTTGGGTTCGCGGACTGTGGGTAGGGTGGTGTTATCTATTTGTAAAGTGAGCCTGTTGCTGTATTCTGCCGGATCCGGTGTGAACAGAGTGGTGGTGGTTTTGTCTGCGTTGAGTGTGAGTTGGTTCTGTTTTGTCCAGTTGTATATGTCGTGGAGATATTTTTGTACTTGTTGTTGTGCCTGTTGTGGTTTGACATGTGTGGATAGAATGGTGATGTCGTCTGCATATGTAACTGTGTGTACATTTGGAGGTGGTTGTGGTAAGTCTGCCATGTATATGTTGAATAGTGTTGGTGAAAGTACTCCCCCCTGTGGTACCCCCGTTTTCGTGTTTCTATGTTCTGATGTTTCCCCCCGGTATTGAGTGTATTGTCTGCGTCCCCTTATGTAGTTGAAGATGTATTTGATGATGATGTTTGGGGTGTTAGTGTTGTTGAGTTTGTTTGTGAGTGTGTGTAGGTTTACCGTGTCAAAGGCTTTGGACATGTCTATGGCTATGGCAACTGTTCGTTGTGGTGGTTTTTGTTGATTGAAACCTGTGGCTATGATGTTGTGTATGTGGTGTAGTGCTGTGGTTGTGGAGTGTTGTTTTCGGAAGCCGTGTTGGTGAGAGGGTAGTTGAGTGTTGTTGGTAATGAAGGGTAGTATTACCTTTTCCATTGTTTTGGCTATTGGGCTGAGTAGTGCTATTGGTCTGTAAGATGGGCCGAGTGCGTGGTTTTTGTTGGGTTTTGGTATTGGGATTATTTTTGCAGTCTTCCATATTGCGGGGATGGTGTTGGTGTTGAGTGATGTGTTGTAAGTGTGTGTGAGTAGTGTTATTGCTTTGGGGCCTAGGTGTTTCAGATGTCTGATGTTTATGTTGTCTGGGCCTGTGGAGTTGTTGCTTTTGGAGCGTTGTAGTGCTTGTTTGACTTGTTGTTCTGTGATGGTTATGGGCGTGGTGTTGAGTTTTCGTATTTTGCGTTGTAGTTGTCTGTATGTTCTGTTGGTTTTGTGTTGTATTATGTTGGGGAATTGTTTGTTGAATGCTCGTGCTTTCTGTTTGTTGGATATTGCCGTGTGTTGTCCGAACTGTATTGTGGTGTTTTCTGGTGCTTTTTGTTCTTTGTTTGATAGTCTTGTTACTGTGTTCCAGAGTATGTGTTGTTTGTGTCTGTGGTTCCATGCATCCGTTAAGTGTTCTTTCCATAGCTCTTGTTTGTGTTTTTGGATTTGTGTGTCTATTTCTTTGTTTAGGTCTGTGATGCGTGGGTCTTGGTGGTTTTGTTGTCTGATGTCGTTTCTTTGGCTGATGAGTGTTCTGATGTGTTGTGGTAGGAGAAGTGATTTGCTTTTTATTTTTCCGTGGGGTATGTGGTGTTTGTCTGCTGTAAGTATGAGGTTTGTGAGCATGGTGTTGGCTGTGTGGATGTTGTCAGGTATGGTTATGTTCTCCAGTGCTGATTCTATTTCAGAGGTGTATCCTTCCCAGTCTGCTTTCCTGTAATTTGTGTAAGTTTGAAGGTGTTGTTGTAGGCGGAAAGGAGCACGCGTGTTGTGTGTGATTTTGATAGGAAGGTGGTCTGAACTGAGTGCGTGTATTGTGGTCCATGTTGTTCTGTTTGTGATGCTGTTGCTGGCTGTTGTGATGTCCGGTGATGTTGGTTGTTGGTTGATGTTTGTAGGTTTTCTGGTGGGTGTGTTTGTGTTTAGAGTGATTTGTTGGGAGTTTTGTAGTATGTCTGCAATGTGGGTGCCTCTGTGGTCGTCGTAGGGAGAGTGCCATTGTGTTGAGTGAGCGTTGATGTCTGCGGTTAGAATGGTGTTGTTCAGCGAGTTTATGTATTGGAAGGTGTTGGTGATGTCTGTGTCTTCTGTGGCGTGGTCTGGTCGGGTGGTATCTCTGGGGGGTATATACATGTTGCATATGTGTAGTCTTTTGTGGTTGGTTATGTGAATCTTTACGGTTTGAATTTCTGTAGTGTTGGTGTTAATGTTGTTGGGGATGTTCATGGGAGTGAATGTGACTGATTTGTGAATGTATGTGAGCAGTCCTCCTCCTCCCTTGTGTTCTCTGTCTTTCCTAATGCTGGTGTAGTTGGTGAGACGAGGTGTGTTGTGTTGTTTTTCTAGTTTGGTTTCTTGTATGGTGATGATGTCTGCGTGCTGTTGTGAGGCGAGTTCTTCTAGTTCTGTTTTCTTGTTTTGGATGCCGTTGATGTTTATTTGTAGTATGGTCAGTGTGTGTTTGTTGTTTTTGTTGGTGGGTGTTGTTCTTTGTGGGTTGTTCGGGGGTTGTGGTGTTGGGGTGTTTGTTGTTTGCGTGTGTGTTCTGCATGTCCACGTGTTTGTGTATTGGCGGGTGGTGATGCCGGAGCAATGTCTGTGTATCCAGTGTGGGTGTGTTGAGTTGCATCTGAGTGAGGTTTGTCTGCGTGTGATGATTCTATTGCAGCTATTGCAGGTCCAGGTTTGGGGGGGTGGTCTTGTGTTTGTTGTATCTCTGTTGGAGTTGTCTGTCCGTGTTGCGTTTGAGGGTAGTGTTGGTGAGGCGAGTGTGTTGTTTTGGTCTGTTTGTGCTCTGCTGCCTGTTGGTGTCCTACGAGGTGTTGTTGTTCGTGGTGGTGTTTTGGGATGTAGTCTGCATTTCCATGTTATGTTTTATTGTCTAGTGTTTATGTTTGTGCAATGTTTGTGTACCCAGTGTGGTGTGTGGTGGTTGCATCTGAAGGATGTCTGTCTTCTTGTAATCTGTTGTGTGCAAATGTCGCATGTCCAGGTACTTTGTTGTGTGTGTGTTTGTTGCGTGCGTGAGAGTGTCTGTGTGGGCCCCGGATTTGTCTCTATGTCCCCCGCCTGGAGCAAAAGGTCCGCCCGCCACCCTGCCAGGTCCGGTGGGCGGTTAGCCGAAAAAAAAAAAAACGGCCGTAATGGCACCCCGTTCGGGGTGCAGGGATTGGTTCCTTGATTTGTCCCCCCGTTCGGGGGGAACCCTCCAACTGCGAGTAAGCCAAGGAGTTTGGAGGTACAGCAGGTTGACAGCAGTGTGATCGAGCAGATTAGATAGAGTAGAATTTGAATGGGGCTTCACTGATTTATTTCATACAATTCATATCTAAAACACAGTTGAAAAATATTTGATTGTTAAAATATTTAAATACAAGAACTATATCAAGAAATTAACAAAACATAGTTTTTTTAGTTAGGAGAAAAGTCTAAAAACATATCACAAATGACAAACGTTGTGCCTCTCCTCCTCCTGTTCTTCAATGAAGCTGATCACCCTCCAGCTCCCGTTAGAAACATCGTGCTGCTGAAGGTGTGCCGGCAGAATGGTTGTGATACAGGAGGTGCTGTGGACTCTCCCAGAAACGAGGACCTAGTTTAGTTGTAGATCCAGTAAAACATAGTGCAAATGTGACATTATTTATAATGCACAGTTACAGTCTTGTGAATATTAAAAAATGTACTTCATGTAATGCAGGAAGCGAATATTTCAAACGAACTAAGGCAGCAAACAGTAAGAGCAAAATCGTGTTCCAAACATTAACTCTTTTTTTAAATGTCAATTAGCTTGTGAGTAATAAGACAAAATGTGACTGTCAGACAGAGAACTGTCAGAGCAAACGGCAGATTTTAGAAAGTCCTGCCGAAATAAATCTGCACCCGACTGCGACTGTCAGCGTTGAACTGCCGCCATTGCTGTCAAAGTCAGACACATCTCCAAAATTGTTGGAGCAAATTTTTAAGCAGGCTTCATCTTGATAAATTGACCACGTATTTGACATTTACACCATAACGTTACCGCCTAAAATAATCGTAAAACAAAATTTTGTGTAACAACAAGAGTAATATGTACCCCAAAAGCTTTCAAAGCGTCTGAAAGTTTTCTCCTCCGTTTTTGTTGGGGCTTGGCTCGAAATGCATCATGATTGGCCGCCCGAAGTCCACGTGTCTGTCGGACGTGCTCTCATTGGTCTACAATACCATCACGGATGAATAAATACTCAAAGGGCTTGCCAGGCAAGCCCTTTGAACCCTTTAAATACTCAATGGGCTTGCCTGGCAAGCCCTTTGAGTATTTATTCCATATTGCCCACTAGTTCACTAGTAAGGTCATTTTGACGCTTACTAGTGAACATGTAAGGCCATAAATGTGCCCACTAGTTCACTAGTAAGATCATTTTGAGGCTTACTAGTTGACATGTAAGCCACAAAACGCCCGCTAGTTCACTAGTAAGATAATTTTGAGGCTTCTAGTGAACATGTAAGCCACAGAACGCCCACTAGTTCACTAGTAAGATCATTTTGACGCTTACTAGTGAACATGTAAGCCACAAAACGCTCACTAGTTCACTAGTAAGGTCATTTTGACGCTTACTAGTGAACATGTAAGCCACAAAACGCTCACTGGTTCACTAGTAAGGTAATTTTGACGCTTACTAGTGAACATGTAAGCCACAAAACGCCCACTAGTTCCCTAGTAAGATCATTTTGACGCTTATTTATGAACATGTCAGCCACAAAACGCTCACTCGTTCACTAGTAAGATCATTTTGACGCTTACTAGTGAACATGTAAGCCACAAAACGCCCACTAGTTCACTAGTAAGGTCATTTTGACGCTTACTAGTGAACATGTAAGCCACAAAACGCCCACTAGTTCACTAGTAAGATCATTTTGACGCTTACTAGTGAACATGTAAGGCCATAAATGTGCCCACTAGTTCACTAGTAAGTTCATTTTGAGGCTTACTAGTTGACATGTAAGCCACACATCGCCTACTAGTTCACTAGTAAGATCATTTTGAGGCTTACTAGTGAACATGTAAGCCACAAAACGCCCAATAGTTCACTAGTAAGATCATTTTGACGCTTACTAGTGAACATGTAAGCCACAAAACGCTCACTGGTTTACTAGTAAGGTCAATTTGACGCTTACTAGTGAACATGTAAGCCACAAAACGCTCACTAGTTCACTATCCATCCATCCATCCATAATAAGATAATTTTGACGCTTACTACTGAACATTTAAGGCCATAAATGTGCCCACTAGTTCACTGGTAAGATGATTTTGACGCTTACTAGTGAACATGCAAGGCCATAAATGTGCCCACTTGTAGTGCTAGTGACATTACACTGTACTTGCATTAAATGCAAATAAGGATGATTACGAAAACATGTAACGGTATCCTATTGGCTGTACGTTTCAAAATAGTGTCATCCCACCAGTCAGGGCTCATGATTTTGGAAATTCTGTGCCCACTTAGTTTTTTAAAACAACAATTGCGGACAGTGTCCTGAGACGTATTCGGCGAAGGTGCAGGGCAATAGAGAGTGCCTGTCATCAAGGGTCTGCCGGTGAAAGTGAAGCACGCGCGATAAACATTTCAATTGCTAATTTAAGAAGAGTTAGTGACCAGTTTAGCGCTGATACTATTCAAAGTTTGATTCAAAGTCCAATAGATCTCCGATCTGTCATCATTGCGGGACCCACTCCTAATGGTGGACGTGTTTGTTCCCATGTGGCACATCGTTTGCACACAGGTAAAATGGCTACCATTTTTTGTCATTGGTTTTTCGTATGTATTTTTATTCGAACTACACACGGGTTTTACTGACGACTTGCTGTGACTTACCTTCTATCACCCTGTCAAACGTCGTTTTATACCAGTGGTTTTCCTGCAAATCAGTAGACTATTAAGTAACGCGATGGCTGTACACTTTTAAGCAATAACTAGTGATCTTTTAGTTATTCAATTATAAGTTTGAATTATTTTTTTCTTGAGTAAAATGGTTAGAGAAAATAGCTGCTCGTGGTTTTGAAGCTGCATATACTTTTATGTACATCTGTGTCTATATGCCTGTACTGTATACAGTATATAAAAAACACGTAGTGATTCGTTTGCTTGAATTCCTTAATCCTTTTATTTCCATACTTTAGGTAGACGAGGAAGACCAGCACTTGACATTACAAGGGATCAAATTGAACTGCTCCCCACTCAGGGCTTTACAGTGAGAGCCATCACTGAGATGTTGTGTTGTTCCTCTTCATACCTGCATAAAAAAATGAAGTTTTTTCAGATTTCAGCCAGAAATAGATTTACTCCCATTCATGATGTTGACCTGGAGGAGCATGTCAGAAGATTGCACAGCCAATTTCCCAGATCAGGCTCGAAAGCAAGTGTTCTGCTACATACTCTTGTCCCTTCATGTATATATCATTATATTCATTGTGAAAGTGTACTTTCTTTATTGTGTTGTTTTATGAACCTGTTGCAGATGATGAGGGCATACCTGCGTGCTGATGGTATTGTAGTACAAAGAAAAAGAGTTCGAGAAATCCTCAACCGTATTGAGCCAGCTGCTGCAGCCCAGAGATGGAGCCAGACTGTGGCTAGAAGAACATACTATGTGCCATTCCCCAATAGTTTATGGCACATAGATGGGCATATGCGTCTCATTCGGTAATAAGGGATCATCTTATATTTGTACTCGTGGGAGCATTAGAAAGCCATATTGTATGGACAGCACAGATTAAATTGAATTTTATCATTTGTATATCCAAGTTACACAAACTCCAAATTGCCTCCATGTAGTCTTAAGTGCACAGCAATACCTTCTCTACCGAGATGATATTTCAAACAAGATATGAAACTTGATTGTTTTCTTGTATTTAATCATTATTCTTTTCATGTTTGTTTTACAGGTGGGTGTTTGTGACACATGCCGGCATTGATGGGAATTCCAGGCTAATAACGTACCTTCAACTGGAGCACAGACAACACAGCTTTGACAGTGTTGAAATATTTTGTCCAAGCCACCTGCCTGTATGGGTTACCCTCCAGAGTAAGATCCGACCATGGTGGTGAAAACACTGGTTGCTCTTTTAATGAACCTACTGCAGGGACAAGACACCAAAATTATTTCTAGCTCCAGCCAACACCCCCTCACAATTTACTCACACCTCCCATGGCCTGATTATCCACCAACAGGGGCCCTTTTTGGATTATCATTTTGGCATAGGAACTTTCCTTTCCTATCCTAACCGAGTGAGATGAGCCGGTAGCACCTGGAGCAAAGATCGTCTAAATTTTAATAATGCTTAGGAAAGGTTCTGACCATCCTTTACAAAAGGAAAGGAGATATATTATGCAGCAGGAATATTCAAAGGGGAAGTCTTTTTTTATGTTGTTGTTGTTGTTGTTGTCGACCCCACCCGTGCCCCGACATTGGGGGACCGGGCCCTCACTCCGTCTCCCGGATCCCCAGACCCCCCTCCTCCGCCCAGCGGGCGAGCAGGGCCGCCACTCCGCTTGGGTTTCGCCAGAGGTCCTCCGGAGTCAGTGTGGTGGGTATGTTTGTGCATGTGAACAGGTGTTGTGTGTCGTGCACTTGCGTGCCGCATAGCGCACAGAGTGGTGTTGGGTGTGTGTCCGGTGTAATGTTGTGTAGGTAGGAGTGGAGGGCTGGTGATTTGTTGGTTCGGAGTTGTGCTAGGAGTTGTCTGGTTCTGTGTGGTAGGTCTTGCTCTGATGGGTCTATTTCTGGTGCTGGTGCATGTATTACTTTGTTGTGTTGTCTGGTGTCCAAGTGTGTTTGTACAAAGTGGGTGTGTATGTCTTTCATGTTCTGTTTTATGGTGTCGTTGTTGGTGTCCTGTGGTGCTGTGTCTTTGTTGTGTGTGTAGTTGTTGTTGTGGAAGATTGTTTGTTTCTTTTGTCTGGGTGGTGGTGGTTGTTGAGTGAGTGGGTGTAGTGGGTGGGTTGGGTGTTGGGCTTTTTGTCTGATTTGCGATGCGTGTAGTTTTAGATGGATGTTCAGTGGGAGAGTTTTTGTTTCCTCATGCAAGTGTTGTATGTTTGTGTCTTGTGTGCATCCTGTTGCTATTCTGAGTGCTGTGTTCTGTGTGGTCTGGAGTTTTGTCTTGTTTGTGTCCGATAGTGTTGGTGACCATATAGTGTTTGCGTATTCGAGGCGTGTGAGTGTGGTTGCTTTGTATGTGGTGAGTATAGTTTCTTTGGATTTTCCCCAGTGAGTGGTTGTTAAGGCTTTAAGTATTTTGTTTGATTGCTTGGCGCGGGTTAGAGTGTGTTGTGTGTGTTTTGAGAAGGTGAGTTTGGGGTCCCATGTTAATCCCAGTATTTTGGGTTCGCGGACTGTGGGTAGGGTGGTGTTATCTATTTGTAAAGTGAGCCTGTTGCTGTATTCTGCCGGATCCGGTGTGAACAGAGTGGTGGTGGTTTTGTCTGCGTTGAGTGTGAGTTGGTTCTGTTTTGTCCAGTTGTATATGTCGTGGAGATATTTTTGTACTTGTTGTTGTGCCTGTTGTGGTTTGACATGTGTGGATAGAATGGTGATGTCGTCTGCATATGTAACTGTGTGTACATTTGGAGGTGGTTGTGGTAAGTCTGCCATGTATATGTTGAATAGTGTTGGTGAAAGTACTCCCCCCTGTGGTACCCCCGTTTTCGTGTTTCTATGTTCTGATGTTTCCCCCCGGTATTGAGTGTATTGTCTGCGTCCCCTTATGTAGTTGAAGATGTATTTGATGATGATGTTTGGGGTGTTAGTGTTGTTGAGTTTGTTTGTGAGTGTGTGTAGGTTTACCGTGTCAAAGGCTTTGGACATGTCTAGGGCTATGGCAACTGTTCGTTGTGGTGGTTTTTGTTGATTGAAACCTGTGGCTATGATGTTGTGTATGTGGTGTAGTGCTGTGGTTGTGGAGTGTTGTTTTCGGAAGCCGTGTTGGTGAGAGGGTAGTTGAGTGTTGTTGGTAATGAAGGGTAGTATTACCTTTTCCATTGTTTTGGCTATTGGGCTGAGTAGTGCTATTGGTCTGTAAGATGGGCCGAGTGCGTGGTTTTTGTTGGGTTTTGGTATTGGGATTATTTTTGCAGTCTTCCATATTGCGGGGATGGTGTTGGTGTTGAGTGATGTGTTGTAAGTGTGTGTGAGTAGTGTTATTGCTTTGGGGCCTAGGTGTTTCAGATGTCTGATGTTTATGTTGTCTGGGCCTGTGGAGTTGTTGCTTTTGGAGCGTTGTAGTGCTTGTTTGACTTGTTGTTCTGTGATGGTTATGGGCGTGGTGTTGAGTTTTCGTATTTTGCGTTGTAGTTGTCTGTATGTTCTGTTGGTTTTGTGTTGTATTATGTTGGTGAATTGTTTGTTGAATGCTCGTGCTTTCTGTTTGTTGGATATTGCCGTGTGTTGTCCGAACTGTATTGTGGTGTTTTCTGGTGCTTTTTGTTCTTTGTTAGATAGTCTTGTTACTGTGTTCCAGAGTATGTATTGTTTGTGTCTGTGGTTCCATGCATCCGTTAAGTGTTCTTTCCATAGCTCTTGTTTGTGTTTTTGGATTTGTGTGTCTATTTCTTTGTTTAGGTCTGTGATGCGTGGGTCTTGGTGGTTTTGTTGTCTGATGTCGTTTCTTTGGCTGATGAGTGTTCTGATGTGTTGTGGTAGGAGAAGTGATTTGCTTTTTATTTTTCCGTGGGGTATGTGGTGTTTGTCTGCTGTAAGTATGAGGTTTGTGAGCATGGTGTTGGCTGTGTGGATGTTGTCAGGTATGGTTATGTTCTCCAGTGCTGATTCTATTTCAGAGGTGTATCCTTCCCAGTCTGCTTTCCTGTAATTTGTGTAAGTTTGAAGGTGTTGTTGTAGGCGGAAAGGAGCACGCGTGTTGTGTGTGATTTTGATAGGAAGGTGGTCTGAACTGAGTGCGTGTATTGTGGTCCATGTTGTTCTGTTTGTGATGCTGTTGCTGGCTGTTGTGATGTCCGGTGATGTTGTTTGTTGGTTGATGTTTGTAGGTTTTCTGGTAGGTGTGTTTGCGTTTAGAGTGATTTGTTGGGAGTTCTGTAGTATGTCTGCAATGAGGGTGCCTCTGTGGTCGTCGTAGGGAGAGTGCCATTGTGTTGAGTGAGCGTTGATGTCTGCGGTTAGAATGGTGTTGTTCAGCGAGTTTATGTATTGGAAGGTGTTGGTGATGTCTGTGTCTTCTGTGGCGTGGTCTGGTCGGGTGGTATCTCTGGGGGGTATATACATGTTGCATATGTGTAGTCTTTTGTGGTTGGTTATGTGAATCTTTACGGTTTGAATTTCTGTAGTGTTGGTGTTAATGTTGTTGGGGATGTTCATGGGAGTGAATGTGACTGATTTGTGAATGTATGTGAGCAGTCCTCCTCCTCCCTTGTGTTCTCTGTCTTTCCTAATGCTGGTGTAGTTGGTGAGACGAGGTGTGTTGTGTTGTTTTTCTAGTTTGGTTTCTTGTATGGTGATGATGTCTGCGTGCTGTTGTGAGGCGAGTTCTTCTAGTTCTGTTTTCTTGTTTTGGATGCCGTTGATGTTTATTTGTAGTATGGTCAGTGTGTGTTTGTTGTTTTTGTTGGTGGGTGTTGTTCTTTGTGGGTTGTTCGGCGGTTGTGGTGTTGGGGTGTTTGTTGTTTGCGTGTGTGTTCTGCATGTCCACGTGTTTGTGTATTGGCGGGTGGTGATGCCGGAGCAATGTCTGTGTATCCAGTGTGGGTGTGTTGAGTTGCATCTGAGTGAGGTTTGTCTGTGTGTGATGATTCTATTGCAGCTATTGCAGGTCCAGGTTTGGGGGGGTGGTCTTGTGTTTGTTGTATCTCTGTTGGAGTTGTCTGTCCGTGTTGCCTTTGAGGGTAGTGTTGGTGAGGCGAGTGTGTTGTTTTGGTCTGTTTGTGCTCTGCTGCCTGTTGGTGTCCTACGAGGTGTTGTTGTTCGTGGTGGTGTTTTGGGATGTAGTCTGCATTTCCATGTTATGTTGTATTGTCTAGTGTTTATGTTTGTGCAATGTTTGTGTACCCAGTGTGGTGTGTGGTGGTTGCATCTGAAGGATGTCTGTCTTCTTGTAATCTGTTGTGTGCAAATGTCGCATGTCCAGGTAGTTTGTTGTGTGTGTGTTTGTTGCGTGCGTGAGAGTGTCTGTGTGGGCCCCGGATTTGTCTCTATGTCCCCCGCCTGGAGCAAAAGGTCCGCCCGCCACCCTGCCAGGTTCAGGGGGCGGTTAGCCGAAAAAAAAAAAAAAACGGCCGTAAGGGCACCCCGTTCGGGGTGCAGGGATTGGTTCCTTGATTTGTCCCCCCGTTCGGGGGGAACCCTCCAACTGCGAGTAAGCCAAGGAGTTTGGAGGTACAGCAGGTTGACAGCAGTGTGATCGAGCAGATTAGATAGAGTAGAATTTGAATGGGGCTTCACTGATTTATTTCATACAATTCATATCTAAAACACAGTTGAAAAATATTGGATTGTTAAAATATTTAAATACAAGAACTATATCAAGAAATTAACAAAACATAGTTTTTTTAGTTAGGAGAAAAGTCTAAAAACATATCACAAATGACAAACGTTGTGCCTCTCCTCCTCCTGTTCTTCAATGAAGCTGATCACCCTCCAGCTCCCGTTAGAAACATCGTGCTGCTGAAGGTGTGCCGGCAGAATGGTTGTGATACAGGAGGTGCTGTGGACTCTCCCAGAAACGAGGACCTAGTTTAGTTGTAGATCCAGTAAAACATAGTGCAAATGTGACATTATTTATAATGCACAGTTACAGTCTTGTGAATATTAAAAAATGTACTTCATGTAATGCAGGAAGCGAATATTTCAAACGAACTAAGGCAGCAAACAGTAAGAGCAAAATCGTGTTCCAAACATTAACTCTTTTTTTAAATGTCAATTAGCTTGTGAGTAATAAGACAAAATGTGACTGTCAGACAGAGAACTGTCAGAGCAAACGGCAGATTTTAGAAAGTCCTGCCGAAATAAATCTGCACCCGACTGCGACTGTCAGCGTTGAACTGCCGCCATTGCTGTCAAAGTCAGACACATCTCCAAAATTGTTGGAGCAAATTTTTAAGCAGGCTTCATCTTGATAAATTGACCACGTATTTGACATTTACACCATAACGTTACCGCCTAAAATAATCGTAAAACAAAATTTTGTGTAACAACAAGAGTAATATGTACCCCAAAAGCTTTCAAAGCGTCTGAAAGTTTTCTCCTCCGTTTTTGTTGGGGCTTGGCTCGAAATGCATCATGATTGGCCGCCCGAAGTCCACGTGTCTGTCGGACGTGCTCTCATTGGTCTACAATACCATCACGGATGAATAAATACTCAAAGGGCTTGCCAGGCAAGCCCTTTGAACCCTTTAAATACTCAATGGGCTTGCCTGGCAAGCCCTTTGAGTATTTATTCCATATTGCCCACTAGTTCACTAGTAAGGTCATTTTGACGCTTACTAGTGAACATGTAAGGCCATAAATGTGACCACTAGTTCACTAGTAAGATCATTTTGACGCTTACTAGTGAACATGTAAGCCACAAAACGCTCACTAGTTCACTAGTAAGGTCATTTTGAAGATCATTTTGACGCTTACTAGTGAACATGTAAGGCCATAAATGTGCCCACTAGTTCACTAGTAAGTTCATTTTGAGGCTTACTAGTTGACATGTAAGCCACACATCGCCTACTAGTTCACTAGTAAGATCATTTTGAGGCTTACTAGTGAACATGTAAGCCACAAAACGCCCAATAGTTCACTAGTAAGATCATTTTGACGCTTACTAGTGAACATGTAAGCCACAAAACGCTCACTAGTTTACTAGTAAGGTCATTTTGACGCTTACTAGTGAACATGTAAGCCACAAAACGCTCACTAGTTCACTAGTAATGTCATTTTGACGCTTACTACTGAACATTTAAGGCCATAAATGTGCCCACTAGTTCACTGGTAAGATGATTTTGACGCTTACTAGTGAACATGTAAGGCCATAAATGTGCCCACTTGTAGTGCTAGTGACATTACACTGTACTTGCATTAAATGCAAATAAGGATGATTACGAAAACATGTAACGGTATCCTATTGGCTGTACGTTTCAAAATAGTGTCATCCCACCAGTCAGGGCTCATGATTTTGGAAATTCTGTGC
Organism: Hippocampus zosterae; assembly: GCF_025434085.1. NCBI lineage: Eukaryota > Metazoa > Chordata > Actinopteri > Syngnathiformes > Syngnathidae > Hippocampus > Hippocampus zosterae. The sequence continues at coordinate 9,789,666 of NC_067457.1, forward strand.
CCACTTAGTTTTTTAAAACAACAATGGCGGACAGTGTCCTGAGACGTATTCGGCGAAGGTGCAGGGCAATAGAGAGTGCCTGTCATCAAGGGTCTGCCGGTGAAAGTGAAGCACGCGCGATAAACATTTCAATTGCTAATTTAAGAAGAGTTAGTGACCAGTTTAGCGCTGATACTATTCAAAGTTTGATTCAAAGTCCAATAGATCTCCGATCTGTCATCATTGCGGGACCCACTCCTAATGGTGGACGTGTTTGTTCCCATGTGGCACATCGTTTGCACACAGGTAAAATGGCTACCATTTTTTGTCATTGGTTTTTCATATGTATTTTTATTCGAACTACACACGGGTTTTACTGACGACTTGCTGTGACTTACCTTCTATCACCCTGTCAAACGTCGTTTTATACCAGTGGTTTTCCTGCAAATCAGTAGACTATTAAGTAACGCGATGGCTGTACACTTTTAAGCAATAACTAGTGATCTTTTAGTTATTCAATTATAAGTTTGAATTATTTTTTTCTTGAGTAAAATGGTTAGAGAAAATAGCTGCTCGTGGTTTTGAAGCTGCATATACTTTTATGTACATCTGTGTCTATATGCCTGTACTGTATACAGTATATAAAAAACACGTAGTGATTCGTTTGCTTGAATTCCTTAATCCTTTTATTTCCATACTTTAGGTAGACGAGGAAGACCAGCACTTGACATTACAAGGGATCAAATTGAACTGCTCCCCACTCAGGGCTTTACAGTGAGAGCCATCACTGAGATGTTGTGTTGTTCCTCTTCATACCTGCATAAAAAAATGAAGTTTTTTCAGATTTCAGCCAGAAATAGATTTACTCCCATTCATGATGTTGACCTGGAGGAGCATGTCAGAAGATTGCACAGCCAATTTCCCAGATCAGGCTCGAAAGCAAGTGTTCTGCTACATACTCTTGTCCCTTCATGTATATATCATTATATTCATTGTGAAAGTGTACTTTCTTTATTGTGTTGTTTTATGAACCTGTTGCAGATGATGAGGGCATACCTGCGTGCTGATGGTATTGTAGTACAAAGAAAAAGAGTTCGAGAAATCCTCAACCGTATTGAGCCAGCTGCTGCAGCCCAGAGATGGAGCCAGACTGTGGCTAGAAGAACATACTATGTGCCATTCCCCAATAGTTTATGGCACATAGATGGGCATATGCGTCTCATTCGGTAATAAGGGATCATCTTATATTTGTACTCGTGGGAGCATTAGAAAGCCATATTGTATGGACAGCACAGATTAAATTGAATTTTATCATTTGTATATCCAAGTTACACAAACTCCAAATTGCCTCCATGTAGTCTTAAGTGCACAGCAATACCTTCTCTACCGAGATGATATTTCAAACAAGATATGAAACTTGATTGTTTTCTTGTATTTAATCATTATTCTTTTCATGTTTGTTTTACAGGTGGGTGTTTGTGACACATGCCGGCATTGATGGGAATTCCAGGCTAATAACGTACCTTCAACTGGAGCACAGACAACACAGCTTTGACAGTGTTGAAATATTTTGTCCAAGCCACCTGCCTGTATGGGTTACCCTCCAGAGTAAGATCCGACCATGGTGGTGAAAACACTGGTTGCTCTTTTAATGAACCTACTGCAGGGACAAGACACCAAAATTATTTCTAGCTCCAGCCAACACCCCCTCACAATTTACTCACACCTCCCATGGCCTGATTATCCACCAACAGGGGCCCTTTTTGGATTATCATTTTGGCATAGGAACTTTCCTTTCCTATCCTAACCGAGTGAGATGAGCCGGTAGCACCTGGAGCAAAGATCGTCTAAATTTTAATAATGTTTAGGAAAGGTTCTGACCATCCTTTACAAAAGGAAAGGAGATATATTATGCAGCAGGAATATTCAAAGGGGAAGTCTTTTTTTATGTTGTTGTTGTTGTTGTTGTCGACCCCACCCGTGCCCCGACATTGGGGGACCGGGCCCTCACTCCGTCTCCCGGATCCCCAGACCCCCCTCCTCCGCCCAGCGGGCGAGCAGGGCCGCCACTCCGCTTGGGTTTCGCCAGAGGTCCTCCGGTGTCAGTGTGGTGGGTATGTTTGTGCATGTGAACAGGTGTTGTGTGTCGTGCACTTGCGTGCCGCATAGCGCACAGAGTGGTGTTGGGTGTGTGTCCGGTGTAATGTTTTGTAGGTAGGAGTGGAGGGCTGGTGATTTGTTGGTTCGGAGTTGTGCTAGGAGTTGTCTGGTTCTGTGTGGTAGGTCTTGCTCTGATGGGTCTATTTCTGGTGCTGGTGCATGTATTACTTTGTTGTGTTGTCTGGTGTCCAAGTGTGTTTGTACAAAGTGGGTGTGTATGTCTTTCATGTTCTGTTTTATGGTGTCGTTGTTGGTGTCCTGTGGTGCTGTGTCTTTGTTGTGTGTGTAGTTGTTGTTGTGGAAGATTGTTTGTTTCTTTTGTCTGGGTGGTGGTGGTTGTTGAGTGAGTGGGTGTAGTGGGTGGGTTGGGTGTTGGGCTTTTTGTCTGATTTGCGATGCGTGTAGTTTTAGATGGATGTTCAGTGGGAGAGTTTTTGTTTCCTCATGCAAGTGTTGTATGTTTGTGTCTTGTGTGCATCCTGTTGCTATTCTGAGTGCTGTGTTCTGTGTGGTCTGGAGTTTTGTCTTGTTTGTGTCCGATAGTGTTGGTGACCATATAGTGTTTGCGTATTCGAGGCGTGTGAGTGTGGTTGCTTTGTATGTGGTGAGTATAGTTTCTTTGGATTTTCCCCAGTGAGTGGTTGTTAAGGCTTTAAGTATTTTGTTTGATTGCTTGGCGCGGGTTAGAGTGTGTTGTGTGTGTTTTGAGAAGGTGAGTTTGGGGTCCCATGTTAATCCCAGTATTTTGGGTTCGCGGACTGTGGGTAGGGTGGTGTTATCTATTTGTAAAGTGAGCCTGTTGCTGTATTCTGCCGGATCCGGTGTGAACAGAGTGGTGGTGGTTTTGTCTGCGTTGAGTGTGAGTTGGTTCTGTTTTGTCCAGTTGTATATGTCGTGGAGATATTTTTGTACTTGTTGTTGTGCCTGTTGTGGTTTGACATGTGTGGATAGAATGGTGATGTCGTCTGCATATGTAACTGTGTGTACATTTGGAGGTGGTTGTGGTAAGTCTGCCATGTATATGTTGAATAGTGTTGGTGAAAGTACTCCCCCCTGTGGTACCCCCGTTTTCGTGTTTCTATGTTCTGATGTTTCCCCCCGGTATTGAGTGTATTGTCTGCGTCCCCTTATGTAGTTGAAGATGTATTTGATGATGATGTTTGGGGTGTTAGTGTTGTTGAGTTTGTTTGTGAGTGTGTGTAGGTTTACCGTGTCAAAGGCTTTGGACATGTCTAGGGCTATGGCAACTGTTCGTTGTGGTGGTTTTTGTTGATTGAAACCTGTGGCTATGATGTTGTGTATGTGGTGTAGTGCTGTGGTTGTGGAGTGTTGTTTTCGGAAGCCGTGTTGGTGAGAGGGTAGTTGAGTGTTGTTGGTAATGAAGGGTAGTATTACCTTTTCCATTGTTTTGGCTATTGGGCTGAGTAGTGCTATTGGTCTGTAAGATGGGCCGAGTGCGTGGTTTTTGTTGGGTTTTGGTATTGGGATTATTTTTGCAGTCTTCCATATTGCGGGGATGGTGTTGGTGTTGAGTGATGTGTTGTAAGTGTGTGTGAGTAGTGTTATTGCTTTGGGGCCTAGGTGTTTCAGATGTCTGATGTTTATGTTGTCTGGGCCTGTGGAGTTGTTGCTTTTGGAGCGTTGTAGTGCTTGTTTGACTTGTTGTTCTGTGATGGTTATGGGCGTGGTGTTGAGTTTTCGTATTTTGCGTTGTAGTTGTCTGTATGTTCTGTTGGTTTTGTGTTGTATTATGTTGGTGAATTGTTTGTTGAATGCTCGTGCTTTCTGTTTGTTGGATATTGCCGTGTGTTGTCCGAACTGTATTGTGGTGTTTTCTGGTGCTTTTTGTTCTTTGTTAGATAGTCTTGTTACTGTGTTCCAGAGTATGTATTGTTTGTGTCTGTGGTTCCATGCATCCGTTAAGTGTTCTTTCCATAGCTCTTGTTTGTGTTTTTGGATTTGTGTGTCTATTTCTTTGTTTAGGTCTGTGATGCGTGGGTCTTGGTGGTTTTGTTGTCTGATGTCGTTTCTTTGGCTGATGAGTGTTCTGATGTGTTGTGGTAGGAGAAGTGATTTGCTTTTTATTTTTCCGTGGGGTATGTGGTGTTTGTCTGCTGTAAGTATGAGGTTTGTGAGCATGGTGTTGGCTGTGTGGATGTTGTCAGGTATGGTTATGTTCTCCAGTGCTGATTCTATTTCAGAGGTGTATCCTTCCCAGTCTGCTTTCCTGTAATTTGTGTAAGTTTGAAGGTGTTGTTGTAGGCGGAAAGGAGCACGCGTGTTGTGTGTGATTTTGATAGGAAGGTGGTCTGAACTGAGTGCGTGTATTGTGGTCCATGTTGTTCTGTTTGTGATGCTGTTGCTGGCTGTTGTGATGTCCGGTGATGTTGGTTGTTGGTTGATGTTTGTAGGTTTTCTGGTAGGTGTGTTTGCGTTTAGAGTGATTTGTTGGGAGTTCTGTAGTATGTCTGCAATGAGGGTGCCTCTGTGGTCGTCGTAGGGAGAGTGCCATTGTGTTGAGTGAGCGTTGATGTCTGCGGTTAGAATGGTGTTGTTCAGCGAGTTTATGTATTGGAAGGTGTTGGTGATGTCTGTGTCTTCTGTGGCGTGGTCTGGTCGGGTGGTATCTCTGGGGGGTATATACATGTTGCATATGTGTAGTCTTTTGTGGTTGGTTATGTGAATCTTTACGGTTTGAATTTCTGTAGTGTTGGTGTTAATGTTGTTGGGGATGTTCATGGGAGTGAATGTGACTGATTTGTGAATGTATGTGAGCAGTCCTCCTCCTCCCTTGTGTTCTCTGTCTTTCCTAATGCTGGTGTAGTTGGTGAGACGAGGTGTGTTGTGTTGTTTTTCTAGTTTGGTTTCTTGTATGGTGATGATGTCTGCGTGCTGTTGTGAGGCGAGTTCTTCTAGTTCTGTTTTCTTGTTTTGGATGCCGTTGATGTTTATTTGTAGTATGGTCAGTGTGTGTTTGTTGTTTTTGTTGGTGGGTGTTGTTCTTTGTGGGTTGTTCGGCGGTTGTGGTGTTGGGGTGTTTGTTGTTTGCGTGTGTGTTCTGCATGTCCACGTGTTTGTGTATTGGCGGGTGGTGATGCCGGAGCAATGTCTGTGTATCCAGTGTGGGTGTGTTGAGTTGCATCTGAGTGAGGTTTGTCTGTGTGTGATGATTCTATTGCAGCTATTGCAGGTCCAGGTTTGGGGGGGTGGTCTTGTGTTTGTTGTATCTCTGTTGGAGTTGTCTGTCCGTGTTGCCTTTGAGGGTAGTGTTGGTGAGGCGAGTGTGTTGTTTTGGTCTGTTTGTGCTCTGCTGCCTGTTGGTGTCCTACGAGGTGTTGTTGTTCGTGGTGGTGTTTTGGGATGTAGTCTGCATTTCCATGTTATGTTGTATTGTCTAGTGTTTATGTTTGTGCAATGTTTGTGTACCCAGTGTGGTGTGTGGTGGTTGCATCTGAAGGATGTCTGTCTTCTTGTAATCTGTTGTGTGCAAATGTCGCATGTCCAGGTAGTTTGTTGTGTGTGTGTTTGTTGCGTGCGTGAGAGTGTCTGTGTGGGCCCCGGATTTGTCTCTATGTCCCCCGCCTGGAGCAAAAGGTCCGCCCGCCACCCTGCCAGGTTCAGGGGGCGGTTAGCCGAAAAAAAAAAAAAACGGCCGTAAGGGCACCCCGTTCGGGGTGCAGGGATTGGTTCCTTGATTTGTCCCCCCGTTCGGGGGGAACCCTCCAACTGCGAGTAAGCCAAGGAGTTTGGAGGTACAGCAGGTTGACAGCAGTGTGATCGAGCAGATTAGATAGAGTAGAATTTGAATGGGGCTTCACTGATTTATTTCATACAATTCATATCTAAAACACAGTTGAAAAATATTGGATTGTTAAAATATTTAAATACAAGAACTATATCAAGAAATTAACAAAACATAGTTTTTTTAGTTAGGAGAAAAGTCTAAAAACATATCACAAATGACAAACGTTGTGCCTCTCCTCCTCCTGTTCTTCAATGAAGCTGATCACCCTCCAGCTCCCGTTAGAAACATCGTGCTGCTGAAGGTGTGCCGGCAGAATGGTTGTGATACAGGAGGTGCTGTGGACTCTCCCAGAAACGAGGACCTAGTTTAGTTGTAGATCCAGTAAAACATAGTGCAAATGTGACATTATTTATAATGCACAGTTACAGTCTTGTGAATATTAAAAAATGTACTTCATGTAATGCAGGAAGCGAATATTTCAAACGAACTAAGGCAGCAAACAGTAAGAGCAAAATCGTGTTCCAAACATTAACTCTTTTTTTAAATGTCAATTAGCTTGTGAGTAATAAGACAAAATGTGACTGTCAGACAGAGAACTGTCAGAGCAAACGGCAGATTTTAGAAAGTCCTGCCGAAATAAATCTGCACCCGACTGCGACTGTCAGCGTTGAACTGCCGCCATTGCTGTCAAAGTCAGACACATCTCCAAAATTGTTGGAGCAAATTTTTAAGCAGGCTTCATCTTGATAAATTGACCACGTATTTGACATTTACACCATAACGTTACCGCCTAAAATAATCGTAAAACAAAATTTTGTGTAACAACAAGAGTAATATGTACCCCAAAAGCTTTCAAAGCGTCTGAAAGTTTTCTCCTCCGTTTTTGTTGGGGCTTGGCTCGAAATGCATCATGATTGGCCGCCCGAAGTCCACGTGTCTGTCGGACGTGCTCTCATTGGTCTACAATACCATCACGGATGAATAAATACTCAAAGGGCTTGCCAGGCAAGCCCTTTGAACCCTTTAAATACTCAATGGGCTTGCCTGGCAAGCCCTTTGAGTATTTATTCCATATTGCCCACTAGTTCACTAGTAAGGTCATTTTGACGCTTACTAGTGAACATGTAAGGCCATAAATGTGCCCACTAGTTCACTAGTAAGATCATTTTGAGGCTTACTAGTTGACATGTAAGCCACAAAACGCCCGCTAGTTCACTAGTAAGATAATTTTGAGGCTTCTAGTGAACATGTAAGCCACAGAACGCCCACTAGTTCACTAGTAAGATCATTTTGACGCTTACTAGTGAACATGTAAGCCACAAAACGCTCACTAGTTCACTAGTAAGGTCATTTTGACGCTTACTAGTGAACATGTAAGCCACAAAACGCTCACTGGTTCACTAGTAAGGTAATTTTGACGCTTACTAGTGAACATGTAAGCCACAAAACGCCCACTAGTTCCCTAGTAAGATCATTTTGACGCTTATTTATGAACATGTCAGCCACAAAACGCTCACTCGTTCACTAGTAAGATCATTTTGACGCTTACTAGTGAACATGTAAGCCACAAAACGCCCACTAGTTCACTAGTAAGGTCATTTTGACGCTTACTAGTGAACATGTAAGCCACAAAACGCCCACTAGTTCACTAGTAAGATAATTTTGAGGCTTCTAGTGAACATGTAAGCCACAGAACGCCCACTAGTTCACTAGTAAGATCATTTTGACGCTTACTAGTGAACATGTAAGCCACAAAACGCTCACTAGTTCACTAGTAAGATCATTTTGACGCTTACTAGTGAACATGTAAGGCCATAAATGTGCCCACTAGTTCACTAGTAAGTTCATTTTGAGGCTTACTAGTTGACATGTAAGCCACACATCGCCTACTAGTTCACTAGTAAGATCATTTTGAGGCTTACTAGTGAACATGTAAGCCACAAAACGCCCAATAGTTCACTAGTAAGATCATTTTGACGCTTACTAGTGAACATGTAAGCCACAAAACGCTCACTAGTTTACTAGTAAGGTCATTTTGACGCTTACTAGTGAACATGTAAGCCACAAAACGCTCACTAGTTCACTAGTAATGTCATTTTGACGCTTACTACTGAACATTTAAGGCCATAAATGTGCCCACTAGTTCACTGGTAAGATGATTTTGACGCTTACTAGTGAACATGTAAGGCCATAAATGTGCCCACTTGTAGTGCTAGTGACATTACACTGTACTTGCATTAAATGCAAATAAGGATGATTACGAAAACATGTAACGGTATCCTATTGGCTGTACGTTTCAAAATAGTGTCATCCCACCAGTCAGGGCTCATGATTTTGGAAATTCTGTGCCCACTTAGTTTTTTAAAACAACAATGGCGGACAGTGTCCTGAGACGTATTCGGCGAAGGTGCAGGGCAATAGAGAGTGCCTGTCATCAAGGGTCTGCCGGTGAAAGTGAAGCACGCGCGATAAACATTTCAATTGCTAATTTAAGAAGAGTTAGTGACCAGTTTAGCGCTGATACTATTCAAAGTTTGATTCAAAGTCCAATAGATCTCCGATCTGTCATCATTGCGGGACCCACTCCTAATGGTGGACGTGTTTGTTCCCATGTGGCACATCGTTTGCACACAGGTAAAATGGCTACCATTTTTTGTCATTGGTTTTTCATATGTATTTTTATTCGAACTACACACGGGTTTTACTGACGACTTGCTGTGACTTACCTTCTATCACCCTGTCAAACGTCGTTTTATACCAGTGGTTTTCCTGCAAATCAGTAGACTATTAAGTAACGCGATGGCTGTACACTTTTAAGCAATAACTAGTGATCTTTTAGTTATTCAATTATAAGTTTGAATTATTTTTTTCTTGAGTAAAATGGTTAGAGAAAATAGCTGCTCGTGGTTTTGAAGCTGCATATACTTTTATGTACATCTGTGTCTATATGCCTGTACTGTATACAGTATATAAAAAACACGTAGTGATTCGTTTGCTTGAATTCCTTAATCCTTTTATTTCCATACTTTAGGTAGACGAGGAAGACCAGCACTTGACATTACAAGGGATCAAATTGAACTGCTCCCCACTCAGGGCTTTACAGTGAGAGCCATCACTGAGATGTTGTGTTGTTCCTCTTCATACCTGCATAAAAAAATGAAGTTTTTTCAGATTTCAGCCAGAAATAGATTTACTCCCATTCATGATGTTGACCTGGAGGAGCATGTCAGAAGATTGCACAGCCAATTTCCCAGATCAGGCTCGAAAGCAAGTGTTCTGCTACATACTCTTGTCCCTTCATGTATATATCATTATATTCATTGTGAAAGTGTACTTTCTTTATTGTGTTGTTTTATGAACCTGTTGCAGATGATGAGGGCATACCTGCGTGCTGATGGTATTGTAGTACAAAGAAAAAGAGTTCGAGAAATCCTCAACCGTATTGAGCCAGCTGCTGCAGCCCAGAGATGGAGCCAGACTGTGGCTAGAAGAACATACTATGTGCCATTCCCCAATAGTTTATGGCACATAGATGGGCATATGCGTCTCATTCGGTAATAAGGGATCATCTTATATTTGTACTCGTGGGAGCATTAGAAAGCCATATTGTATGGACAGCACAGATTAAATTGAATTTTATCATTTGTATATCCAAGTTACACAAACTCCAAATTGCCTCCATGTAGTCTTAAGTGCACAGCAATACCTTCTCTACCGAGATGATATTTCAAACAAGATATGAAACTTGATTGTTTTCTTGTATTTAATCATTATTCTTTTCATGTTTGTTTTACAGGTGGGTGTTTGTGACACATGCCGGCATTGATGGGAATTCCAGGCTAATAACGTACCTTCAACTGGAGCACAGACAACACAGCTTTGACAGTGTTGAAATATTTTGTCCAAGCCACCTGCCTGTATGGGTTACCCTCCAGAGTAAGATCCGACCATGGTGGTGAAAACACTGGTTGCTCTTTTAATGAACCTACTGCAGGGACAAGACACCAAAATTATTTCTAGCTCCAGCCAACACCCCCTCACAATTTACTCACACCTCCCATGGCCTGATTATCCACCAACAGGGGCCCTTTTTGGATTATCATTTTGGCATAGGAACTTTCCTTTCCTATCCTAACCGAGTGAGATGAGCCGGTAGCACCTGGAGCAAAGATCGTCTAAATTTTAATAATGTTTAGGAAAGGTTCTGACCATCCTTTACAAAAGGAAAGGAGATATATTATGCAGCAGGAATATTCAAAGGGGAAGTCTTTTTTTATGTTGTTGTTGTTGTTGTTGTCGACCCCACCCGTGCCCCGACATTGGGGGACCGGGCCCTCACTCCGTCTCCCGGATCCCCAGACCCCCCTCCTCCGCCCAGCGGGCGAGCAGGGCCGCCACTCCGCTTGGGTTTCGCCAGAGGTCCTCCGGTGTCAGTGTGGTGGGTATGTTTGTGCATGTGAACAGGTGTTGTGTGTCGTGCACTTGCGTGCCGCATAGCGCACAGAGTGGTGTTGGGTGTGTGTCCGGTGTAATGTTTTGTAGGTAGGAGTGGAGGGCTGGTGATTTGTTGGTTCGGAGTTGTGCTAGGAGTTGTCTGGTTCTGTGTGGTAGGTCTTGCTCTGATGGGTCTATTTCTGGTGCTGGTGCATGTATTACTTTGTTGTGTTGTCTGGTGTCCAAGTGTGTTTGTACAAAGTGGGTGTGTATGTCTTTCATGTTCTGTTTTATGGTGTCGTTGTTGGTGTCCTGTGGTGCTGTGTCTTTGTTGTGTGTGTAGTTGTTGTTGTGGAAGATTGTTTGTTTCTTTTGTCTGGGTGGTGGTGGTTGTTGAGTGAGTGGGTGTAGTGGGTGGGTTGGGTGTTGGGCTTTTTGTCTGATTTGCGATGCGTGTAGTTTTAGATGGATGTTCAGTGGGAGAGTTTTTGTTTCCTCATGCAAGTGTTGTATGTTTGTGTCTTGTGTGCATCCTGTTGCTATTCTGAGTGCTGTGTTCTGTGTGGTCTGGAGTTTTGTCTTGTTTGTGTCCGATAGTGTTGGTGACCATATAGTGTTTGCGTATTCGAGGCGTGTGAGTGTGGTTGCTTTGTATGTGGTGAGTATAGTTTCTTTGGATTTTCCCCAGTGAGTGGTTGTTAAGGCTTTAAGTATTTTGTTTGATTGCTTGGCGCGGGTTAGAGTGTGTTGTGTGTGTTTTGAGAAGGTGAGTTTGGGGTCCCATGTTAATCCCAGTATTTTGGGTTCGCGGACTGTGGGTAGGGTGGTGTTATCTATTTGTAAAGTGAGCCTGTTGCTGTATTCTGCCGGATCCGGTGTGAACAGAGTGGTGGTGGTTTTGTCTGCGTTGAGTGTGAGTTGGTTCTGTTTTGTCCAGTTGTATATGTCGTGGAGATATTTTTGTACTTGTTGTTGTGCCTGTTGTGGTTTGACATGTGTGGATAGAATGGTGATGTCGTCTGCATATGTAACTGTGTGTACATTTGGAGGTGGTTGTGGTAAGTCTGCCATGTATATGTTGAATAGTGTTGGTGAAAGTACTCCCCCCTGTGGTACCCCCGTTTTCGTGTTTCTATGTTCTGATGTTTCCCCCCGGTATTGAGTGTATTGTCTGCGTCCCCTTATGTAGTTGAAGATGTATTTGATGATGATGTTTGGGGTGTTAGTGTTGTTGAGTTTGTTTGTGAGTGTGTGTAGGTTTACCGTGTCAAAGGCTTTGGACATGTCTAGGGCTATGGCAACTGTTCGTTGTGGTGGTTTTTGTTGATTGAAACCTGTGGCTATGATGTTGTGTATGTGGTGTAGTGCTGTGGTTGTGGAGTGTTGTTTTCGGAAGCCGTGTTGGTGAGAGGGTAGTTGAGTGTTGTTGGTAATGAAGGGTAGTATTACCTTTTCCATTGTTTTGGCTATTGGGCTGAGTAGTGCTATTGGTCTGTAAGATGGGCCGAGTGCGTGGTTTTTGTTGGGTTTTGGTATTGGGATTATTTTTGCAGTCTTCCATATTGCGGGGATGGTGTTGGTGTTGAGTGATGTGTTGTAAGTGTGTGTGAGTAGTGTTATTGCTTTGGGGCCTAGGTGTTTCAGATGTCTGATGTTTATGTTGTCTGGGCCTGTGGAGTTGTTGCTTTTGGAGCGTTGTAGTGCTTGTTTGACTTGTTGTTCTGTGATGGTTATGGGCGTGGTGTTGAGTTTTCGTATTTTGCGTTGTAGTTGTCTGTATGTTCTGTTGGTTTTGTGTTGTATTATGTTGGTGAATTGTTTGTTGAATGCTCGTGCTTTCTGTTTGTTGGATATTGCCGTGTGTTGTCCGAACTGTATTGTGGTGTTTTCTGGTGCTTTTTGTTCTTTGTTAGATAGTCTTGTTACTGTGTTCCAGAGTATGTATTGTTTGTGTCTGTGGTTCCATGCATCCGTTAAGTGTTCTTTCCATAGCTCTTGTTTGTGTTTTTGGATTTGTGTGTCTATTTCTTTGTTTAGGTCTGTGATGCGTGGGTCTTGGTGGTTTTGTTGTCTGATGTCGTTTCTTTGGCTGATGAGTGTTCTGATGTGTTGTGGTAGGAGAAGTGATTTGCTTTTTATTTTTCCGTGGGGTATGTGGTGTTTGTCTGCTGTAAGTATGAGGTTTGTGAGCATGGTGTTGGCTGTGTGGATGTTGTCAGGTATGGTTATGTTCTCCAGTGCTGATTCTATTTCAGAGGTGTATCCTTCCCAGTCTGCTTTCCTGTAATTTGTGTAAGTTTGAAGGTGTTGTTGTAGGCGGAAAGGAGCACGCGTGTTGTGTGTGATTTTGATAGGAAGGTGGTCTGAACTGAGTGCGTGTATTGTGGTCCATGTTGTTCTGTTTGTGATGCTGTTGCTGGCTGTTGTGATGTCCGGTGATGTTGGTTGTTGGTTGATGTTTGTAGGTTTTCTGGTAGGTGTGTTTGCGTTTAGAGTGATTTGTTGGGAGTTCTGTAGTATGTCTGCAATGAGGGTGCCTCTGTGGTCGTCGTAGGGAGAGTGCCATTGTGTTGAGTGAGCGTTGATGTCTGCGGTTAGAATGGTGTTGTTCAGCGAGTTTATGTATTGGAAGGTGTTGGTGATGTCTGTGTCTTCTGTGGCGTGGTTTGGTCGGGTGGTATCTCTGGGGGGTATATACATGTTGCATATGTGTAGTCTTTTGTGGTTGGTTATGTGAATCTTTACGGTTTGAATTTCTGTAGTGTTGGTGTTAATGTTGTTGGGGATGTTCATGGGAGTGAATGTGACTGATTTGTGAATGTATGTGAGCAGTCCTCCTCCTCCCTTGTGTTCTCTGTCTTTCCTAATGCTGGTGTAGTTGGTGAGACGAGGTGTGTTGTGTTGTTTTTCTAGTTTGGTTTCTTGTATGGTGATGATGTCTGCGTGCTGTTGTGAGGCGAGTTCTTCTAGTTCTGTTTTCTTGTTTTGGATGCCGTTGATGTTTATTTGTAGTATGGTCAGTGTGTGTTTGTTGTTTTTGTTGGTGGGTGTTGTTCTTTGTGGGTTGTTCGGCGGTTGTGGTGTTGGGGTGTTTGTTGTTTGCGTGTGTGTTCTGCATGTCCACGTGTTTGTGTATTGGCGGGTGGTGATGCCGGAGCAATGTCTGTGTATCCAGTGTGGGTGTGTTGAGTTGCATCTGAGTGAGGTTTGTCTGTGTGTGATGATTCTATTGCAGCTATTGCAGGTCCAGGTTTGGGGGGGTGGTCTTGTGTTTGTTGTATCTCTGTTGGAGTTGTCTGTCCGTGTTGCCTTTGAGGGTAGTGTTGGTGAGGCGAGTGTGTTGTTTTGGTCTGTTTGTGCTCTGCTGCCTGTTGGTGTCCTACGAGGTGTTGTTGTTCGTGGTGGTGTTTTGGGATGTAGTCTGCATTTCCATGTTATGTTGTATTGTCTAGTGTTTATGTTTGTGCAATGTTTGTGTACCCAGTGTGGTGTGTGGTGGTTGCATCTGAAGGATGTCTGTCTTCTTGTAATCTGTTGTGTGCAAATGTCGCATGTCCAGGTAGTTTGTTGTGTGTGTGTTTGTTGCGTGCGTGAGAGTGTCTGTGTGGGCCCCGGATTTGTCTCTATGTCCCCCGCCTGGAGCAAAAGGTCCGCCCGCCACCCTGCCAGGTTCAGGGGGCGGTTAGCCGAAAAAAAAAAAACGGCCGTAAGGGCACCCCGTTCGGGGTGCAGGGATTGGTTCCTTGATTTGTCCCCCCGTTCGGGGGGAACCCTCCAACTGCGAGTAAGCCAAGGAGTTTGGAGGTACAGCAGGTTGACAGCAGTGTGATCGAGCAGATTAGATAGAGTAGAATTTGAATGGGGCTTCACTGATTTATTTCATACAATTCATATCTAAAACACAGTTGAAAAATATTTGATTGTTAAAATATTTAAATACAAGAACTATATCAAGAAATTAACAAAACATAGTTTTTTTAGTTAGGAGAAAAGTCTAAAAACATATCACAAATGACAAACGTTGTGCCTCTCCTCCTCCTGTTCTTCAATGAAGCTGATCACCCTCCAGCTCCCGTTAGAAACATCGTGCTGCTGAAGGTGTGCCGGCAGAATGGTTGTGATACAGGAGGTGCTGTGGACTCTTCCAGAAACGAGGACCTAGTTTAGTTGTAGATCCAGTAAAACATAGTGCAAATGTGACATTATTTATAATGCACAGTTACAGTCTTGTGAATATTAAAAAATGTACTTCATGTAATGCAGGAAGCGAATATTTCAAACGAACTAAGGCAGCAAACAGTAAGAGCAAAATCGTGTTCCAAACATTAACTCTTTTTTTAAATGTCAATTAGCTTGTGAGTAATAAGACAAAATGTGACTGTCAGACAGAGAACTGTCAGAGCAAACGGCAGATTTTAGAAAGTCCTGCCGAAATAAATCTGCACCCGACTGCGACTGTCAGCGTTGAACTGCCGCCATTGCTGTCAAAGTCAGACACATCTCCAAAATTGTTGGAGCAAATTTTTAAGCAGGCTTCATCTTGATAAATTGACCACGTATTTGACATTTACACCATAACGTTACCGCCTAAAATAATCGTAAAACAAAATTTTGTGTAACAACAAGAGTAATATGTACCCCAAAAGCTTTCAAAGCGTCTGAAAGTTTTCTCCGCCGTTTTTGTTGGGGCTTGGCTCGAAATGCATCATGATTGGCCGCCCGAAGTCCACGTGTCTGTCGGACGTGCTCTCATTGGTCTACAATACCATCATGGATGAATAAATACTCAAAGGGCTTGCCAGGCAAGCCCTTTGAACCCTTTAAATACTCAATGGGCTTGCCTGGCAAGCCCTTTGAGTATTTATTCCATATTGCCCACTAGTTCACTAGTAAGGTCATTTTGACGCTTACTAGTGAACATGTAAGGCCATAAATGTGCCCACTAGTTCACTAGTAAGATCATTTTGAGGCTTACTAGTTGACATGTAAGCCACAAAACGCCCGCTAGTTCACTAGTAAGATAATTTTGAGGCTTCTAGTGAACATGTAAGCCACAGAACGCCCACTAGTTCACTAGTAAGATCATTTTGACGCTTACTAGTTGACATGTAAGCCACAAAACGCCCGCTAGTTCACTAGTAAGATAATTTTGAGGCTTCTAGTGAACATGTAAGCCACAGAACGCCCACTAGTTCACTAGTAAGATCATTTTGACGCTTACTAGTGAACATGTAAGCCACAAAACGCTCACTAGTTCACTAGTAAGGTCATTTTGACGCTTACTAGTGAACATGTAAGCCACAAAACGCTCACTGCTTCACTAGTAAGGTAATTTTGACGCTTACTAGTGAACATATAAGCCACAAAACGCCCACTAGTTCCCTAGTAAGATCATTTTGACGCTTATTTATGAACATGTCAGCCACAAAACGCTCACTCGTTCACTAGTAAGATCATTTTGACGCTTACTAGTGAACATGTAAGCCACAAAACGCCCACGAGTTCACTAGTAAGGTCATTTTGACGCTTACTAGTGAACATGTAAGCCACAAAACGCCCACTAGTTCACTAGTAAGATCATTTTGACGCTTACTAGTGAACATGTAAGGCCATAAATGTGCCCACTAGTTCACTAGTAAGTTCATTTTGAGGCTTACTAGTTGACATGTAAGCCACACATCGCCTACTAGTTCACTAGTAAGATCATTTTGAGGCTTACTAGTGAACATGTAAGCCACAAAACGCCCAATAGTTCACTAGTAAGATCATTTTGACGCTTACTAGTGAACATGTAAGCCACAAAACGCTCACTGGTTCACTAGTAAGGTAATTTTGACGCTTACTAGTGAACATGTAAGCCACAAAACGCCCACTAGTTCCCTAGTAAGATCATTTTGACGCTTATTTATGAACATGTCAGCCACAAAACGCTCACTCGTTCACTAGTAAGATCATTTTGACGCTTACTAGTGAACATGTAAGCCACAAAACGCCCACTAGTTCACTAGTAAGGTCATTTTGACGCTTACTAGTGAACATGTAAGCCACAAAACGCCCACTAGTTCACTAGTAAGATCATTTTGACGCTTACTAGTGAACATGTAAGGCCATAAATGTGCCCACTAGTTCACTAGTAAGTTCATTTTGAGGCTTACTAGTTGACATGTAAGCCACACATCGCCTACTAGTTCACTAGTAAGATCATTTTGAGGCTTACTAGTGAACATGTAAGCCACAAAACGCCCAATAGTTCACTAGTAAGATCATTTTGACGCTTACTAGTGAACATGTAAGCCACAAAACGCTCACTAGTTTACTAGTAAGGTCAATTTGACGCTTACTAGTGAACATGTAAGCCACAAAACGCTCACTAGTTCACTATCCATCCATCCATCCATCCATAATAAGATAATTTTGACGCTTACTACTGAACATTTAAGGCCATAAATGTGCCCACTAGTTCACTGGTAAGATGATTTTGACGCTTACTAGTGAACATGCAAGGCCATAAATGTGCCCACTTGTAGTGCTAGTGACATTACACTGTACTTGCATTAAATGCAAATAAGGATGATTACGAAAACATGTAACGGTATCCTATTGGCTGTACGTTTCAAAATAGTGTCATCCCACCAGTCAGGGCTCATGATTTTGGAAATTCTGTGCCCACTTAGTTTTTTAAAACAACAATGGCGGACAGTGTCCTGAGACGTATTCGGCGAAGGTGCAGGGCAATAGAGAGTGCCTGTCATCAAGGGTCTGCCGGTGAAAGTGAAGCACGCGCGATAAACATTTCAATTGCTAATTTAAGAAGAGTTAGTGACCAGTTTAGCGCTGATACTATTCAAAGTTTGATTCAAAGTCCAATAGATCTCCGATCTGTCATCATTGCGGGACCCACTCCTAATGATGGACGTGTTTGTTCCCATGTGGCACATCGTTTGCACACAGGTAAAATGGCTACCATTTTTTGTCATTGGTTTTTCGTATGTATTTTTATTCGAACTACACACGGGTTTTACTGACGACTTGCTGTGACTTACCTTCTATCACCCTGTCAAACGTCGTTTTATACCAGTGGTTTTCCTGCAAATCAGTAGACTATTAAGTAACGCGATGGCTGTACACTTTTAAGCAATAACTAGTGATCTTTTAGTTATTCAATTATAAGTTTGAATTATTTTTTTCTTGAGTAAAATGGTTAGAGAAAATAGCTGCTCGTGGTTTTGAAGCTGCATATACTTTTATGTACATCTGTGTCTATATGCCTGTACTGTATACAGTATATAAAAAACACGTAGTGATTCGTTTGCTTGAATTCCTTAATCCTTTTATTTCCATACTTTAGGTAGACGAGGAAGACCAGCACTTGACATTACAAGGGATCAAATTGAACTGCTCCCCACTCAGGGCTTTACAGTGAGAGCCATCACTGAGATGTTGTGTTGTTCCTCTTCATACCTGCATAAAAAAATGAAGTTTTTTCAGATTTCAGCCAGAAATAGATTTACTCCCATTCATGATGTTGACCTGGAGGAGCATGTCAGAAGATTGCACAGCCAATTTCCCAGATCAGGCTCGAAAGCAAGTGTTCTGCTACATACTCTTGTCCCTTCATGTATATATCATTATATTCATTGTGAAAGTGTACTTTCTTTATTGTGTTGTTTTCTGAACCTGTTGCAGATGATGAGGGCATACCTGCGTGCTGATGGTATTGTAGTACAAAGTAAAAGAGTTCGAGAAATCCTCAACCGTAGTGACCCAGCTGCTGCAGCCCAGAGATGGAGCCAGACTGTGGCTAGAAGAACATACTATGTGCCATTCCCCAATAGTTTATGGCACATAGATGGGCATATGCGTCTCATTCGGTAATAAGGGATCATCTTATATTTGTACTCGTGGGGGCATTAGAAAGCCATATTGTATGGACAGCACAGATTAAATTTGAAATTGCCTCCATGTAGTCTTAAGTGCACAGCAATACCTTCTCTACCGAGATGATATTTCAAACAAGATATGAAACTTGATTGTTTTCTTGTATTTAATCATTATTCTTTTCATGTTTGTTTTACAGGTGGGTGTTTGTGACACATGCCGGCATTGATGGGAATTCCAGGCTAATAACGTACCTTCAACTGGAGCACAGACAACACAGCTTTGACAGTGTTGAAATATTTTGTCCAAGCCACCTGCCTGTATGGGTTACCCTCCAGAGTTAGATCCGACCATGGTGGTGAAAACACTGGTTGCTCTTTTAATGAACCTACTGCAGGGACAAGGCACCAAAATTATTTCTAGCTCCAGCCAACACCCCCTCACAATTTACTCACACCTCCCATGGCCTGATTATCCACCAACAGGGGCCCTTTTTGGATTATCATTTTGGCATAGGAACTTTCCTTTCCTATCCTAACCGAGTGAGATGAGCCGGTAGCACCTGGAGCAAAGATCGTCTAAATTTTAATAATGCTTAGGAAAGGTTCTGACCATCCTTTACGAAAGGAAAGGAGATATATTATGCAGCAGGAATATTTAAAGGGGAAGTCTTTTTTTTATGTTGTTGTTGTTGTTGTTGTCGACCCCACCCGTGCCCCGACATTGGGGGACCGGGCCCTCACTCCGTCTCCCGGATCCCCAGACCCCCCTCCTCCGCCCAGCGGGCGAGCAGGGCCGCCACTCCGCTTGGGTTTCGCCAGAGGTCCTCCGGAGTCAGTGTGGTGGGTATGTTTGTGCAGGTGAACAGGTGTTGTGTGTCGTGCACTTGCGTGCCGCATAGCGCACAGAGTGGTGTTGGGTGTGTGTCCGGTGTAATGTTGTGTAGGTAGGAGTGGAGGGCTGGTGATTTGTTGGTTCGGAGTTGTGCTAGGAGTTGTCTGGTTCTGTGTGGTAGGTCTTGCTCTGATGGGTCTATTTCTGGTGCTGGTGCATGTATTACTTTGTTGTGTTGTCTGGTGTCCAAGTGTGTTTGTACAAAGTGGGTGTGTATGTCTTTCATGTTCTGTTTTATGGTGTCGTTGTTGGTGTCCTGTGGTGCTGTGTCTTTGTTGTGTGTGTAGTTGTTGTTGTGGAAGATTGTTTGTTTCTTTTGTCTGGGTGGTGGTGGTTGTTGAGTGAGTGGGTGTAGTGGGTGGGTTGGGTGTTGGGCTTTTTGTCTGATTTGCGATGCGTGTAGTTTTAGATGGGTGTTCAGTGGGAGAGTTTTTGTTTCCTCATGCAAGTGTTGTATGTTTGTGTCTTGTGTGCATCCTGTTGCTATTCTGAGTGCGGTGTTCTGTGTGGTCTGGAGTTTTGTCTTGTTTGTGTCCGATAGTGTTGGTGACCATATAGTGTTTGCGTATTCGAGGCGTGTGAGTGTGGTTGCTTTGTATGTGGTGAGTATAGTTTCTTTGGATTTTCCCCAGTGAGTGGTTGTTAAGGCTTTAAGTATTTTGTTTGATTGCTTGGCGCGGGTTAGAGTGTGTTGTGTGTGTTTTGAGAAGGTGAGTTTGGGGTCCCATGTTAATCCCAGTATTTTGGGTTCGCGGACTGTGGGTAGGGTGGTGTTATCTATTTGTAAAGTGAGTCTGTTGCTGTATTCTGCCGGATCCGGTGTGAACAGAGTGGTGGTGGTTTTGTCTGCGTTGAGTGTGAGTTGGTTCTGTTTTGTCCAGTTGTATATGTCGTGGAGATATTTTTGTACTTGTTGTTGTGCCTGTTGTGGTTTGACATGTGTGGATAGAATGGTGATGTCGTCTGCATATGTAACTGTGTGTACATTTGGAGGTGGTTGTGGTAAGTCTGCCATGTATATGTTGAATAGTGTTGGTGAAAGTACTCCCCCCTGTGGTACCCCCGTTTTCGTGTTTCTATGTTCTGATGTTTCCCCCCGGTATTGAGTGTATTGTCTGCGTCCCCTTATGTAGTTGAAGATGTATTTGATGATGATGTTTGGGGTGTTAGTGTTGTTGAGTTTGTTTGTGAGTGTGTGTAGGTTTACGGTGTCAAAGGCTTTGGACATGTCTAGGGCTATGGCAACTGTTCGTTGTGGTGGTTTTTGTTGATTGAAACCTGTGGCTATGATGTTGTGTATGTGGTGTAGTGCTGTGGTTGTGGAGTGTTGTTTTCGGAAGCCGTGTTGGTGAGAGGGTAGTTGAGTGTTGTTGGTAATGAAGGGTAGTATTACCTTTTCCATTGTTTTGGCTATTGGGCTGAGTAGTGCTATTGGTCTGTAAGATGGGCCGAGTGCGTGGTTTTTGTTGGGTTTTGGTATTGGGATTATTTTTGCAGTCTTCCATATTGTGGGGATGGTGTTGGTGTTGAGTGAGGTGTTGTAAGTGTGTGTGAGTAGTGTTATTGCTTTGGGGCTTAGGTGTTTCAGATGTCTGATGTTTATGTTGTCTGGGCCTGTGGAGTTGTTGCTTTTGGAGCGTTGTAGTGCTTGTTTGACTTGTTGTTCTGTGATGGTTATGGGCGTGGTGTTGAGTTTTCGTATTTTGCGTTGTAGTTGTCTGTATGTTCTGTTGGTTTTGTGTTGTATTATGTTGGTGAATTGTTTGTTGAATGCTCGTGCTTTCTGTTTGTTGGATATTGCCGTGTGTTGTCCGAACTGTATTGTGGTGTTTTCTGGTGCTTTTTGTTCTTTGTTTGATAGTCTTGTTACTGTGTTCCAGAGTATGTGTTGTTTGTGTCTGTGGTACCATGCATCCGTTAAGTGTTCTTTCCATAGCTCTTGTTTGTGTTTTTGGATTTGTGTGTCTATTTCTTTGTTTAGGTCTGTGATGCGTGGGTCTTGGTGGTTTTGTTGTCTGATGTCGTTTCTTTGGCTGATGAGTGTTCTGATGTGTTGTGGTAGGAGAAGTGATTTGCTTTTTATTTTTCCGTGGGGTATGTGGTGTTTGTCTGCTGTAAGTATGAGGTTTGTGAGCATGGTGTTGGCTGTGTGGATGTTGTCAGGTATGGTTATGTTCTCCAGTGCTGATTCTATTTCAGAGGTGTATCCTTCCCAGTCTGCTTTCCTGTAATTTGTGTAAGTTTGAAGGTGTTGTTGTAGGCGGAAAGGAGCACGCGTGTTGTGTGTGATTTTGATAGGAAGGTGGTCTGAACTGAGTGCGTGTATTGTGGTCCATGTTGTTCTGTTTGTGATGCTGTTGCTGGCTGTTGTGATGTCCGGTGATGTTGGTTGTTGGTTGATGTTTGTAGGTTTTCTGGTGGGTGTGTTTGTGTTTAGAGTGATTTGTTGGGAGTTTTGTAGTATGTCTGCAATGTGGGTGTCTCTGTGGTCGTCGTAGGGAGAGTGCCATTGTGTTGAGTGAGCGTTGATGTCTGCGGTTAGAATGGTGTTGTTCAGCGAGTTTATGTATTGGAAGGTGTTGGTGATGTCTGTGTCTTCTGTGGCGTGGTCTGGTCGGGTGGTATCTCTGGGGGGTATATACATGTTGCATATGTGTAGTCTTTTGTGGTTGGTTATGTGAATCTTTACGGTTTGAATTTCTGTAGTGTTGGTGTTAATGTTGTTGGGGATGTTCATGGGAGTGAATGTGTATCTACTGTATATCTATAAAAAAAATCCTCGTCTCACCCCTCAGGTGGTGTCCATCCCTCATTCAGCTGGGGTCCTCTACCAGAGGCCAGGAAGCTTGAGGGTTCTGCGCAGTATCCTTGCCGTTCCCAGCACTGCACATTTCTGGACTGAGATGTCCGATGTTGTTCCCGGGATCTGTTGCAACCACTCATCATCTAGTTTGGGGGTCACTGCCCCGAGTGCTCCGACCACCACAGGCACGACTGTCCCCTTTACCTTCCAGGCTCTCTCCAGCTCCTCTCTGAGCCCTTGGGATTTCTCGAGTTTCTCGTGTTCCTTCTTTCTGATGTTTCCAGCACTTGGGACCGCTACATCCACTACAACGGCTTTCCTCTGCCCTTTATCTATCATCAGGATATCTGGTTGGTTCGCCATTACCATCTTGTCAGTCTGGATCTGGAAGTCCCATAGGATCTTCGCTCTGTCATTCTCCACCACCTTCGGAGGTGTTTCCCATTTTGACCTTGGGGTGTCCAGTCCATACTCCGCACAGATGTTTCGGTAGACTATGCCAGCCACCTGGTTATGGCGTTCCATATAGGCTTTCCCTGCCAGCACCTTACACCCTGCAGTTATGTGTTAGATCGTCTCAGGTGCCTCTTTGCACAACCTACACCTTGGGTCTTGGCTGGTGTGGTATATCTAGGCCTCGATGGCTCTGGTGCTCAGGGCCTGCTCCTGAGCAGCCAGGATGAGTGCCTCTGTGCTGTCCTTCAGGCCAGCCCTCTCTAGAACTCTGATCGGACTTCTTGAGATTGGCCACGGCAGTTATTGTCCGGTGGTACATCCCGTGTAGGGGCTTGTCCTCCCATGATGGTCCCTCTTCCAGCACCTCATCTTCTGTTCCCCATTGTCTGAGACATTCTCTGAGTACATCATCCGTTGGTGCCTTCTCCTTGATGTATTTGTGGAGCTTGGATGTTTCATCCTGGACAGTGGCTCTCACACTCACTAGTCCCCGGCCTCCTTCCTTTCGGCTTGTGTACAGTCTCAGGGTGCTGGATTTGGTATGGAACCCTCCATGCATGGTAACGAGCTTTCGGGTCTTAACATCCGTGGTCTGAATCTCTTCCTTTGGCCACCTTATTTTTCCTGCAGGGTATCTGATCACTGGAAAGGGCATAGCTGTTTATTGCCCGGGTCTTATTCTTGCCATTGAGCTGGCTTCTTAGGACATGCCTCACTCGCTGGAGGTATTTGGCCGTAGCCGCTTTCCTTGTTGCCAGTTTGAGGTTGCCATTGGCTTGTGGTATACCGAGGTACTTGTAGCTGTCCTCAATGTCTGCTATTGTTCCTTCAGGGAGTGAGACCCCTTCAGTGCGGACTACCCTTCCTCTCTTAGTCACCATCCGACTACATTTCTCCATCACGAATGACATCCCGATGTCGCTGCTGTAGATCTTGATTGTGTGGATCAGGGAGTCTATGTCCCTTTCGCTCTTAGCAAACAGCTACATGTCATCCTTGTAGAGGAGGTGACTGATCGTAGCTCCATTTCTGAGGCGGTATCCATGGCCTGTCTTGGTGATTACTTGGCTTAGGGGGTTCAGTCCTATGCAGGACAGCAGTGGGGAGAGTGCATCACCTTGGTATATGCCACATTTGATGGACACTTGGGTAAGTGGCTTGCCATTGGCTTCAAGTGTGGTTTTCCACATCCTCATCAAGTTCGCAACGAAGGCTCTTAGGGTCCTGTTCACCTTATACACATCCAAGCATTCAGTGATCCATGTATGTGGCATCGAGTCATAGGCTTTCTTTTAATCAATCCAGGCTGTGCACAGGTTGGTACATCGGGACCTGCAGTCTTGTGCGACTGTTCTGTCAACCAGGAGCTGATGTTTGGCTCCCCTGGTATCTCTACCAATGCCCTTCCGTGCTTCGCTCTGGATCAGCTCTGTTGTTAGGACCCTGCCACTGAGCGTACACTTTCGCAGGTTGTGTTGCAAACAGCCTGTTTATTCGTCTGGCCTCATTCTCTTTCGTGTACCGCTTTAGGCGGCTGGACAAGGCTTGGAGCCTTTGTTTCGAGTGCTTCATATATGGTCATCTGGATGTACCTCTCAGGATCGGCCTTTTCATCACACCTCTCTGGACCTCAGTCAATTGACTCACATCTTTCCGAGCCGCCTTGATCTTAGCCTCCAACCGTCTTTTCCATGGTCGGTAATGTATCTCATGGCTTCCATGGTTGCTCTTATAGCCAAGCATCTCAAGGATCACTGATGCTGAAGCGTATATCAGTTCATTTCCGTGATCGTTACGGTAAGGATCGCCCTCAGTGCTGCATTCACACTTTCCAAGAGACTTTCAGGTGATACTTCACATAGCCGTTGTAATCGGATTCTAGGTTTCCCAGCTTTCATTCTTGCCATGATCTTAGCTTTCAGGTCAGTTGCTGCCTCGCTCAGCATTTCATTCATTGGGGCTGGCCTCCCAATCTCATCATCTGCATTCACTCTGGTATGAACTCCTCCTCTGATCTGGCAGCCTGGGGCCCCTCACTATGGAACCGGCGTTGTACCTCATCAATCTCAAGTTGTGACAGCAGTTGCCGTTTGTGGATGTTGGAACACTGAGTTACGAGTTGTTTCGTGGCCACCCGTGACTGTGGGTTTCGAAGTAACCATTTAGCCCACATTCTCTCCATGTAACCTCTCTGACTAGGCTTGCTTGAGTAGTAGCATTCCAACAGAGCCATGTTATTGCATCTTGCCCATCTCTGCTCCATTTTTCATCAAGGTGCTCTGGTTCCCCAGCACCTGACGCAGACCTTGTTTGGCCGGGCGACGTCTGAGCTGGCATGTCATTCATTTTATTGTCTCTCATCATTGTATGAGGTACGCATTAGCGTGAAGGCTCTTGCCCAAGGACCCACACTGAATGGTGTTATGTGCTCATTTTTTGCCCCAAGTGGGGAGCGGAGGGACGGGCGCTGGGGGGGGGACCATCGTGGTGGGGCGGGCCCCTACGCGGGATGTGCCACCGGACCGTGGCTGAGGTGGCTGATCTCAAGAAGTCCTATCGGTGGCTGGAGGGGATTGGCCTGGGGGACAGCGCAGGGGCGCTCATCCTGGCTGCTCAGGAGCGGGCCTTGGGCGCCGGAGCCGTCGAGGCCCGGATGTGCCGCGCCGGACAGGACCCGGGGTGTGGGTTGTGCGGGGAGGCGCCTGGGACGATCCGGCACGTGGCTGCGGGGTGTGGGATGCTGGTAGGGGGGGCCTGCGTGGAGCGCCATGGCCAGGTGGCTGGCGTGGTCTGCCGAGGCATCTGTGCGGAGTGTGGACTGGGGGCCCCGGGGTCGGAGTGGGGGGCACCTCCGAGGGTGGTGGAGGGTGGTGGAGCGGGGATCCTGTGGGACTTCCGGATCCAGACTGGCGGGATGGTGGTGGCGAGCCAGCCAGATGTCGTGGTCGTGGATGGGGGGCGGAGGAGGGCCGTTGTGGTGGATGTGGCGGTCCCAGGTGGTGGAGGCATCGGGAGGGGGGAGCATGGGGGGCTCGGGGGGTACCAGGGGCTCGGGGAGGGGCTGGGGAGGGCCTGGGGGGTGGGGGTGGCGGTCGTGCCTGTGGTGGTCGGGGCGCTCGGGGCAGTGACCCCCGGACTGGATGGGTGGTTGCGACAGATCCCCAGATACCAGCGTCGGACATCTCGGTCCGGAGGTGTGCGGTGCTGGGAGCGGCGGGGGTACTCCGCTGGGCCCTCGGGCTTCCTGGCCTCTGGTGGAGGACCCGAGCTGAATGAGGGACGGACACCACCCGAGGACACCTCCTATTGGCTCCATGATAAGAGCTCCACCCAGCAAAGAATTAACCCTTTAAAACCTGATTCTGAGCTTTCACAATTATTTACCGCCATTTGCGTAATATCTACAGTATACAGAAGGAATCAAGCAATTTTTACCAATGTATCTGTAGGTGATGTTTATTTATTATGTACACAGAGATAAAGAGTAATGGCACAGCTCTGCAGTATCTTTCCACTTTTATATATGTATGCTATACTAAATAAAATGAATAGGGCACCATATAATGCAACAGTTATGCAACTCCCTAAATAATGATGTGAATTTTCAGTTGTTGCTAAATCAGTTAGGATGTTATAATTTGTGGTGTAGATGCGAATTTAGGAGAGCAGGACAATATATCGCATTGCAATTGGAGCAGCAGCTTGGTTGATGATGTCCCCAAACCGGCTCATCTATTATATTTGTCGTGCAATACAATGAAAATGAGCACAATTGCAAAACATAGGCTTCTTATATTGTAAAATAAAATAATCACATGTTTACCGTTCTGGGGTTTCTACAATCATGAATGGAGGCATTATTTACAGCAGGTTGATGTTGTTGTTGTTGTTGTCGACCCCACCCGTGCCCCGACATTGGGGGACCGGGCCCTCACTCCGTCTCCCGGATCCCCAGACCCCCCTCCGCCGCCCAGCGGGCGAGCAGGGCCGCCACTCCGCTTGGGTTTCGCCAGAGGTCCTCCGGAGTCAGTGTGGTGGGTATGTTTGTGCAGGTGAACAGGTGTTGTGTGTCGTGCACTTGCGTGCCGCATAGCGCACAGAGTGGTGTTGGGTGTGTGTCCGGTGTAATGTTGTGTAGGTAGGAGTGGAGGGCTGGTGATTTGTTGGTTCGGAGTTGTGCTAGGAGTTGTCTGGTTCTGTGTGGTAGGTCTTGCTCTGATGGGTCTATTTCTGGTGCTGGTGCATGTATTACTTTGTTGTGTTGTCTGGTGTCCAAGTGTGTTTGTACAAAGTGGGTGTGTATGTCTTTCATGTTCTGTTTTATGGTGTCGTTGTTGGTGTCCTGTGGTGCTGTGTCTTTGTTGTGTGTGTAGTTGTTGTTGTGGAAGATTGATTGTTTCTTTTGTCTGGGTGGTGGTGGTTGTTGAGTGAGTGGGTGTAGTGGGTGGGTTGGGTGTTGGGCTTTTTGTCTGATTTGCGATGCGTGTAGTTTTAGATGGGTGTTCAGTGGGAGAGTTTTTGTTTCCTCATGCAAGTGTTGTATGTTTGTGTCTTGTGTGCATCCTGTTGCTATTCTGAGTGCTGTGTTCTGTGTGGTCTGGAGTTTTGTCTTGTTTGTGTCCGATAGTGTTGGTGAACATATAGTGTTTGCGTATTCGAGGCGTGTGAGTGTGGTTGCTTTGTATGTGGTGAGTATAGTTTCTTTGGATTTTCCCCAGTGAGTGGTTGTTAAGGCTTTGAGTATTTTGTTTGATTGCTTGGCGCGGGTTAGAGTGTGTTGTGTGTGTTTTGAGAAGGTGAGTTTGGGGTCCCATGTTAATCCCAGTATTTTGGGTTCGCGGACTGTGGGTAGGGTGGTGTTATCTATTTGTAAAGTGAGTCTGTTGCTGTATTCTGCCGGATCCGGTGTGAACAGAGTGGTGGTGGTTTTGTCTGCGTTGAGTGTGAGTTGGTTCTGTTTTGTCCAGTTGTATATGTCGTGGAGATATTTTTGTACTTGTTGTTGTGCCTGTTGTGGTTTGACATGTGTGGATAGAATGGTGATGTCGTCTGCATATGTAACTGTGTGTACATTTGGAGGTGGTTGTGGTAAGTCTGCCATGTATATGTTGAATAGTGTTGGTGAAAGTACTCCCCCCTGTGGTACCCCCGTTTTCGTGTTTCTGTGTTCTGGTGTTTCCCCCCGGTATTGAGTGTATTGTCTGCGTCCCCTTATGTAGTTGAAGATGTATTTGATGATGATGTTTGGGGTGTTAGTGTTGTTGAGTTTGTTTGTGAGTGTGTGTAGGTTTACCGTGTCAAAGGCTTTGGACATGTCTAGGGCTATGGCAACTGTTCGTTGTGGTGGTTTTTGTTGATTGAAACCTGTGGCTATGATGTTGTGTATGTGGTGTAGTGCTGTGGTTGTGGAGTGTTGTTTTCGGAAGCCGTGTTGGTGAGAGGGTAGTTGAGTGTTGTTGGTAATGAAGGGTAGTATTACCTTTTCCATTGTTTTGGCTATTGGGCTGAGTAGTGCTATTGGTCTGTAGGATGGGCCGAGTGCGTGGTTTTTGTTGGGTTTTGGTATTGGGATTATTTTTGCAGTCTTCCATATTGCGGGGATGGTGTTGGTGTTGAGTGATGTGTTGTAAGTGTGTGTGAGTAGTGTTATTGCTTTGGGGCCTAGGTGTTTCAGATGTCTGATGTTTATGTTGTCTGGGCCTGTGGAGTTGTTGTTTTTGGAGCGTTGTAGTGCTTGTTTGACTTGTTGTTCTGTGATGGTTATGGGCGTGGTGTTGAGTTTTCGTATTTTGCGTTGTAGTTGTCTGTATGTTCTGTTGGTTTTGTGTTGTATTATGTTGGTGAATTGTTTGTTGAATGCTCGTGCTTTCTGTTTGTTGGATATTGCCGTGTGTTGTCCGAACTGTATTGTGGTGTTTTCTGGTGCTTTTTGTTCTTTGTTAGATAGTCTTGTTACTGTGTTCCAGAGTATGTATTGTTTGTGTCTGTGGTTCCATGCATCCGTTAAGTGTTCTTTCCATAGCTCTTGTTTGTGTTTTTGGATTTGTTTGTCTATTTCTTTGTTTAGGTCTGTGATGCGTGGGTCTTGGTGGTTTTGTTGTCTGATGTCGTTTCTTTGGCTGATGAGTGTTCTGATGTGTTGTGGTAGGAGAAGTGATTTGCTTTTTATTTTTCCGTGGGGTATGTGGTGTTTGTCTGCTGTAAGTATGAGGTTTGTGAGCATGGTGTTGGCTGTGTGGATGTTGTCAGGTATGGTTAAGTTCTCCAGTGCTGATTCTATTTCAGAGGTGTAGCCTTCCCAGTCTGCTTTCCTGTAATTTGTGTAAGTTTGAAGGTGTTGTTGTAGGCGGAAAGGAGCACGCGTGTTGTGTGTGATTTTGATAGGAAGGTGGTCTGAACTGAGTGCGTGTATTGTGGTCCATGTTGTTCTGTTTGTGATGCTGTTGCTGGCTGTTGTGATGTCCGGTGATGTTGGTTGTTGGTTGATGTTTGTAGGTTTTCTGGTAGGTGTGTTTGCGTTTAGAGTGATTTGTTGGGAGTTCTGTAGTATGTCTGCAATGAGGGTGCCTCTGTGGTCGCCGTAGGGAGAGTGCCATTGTGTTGAGTGAGCGCTGATGTCTGCCCTTAGAATGGTGTTGTTCAGCGAGTTTATGTATTGGAAGGTGTTGGTGATGTCTGTGTCTTCTGTGGCGTGGTCTGGTCGGGTGGTATCTCTGGGGGGTATATACATGTTGCATATGTGTAGTCTTTTGTGGTTGGTTATGTGAATCTTTACGGTTTGAATTTCTGTAGTGTTGGTGTTAATGTTGTTGGGGATGTTCATGGGAGTGAATGTGACTGATTTGTGAATGTATGTGAGCAGTCCTCCTCCTCCCTTGTGTTCTCTGTCTTTCCTAATGCTGGTGTAGTTGGTGAGACGAGGTGTGTTGTGTTGTTTTTCTAGTTTGGTTTCTTGTATGGTGATGATGTCTGCGTGCTGTTGTGAGGCGAGTTCTTCTAGTTCTGTTTTCTTGTTTTGGATGCCGTTGATGTTTATTTGTAGTATGGTCAGTGTGTGATTGTTGTTTTTGTTGGTGGGTGTTGTTCTTTGTGGGTTGTTCAGGGGTTGTGGTTTTGGGGTGTTTGTTGTTTGCGTGTGTGTTCTGCATGTCCACGTGTTTGTGTATTGGCGGGTGGTGATGCCGGAGCAATGTCTGTGTATCCAGTGTGGGTGTGTTGAGTTGCATCTGAGTGAGGTTTGTCTGCGTGTGATGATTCTATTGCAGCTATTGCAGGTCCAGGTTTGGGGGGGTGGTCTTGTGTTTGTTGTATCTCTGTTGGAGTTGTCTGTCCGTGTTGCGTTTGAGGGTAGTGTTGGTGAGGCGAGTGTGTTGTTTTGGTCTGTTTGTGCTCTGCTGCCTGTTGGTGTCCTACGAGGTGTTGTTGTTCGTGGTGGTGTTTTGGGATGTAGTCTGCATTTCCATGTTATGTTGTATTGTCTAGTGTTTATGTTTGTGCAATGTTTGTGTACCCAGTGTGGTGTGTGGTGGTTGCATCTGAAGGATGTCTGTCTTCTTGTAATCTGTTGTGTGCAAATGTCGCATGTCCAGGTAGTTTGTTGTGTGTGTGTTTGTTGCGTGCGTGAGAGTGTCTGTGTGGGCCCCGGATTTGTCTCTATGTCCCCCGCCTGGAGCAAAAGGTCCGCCCGCCACCCTGCCAGGTTCAGGGGGCGGTTAGCCGAAAAAAAAAAAAACGGCCGTAATGGCACCCCGTTCGGGGTGCAGGGATTGGTTCCTTGATTTGTCCCCCCGTTCGGGGGGAACCCTCCAACTGCGAGTAAGCCAAGGAGTTTGGAGGTACAGCAGGTTGACAGCAGTGTGATCGAGCAGATTAGATAGAGTAGAATTTGAATGGGGCTTCACTGATTTATTTCATACAATTCATATCTAAAACACAGTTGAAAAATATTGGATTGTTAAAATATTTAAATACAAGAACTATATCAAGAAATTAACAAAACATAGTTTTTTTAGTTAGGAGAAAAGTCTAAAAACATATCACAAATGACAAACGTTGTGCCTCTCCTCCTCCTGTTCTTCAATGAAGCTGATCACCCTCCAGCTCCCGTTAGAAACATCGTGCTGCTGAAGGTGTGCCGGCAGAATGGTTGTGATACAGGAGGTGCTGTGGACTCTCCCAGAAACGAGGACCTAGTTTAGTTGTAGATCCAGTAAAACATAGTGCAAATGTGACATTATTTATAATGCACAGTTACAGTCTTGTGAATATTAAAAAATGTACTTCATGTAATGCAGGAAGCGAATATTTCAAACGAACTAAGGCAGCAAACAGTAAGAGCAAAATCGTGTTCCAAACATTAACTCTTTTTTTAAATGTCAATTAGCTTGTGAGTAATAAGACAAAATGTGACTGTCAGACAGAGAACTGTCAGAGCAAACGGCAGATTTTAGAAAGTCCTGCCGAAATAAATCTGCACCCGACTGCGACTGTCAGCGTTGAACTGCCGCCATTGCTGTCAAAGTCAGACACATCTCCAAAATTGTTGGAGCAAATTTTTAAGCAGGCTTCATCTTGATAAATTGACCACGTATTTGACATTTACACCATAACGTTACCGCCTAAAATAATCGTAAAACAAAATTTTGTGTAACAACAAGAGTAATATGTACCCCAAAAGCTTTCAAAGCGTCTGAAAGTTTTCTCCTCCGTTTTTGTTGGGGCTTGGCTCGAAATGCATCATGATTGGCCGCCCGAAGTCCACGTGTCTGTCGGACGTGCTCTCATTGGTCTACAATACCATCACGGATGAATAAATACTCATAAGGGCTTGCCAGGCAAGCCCTTTGAACCCTTTAAATACTCAATGGGCTTGCCTGGCAAGCCCTTTGAGTATTTATTCCATATTGCCCACTAGTTCACTAGTAAGGTCATTTTGACGCTTACTAGTGAACATGTAAGGCCATAAATGTGCCCCCTAGTTCACTAGTAAGATCATTTTGAGGCTTACTAGTTGACATGTAAGCCACAAAACGCCCGCTAGTTCACTAGTAAGATAATTTTGAGGCTTCTAGTGAACATGTAAGCCACAGAACGCCCACTAGTTCACTAGTAAGATCATTTTGACGCTTACTAGTGAACATGTAAGCCACAAAACGCTCACTAGTTCACTAGTAAGGTCATTTTGACGCTTACTAGTGAACATGTAAGCCACAAAACGCTCACTGGTTCACTAGTAAGGTAATTTTGACGCTTACTAGTGAACATGTAAGCCACAAAACGCCCACTAGTTCCCTAGTAAGATCATTTTGACGCTTATTTATGAACATGTCAGCCACAAAACGCTCACTCGTTCACTAGTGAGATCATTTTGACGCTTACTAGTGAACATGTAAGCCACAAAACGCCCACTAGTTCACTAGTAAGGTCATTTTGACGCTTACTAGTGAACATGTAAGCCACAAAACGCCCACTAGTTCACTAGTAAGATCATTTTGACACTTACTAGTGAACATGTAAGGCCATAAATGTACCCACTAGTTCACTAGTAAGTTCATTTTGAGGCTTACTAGTTGACATGTAAGCCACACATCGCCTACTAGTTCACTAGTAAGATCATTTTGAGGCTTACTAGTGAACATGTAAGCCACAAAACGCCCAATAGTTCACTAGTAAGATCATTTTGACGCTTACTATTGAACATGTAAGCCACAAAACGCTCACTAGTTTACTAGTAAGGTCATTTTGACGCTTACTAGTGAACATGTAAGCCACAAAACGCTCACTAGTTCACTAGTAAGGTCATTTTGACGCTTACTGGTGAACATGTAAGCCGCAAAACGCCCACTAGTTCACTAATAAGATAATTTTGACGCTTACTACTGAACATTTAAGGCCATAAATGTGCCCACTAGTTCACTGGTAAGATGATTTTGACGCTTACTAGTGAACATGTAAGGCCATAAATGTGCCCACTTGTAGTGCTAGTGACATTACACTGTACTTGCATTAAATGCAAATAAGGATGATTACGAAAACATGTAACGGTATCCTATTGGCTGTACGTTTCAAAATAGTGTCATCCCACCAGTCAGGGCTCATGATTTTGGAAATTCTGTGCCCACTTAGTTTTTTAAAACAACAATGGCGGACAGTGTCCTGAGACGTATTCGGCGAAGGTGCAGGGCAATAGAGAGTGCCTGTCATCAAGGGTCTGCCGGTGAAAGTGAAGCACGCGCGATAAACATTTCAATTGCTAATTTAAGAAGAGTTAGTGACCAGTTTAGCGCTGATACTATTCAAAGTTTGATTCAAAGTCCAATAGATCTCCGATCTGTCATCATTGCGGGACCCACTCCTAATGGTGGACGTGTTTGTTCCCATGTGGCACATCGTTTGCACACAGGTAAAATGGCTACCATTTTTTGTCATTGGTTTTTCGTATGTATTTTTATTCGAACTACACACGGGTTTTACTGACGACTTGCTGTGACTTACCTTCTATCACCCTGTCAAACGTCGTTTTATACCAGTGGTTTTCCTGCAAATCAGTAGACTATTAAGTAACGCGATGGCTGTACACTTTTAAGCAATAACTAGTGATCTTTTAGTTATTCAATTATAAGTTTGAATTATTTTTTCTTGAGTAAAATGGTTAGAGAAAATAGCTGCTCGTGGTTTTGAAGCTGCATATACTTTTATGTACATCTGTGTCTATATGCCTGTACTGTATACAGTATATAAAAAACACGTAGTGATTCGTTTGCTTGAATTCCTTAATCCTTTTATTTCCATACTTTAGGTAGACGAGGAAGACCAGCACTTGACATTACAAGGGATCAAATTGAACTGCTCCCCACTCAGGGCTTTACAGTGAGAGCCATCACTGAGATGTTGTGTTGTTCCTCTTCATACCTGCATTAAAAAATGAAGTTTTTTCAGATTTCAGCCAGAAATAGATTTACTCCCATTCATGATGTTGACCTGGAAGAGCATGTCAGAAGATTGCACAGCCAATTTCCCAGATCAGGCTCGGAAGCAAGTGTTCTGCTACATACTCTTGTCCCTTCATGTATATATCATTATATTCATTGTGAAAGTGTACTTTCTTTATTGTGTTGTTTTATGAACCTGTTGCAGATGATGAGGGCATACCTGCGTGCTGATGGTATTGTAGTACAAAGAAAAAGAGTTCGAGAAATCCTCAACCGTATTGAGCCAGCTGCTGCAGCCCAGAGATGGAGCCAGACTGTGGCTAGAAGAACATACTATGTGCCATTCCCCAATAGTTTATGGCACATAGATGGGCATATGCGTCTCATTCGGTAATAAGGGATCATCTTATATTTGTACTCGTGGGAGCATTAGAAAGCCATATTGTATGGACAGCACAGATTAAATTGAATTTTATCATTTGTATATCCAAGTTACACAAACTCCAAATTGCCTCCATGTAGTCTTAAGTGCACAGCAATACCTTCTCTACCGAGATGATATTTCAAACAAGATATGAAACTTGATTGTTTTCTTGTATTTAATCATTATTCTTTTCATGTTTGTTTTACAGGTGGGTGTTTGTGACACATGCCGGCATTGATGGGAATTCCAGGCTAATAACGTACCTTCAACTGGAGCACAGACAACACAGCTTTGACAGTGTTGAAATATTTTGTCCAAGCCACCTGCCTGTATGGGTTACCCTCCAGAGTAAGATCCGACCATGGTGGTGAAAACACTGGTTGCTCTTTTAATGAACCTACTGCAGGGACAAGACACCAAAATTATTTCTAGCTCCAGCCAACACCCCCTCACAATTTACTCACACCTCCCATGGCCTGATTATCCACCAACAGGGGCCCTTTTTGGATTATCATTTTGGCATAGGAACTTTCCTTTCCTATCCTAACCGAGTGAGATGAGCCGGTAGCACCTGGAGCAAAGATCGTCTAAATTTTAATAATGCTTAGGAAAGGTTCTGACCATCCTTTACGAAAGGAAAGGAGATATATTATGCAGCAGGAATATTTAAAGGGGAAGTCTTTTTTTATGTTGTTGTTGTTGTTGTTGTTGTTGTCGACCCCACCCGTGCCCCGACATTGGGGGACCGGGCCCTCACTCCGTCTCCCGGATCCCCAGACCCCCCTCCTCCGCCCAGCGGGCGAGCAGGGCCGCCACTCCGCTTGGGTTTCGCCAGAGGTCCTCCGGAGTCAGTGTGGTGGGTATGTTTGTGCAGGTGAACAGGTGTTGTGTGTCGTGCACTTGCGTGCCGCATAGCGCACAGAGTGGTGTTGGGTGTGTGTCCGGTGTAATGTTGTGTAGGTAGGAGTGGAGGGCTGGTGATTTGTTGGTTCGGAGTTGTGCTAGGAGTTGTCTGGTTCTGTGTGGTAGGTCTTGCTCTGATGGGTCTATTTCTGGTGCTGGTGCATGTATTACTTTGTTGTGTTGTCTGGTGTCCAAGTGTGTTTGTACAAAGTGGGTGTGTATGTCTTTCATGTTCTGTTTTATGGTGTCGTTGTTGGTGTCCTGTGGTGCTGTGTCTTTGTTGTGTGTGTAGTTGTTGTTGTGGAAGATTGTTTGTTTCTTTTGTCTGGGTGGTGGTGGTTGTTGAGTGAGTGGGTGTAGTGGGTGGCTTGGGTGTTGGGCTTTTTGTCTGATTTGCGATGCGTGTAGTTTTAGATGGGTGTTCAGTGGGAGAGTTTTTGTTTCCTCATGCAAGTGTTGTATGTTTGTGTCTTGTGTGCATCCTGTTGCTATTCTGAGTGCGGTGTTCTGTGTGGTCTGGAGTTTTGTCTTGTTTGTGTCCGATAGTGTTGGTGACCATATAGCGTTTGCGTATTCGAGGCGTGTGAGTGTGGTTGCTTTGTATGTGGTGAGTATAGTTTCTTTGGATTTTCCCCAGTGAGTGGTTGTTAAGGCTTTGAGTATTTTGTTTGATTGCTTGGCGCGGGTTAGAGTGTGTTGTGTGTGTTTTGAGAAGGTGAGTTTGGGGTCCCATGTTAATCCCAGTATTTTGGGTTCGCGGACTGTGGGTAGGGTGGTGTTATCTATTTGTAAAGTGAGTCTGTTGCTGTATTCTGCCGGATCCGGTGTGAACAGAGTGGTGGTGGTTTTGTCTGCGTTGAGTGTGAGTTGGTTCTGTTTTGTCCAGTTGTATATGTCGTGGAGATATTTTTGTACTTGTTGTTGTGCCTGTTGTGGTTTGACATGTGTGGATAGAATGGTGATGTCGTCTGCATATGTAACTGTGTGTACATTTGGAGGTGGTTGTGGTAAGTCTGCCATGTATATGTTGAATAGTGTTGGTGAAAGTACTCCCCCCTGTGGTACCCCCGTTTTCGTGTTTCTGTGTTCTGATGTTTCCCCCCGGTATTGAGTGTATTGTCTGCGTCCCCTTATGTAGTTGAAGATGTATTTGATGATGATGTTTGGGGTGTTAGTGTTGTTGAGTTTGTTTGTGAGTGTGTGTAGGTTTACCGTGTCAAAGGCTTTGGACATGTCTAGGGCTATGGCAACTGTTCGTTGTGGTGGTTTTTGTTGATTGAAACCTGTGGCTATGATGTTGTGTATGTGGTGTAGTGCTGTGGTTGTGGAGTGTTGTTTTCGGAAGCCGTGTTGGTGAGAGGGTAGTTGAGTGTTGTTGGTAATGAAGGGTAGTATTACCTTTTCCATTGTTTTGGCTATTGGGCTGAGTAGTGCTATTGGTCTGTAGGATGGGCCGAGTGCGTGGTTTTTGTTGGGTTTTGGTATTGGGATTATTTTTGCAGTCTTCCATATTGCGGGGATGGTGTTGGTGTTGAGTGATGTGTTGTAAGTGTGTGTGAGTAGTGTTATTGCTTTGGGGCCTAGGTGTTTCAGATGTCTGATGTTTATGTTGTCTGGGCCTGTGGAGTTGTTGTTTTTGGAGCGTTGTAGTGCTTGTTTGACTTGTTGTTCTGTGATGGTTATGGGCGTGGTGTTGAGTTTTCGTATTTTGCGTTGTAGTTGTCTGTATGTTCTGTTGGTTTTGTGTTGTATTATGTTGGTGAATTGTTTGTTGAATGCTCGTGCTTTCTGTTTGTTGGATATTGCCGTGTGTTGTCCGAACTGTATTGTGGTGTTTTCTGGTGCTTTTTGTTCTTTGTTTGATAGTCTTGTTACTGTGTTCCAGAGTATGTGTTGTTTGTGTCTGTGGTTCCATGCATCCGTTAAGTGTTCTTTCCATAGCTCTTGTTTGTGTTTTTGGATTTGTTTGTCTATTTCTTTGTTTAGGTCTGTGATGCGTGGGTCTTGGTGGTTTTGTTGTCTGATGTCGTTTCTTTCGCTGATGAGTGTTCTGATGTGTTGTGGTAGGAGAAGTGATTTGCTTTTTATTTTTCCGTGGGGTATGTGGTGTTTGTCTGCTGTAAGTATGAGGTTTGTGAGCATGGTGTTGGCTGTGTGGATGTTGTCAGGTATGGTTAAGTTCTCCAGTGCTGATTCTATTTCAGAGGTGTATCCTTCCCAGTCTGCTTTCCTGTAATTTGTGTAAGTTTGAAGGTGTTGTTGTAGGCGGAAAGGAGCACGCGTGTTGTGTGTGATTTTGATAGGAAGGTGGTCTGAACTGAGTGCGTGTATTGTGGTCCATGTTGTTCTGTTTGTGATGCTGTTGCTGGCTGTTGTGATGTCCGGTGATGTTGGTTGTTGGTTGATGTTTGTAGGTTTTCTGGTAGGTGTGTTTGCGTTTAGAGTGATTTGTTGGGAGTTCTGTAGTATGTCTGCAATGAGGGTGCCTCTGTGGTCGTCGTAGGGAGAGTGCCATTGTGTTGAGTGAGCGCTGATGTCTGCGGTTAGAATTGTGTTGTTCAGCGAGTTTATATATTGGAAGGTGTTGGTGATGTCTGTGTCTTCTGTGGCGTGGTCTGGTCGGGTGGTATCTCTGGGGGGTATATACATGTTGCATATGTGTAGTCTTTTGTGGTTGGTTATGTGAATCTTTACGGTTTGAATTTCTGTAGTGTTGGTGTTAATGTTGTTGGGGATGTTCATGGGAGTGAATGTGACTGATTTGTGAATGTATGTGAGCAGTCCTCCTCCTCCCTTGTGTTCTCTGTCTTTCCTAATGCTGGTGTAGTTGGTGAGACGAGGTGTGTTGTGTTGTTTTTCTAGTTTGGTTTCTTGTATGGTGATGATGTCTGCGTGCTGTTGTGAGGCGAGTTCTTCTAGTTCTGTTTTCTTGTTTTGGATGCCGTTGATGTTTATTTGTAGTATGGTCAGTGTGTGATTGTTGTTTTTGTTGGTGGGTGTTGTTCTTTGTGGGTTGTTCAGGGGTTGTGGTGTTGGGGTGTTTGTTGTTTGCGTGTGTGTTCTGCATGTCCACGTGTTTGTGTATTGGCGGGTGGTGATGCCGGAGCAATGTCTGTGTATCCAGTGTGGGTGTGTTGAGTTGCATCTGAGTGAGGTTTGTCTGCGTGTGATGATTCTATTGCAGCTATTGCAGGTCCAGGTTTGGGGGGTGGTCTTGTGTTTGTTGTATCTCTGTTGGAGTTGTCTGTCCGTGTTGCGTTTGAGGGTAGTGTTGGTGAGGCGAGTGTGTTGTTTTGGTCTGTTTGTGCTCTGCTGCCTGTTGGTGTCCTACGAGGTGTTGTTGTTCGTGATGGTGTTTTGGGATGTAGTCTGCATTTCCATGTTATGTTGTATTGTCTAGTGTTTATGTTTGTGCAATGTTTGTGTACCCAGTGTGGTGTGTGGTGGTTGCATCTGAAGGATGTCTGTCTTCTTGTAATCTGTTGTGTGCAAATGTCGCATGTCCAGGTAGTTTGTTGTGTGTGTGTTTGTTGCGTGCGTGAGAGTGTCTGTGTGGGCCCCGGATTTGTCTCTATGTCCCCCGCCTGGAGCAAAAGGTCCGCCCGCCACCCTGCCAGGTTCAGGGGGCGGTTAGCCGAAAAAAAAAAAAAACGGCCGTAAGGGCACCCCGTTCGGGGTGCAGGGATTGGTTCCTTGATTTGTCCCCCCGTTCGGGGGGAACCCTCCAACTGCGAGTAAGCCAAGGAGTTTGGAGGTACAGCAGGTTGACAGCAGTGTGATCGAGCAGATTAGATTAGAATTTGAATGGGGCTTCACTGATTTTTTAAAACAACAATGGCGGACAGTGTCCTGAGACGTATTCGGCGAAGGTGCAGGGCAATAGAGAGTGCCTGTCATCAAGGGTCTGCCGGTGAAAGTGAAGCACGCGCGATAAACATTTCAATTGCTAATTTAAGAAGAGTTAGTGACCAGTTTAGCGCTGATACTATTCAAAGTTTGATTCAAAGTCCAATAGATCTCCGATCTGTCATCATTGCGGGACCCACTCCTAATGGTGGACGTGTTTGTTCCCATGTGGCACATCGTTTGCACACAGGTAAAATGGCTACCATTTTTTGTCATTGGTTTTTCGTATGTATTTTTATTCGAACTACACACGGGTTTTACTGACGACTTGCTGTGACTTACCTTCTATCACCC
Organism: Hippocampus zosterae; assembly: GCF_025434085.1. Taxonomy (NCBI): domain Eukaryota; kingdom Metazoa; phylum Chordata; class Actinopteri; order Syngnathiformes; family Syngnathidae; genus Hippocampus; species Hippocampus zosterae. The sequence continues at coordinate 9,828,473 of NC_067457.1, forward strand.
TGTCAAACGTCGTTTTATACCAGTGGTTTTCCTGCAAATCAGTAGACTATTAAGTAACGCGATGGCTGTACACTTTTAAGCAATAACTAGTGATCTTTTAGTTATTCAATTATAAGTTTGAATTATTTTTTCTTGAGTAAAATGGTTAGAGAAAATAGCTGCTCGTGGTTTTGAAGCTGCATATACTTTTATGTACATCTGTGTCTATATGCCTGTACTGTATACAGTATATAAAAAACACGTAGTGATTCGTTTGCTTGAATTCCTTAATCCTTTTATTTCCATACTTTAGGTAGACGAGGAAGACCAGCACTTGACATTACAAGGGATCAAATTGAACTGCTCCCCACTCAGGGCTTTACAGTGAGAGCCATCACTGAGATGTTGTGTTGTTCCTCTTCATACCTGCATTAAAAAATGAAGTTTTTTCAGATTTCAGCCAGAAATAGATTTACTCCCATTCATGATGTTGACCTGGAAGAGCATGTCAGAAGATTGCACAGCCAATTTCCCAGATCAGGCTCGGAAGCAAGTGTTCTGCTACATACTCTTGTCCCTTCATGTATATATCATTATATTCATTGTGAAAGTGTACTTTCTTTATTGTGTTGTTTTATGAACCTGTTGCAGATGATGAGGGCATACCTGCGTGCTGATGGTATTGTAGTACAAAGAAAAAGAGTTCGAGAAATCCTCAACCGTATTGAGCCAGCTGCTGCAGCCCAGAGATGGAGCCAGACTGTGGCTAGAAGAACATACTATGTGCCATTCCCCAATAGTTTATGGCACATAGATGGGCATATGCGTCTCATTCGGTAATAAGGGATCATCTTATATTTGTACTCGTGGGAGCATTAGAAAGCCATATTGTATGGACAGCACAGATTAAATTGAATTTTATCATTTGTATATCCAAGTTACACAAACTCCAAATTGCCTCCATGTAGTCTTAAGTGCACAGCAATACCTTCTCTACCGAGATGATATTTCAAACAAGATATGAAACTTGATTGTTTTCTTGTATTTAATCATTATTCTTTTCATGTTTGTTTTACAGGTGGGTGTTTGTGACACATGCCGGCATTGATGGGAATTCCAGGCTAATAACGTACCTTCAACTGGAGCACAGACAACACAGCTTTGACAGTGTTGAAATATTTTGTCCAAGCCACCTGCCTGTATGGGTTACCCTCCAGAGTAAGATCCGACCATGGTGGTGAAAACACTGGTTGCTCTTTTAATGAACCTACTGCAGGGACAAGACACCAAAATTATTTCTAGCTCCAGCCAACACCCCCTCACAATTTACTCACACCTCCCATGGCCTGATTATCCACCAACAGGGGCCCTTTTTGGATTATCATTTTGGCATAGGAACTTTCCTTTCCTATCCTAACCGAGTGAGATGAGCCGGTAGCACCTGGAGCAAAGATCGTCTAAATTTTAATAATGCTTAGCAAAGGTTCTGACCATCCTTTACGAAAGGAAAGGAGATATATTATGCAGCAGGAATATTTAAAGGGGAAGTCTTTTTTTATGTTGTTGTTGTTGTTGTTGTTGTTGTCGACCCCACCCGTGCCCCGACATTGGGGGACCGGGCCCTCACTCCGTCTCCCGGATCCCCAGACCCCCCTCCTCCGCCCAGCGGGCGAGCAGGGCCGCCACTCCGCTTGGGTTTCGCCAGAGGTCCTCCGGAGTCAGTGTGGTGGGTATGTTTGTGCAGGTGAACAGGTGTTGTGTGTCGTGCACTTGCGTGCCGCATAGCGCACAGAGTGGTGTTGGGTGTGTGTCCGGTGTAATGTTGTGTAGGTAGGAGTGGAGGGCTGGTGATTTGTTGGTTCGGAGTTGTGCTAGGAGTTGTCTGGTTCTGTGTGGTAGGTCTTGCTCTGATGGGTCTATTTCTGGTGCTGGTGCATGTATTACTTTGTTGTGTTGTCTGGTGTCCAAGTGTGTTTGTACAAAGTGGGTGTGTATGTCTTTCATGTTCTGTTTTATGGTGTCGTTGTTGGTGTCCTGTGGTGCTGTGTCTTTGTTGTGTGTGTAGTTGTTGTTGTGGAAGATTGTTTGTTTCTTTTGTCTGGGTGGTGGTGGTTGTTGAGTGAGTGGGTGTAGTGGGTGGGTTGGGTGTTGGGCTTTTTGTCTGATTTGCGATGCGTGTAGTTTTAGATGGGTGTTCAGTGGGAGAGTTTTTGTTTCCTCATGCAAGTGTTGTATGTTTGTGTCTTGTGTGCATCCTGTTGCTATTCTGAGTGCGGTGTTCTGTGTGGTCTGGAGTTTTGTCTTGTTTGTGTCCGATAGTGTTGGTGACCATATAGTGTTTGCGTATTCGAGGCGTGTGAGTGTGGTTGCTTTGTATGTGGTGAGTATAGTTTCTTTGGATTTTCCCCAGTGAGTGGTTGTTAAGGCTTTGAGTATTTTGTTTGATTGCTTGGCGCGGGTTAGAGTGTGTTGTGTGTGTTTTGAGAAAGTGAGTTTGGGGTCCCATGTTAATCCCAGTATTTTGGGTTCGCGGACTGTGGGTAGGGTGGTGTTATCTATTTGTAAAGTGAGTCTGTTGCTGTATTCTGCCGGATCCGGTGTGAACAGAGTGGTGGTGGTTTTGTCTGCGTTGAGTGTGAGTTGGTTCTGTTTTGTCCAGTTGTATATGTCGTGGAGATATTTTTGTACTTGTTGTTGTGCCTGTTGTGGTTTGACATGTGTGGATAGAATGGTGATGTCGTCTGCATATGTAACTGTGTGTACATTTGGAGGTGGTTGTGGTAAGTCTGCCATGTATATGTTGAATAGTGTTGGTGAAAGTACTCCCCCCTGTGGTACCCCCGTTTTCGTGTTTCTGTGTTCTGATGTTTCCCCCCGGTATTGAGTGTATTGTCTGCGTCCCCTTATGTAGTTGAAGATGTATTTGATGATGATGTTTGGGGTGTTAGTGTTGTTGAGTTTGTTTGTGAGTGTGTGTAGGTTTACCGTGTCAAAGGCTTTGGACATGTCTAGGGCTATGGCAACTGTTCGTTGTGGTGGTTTTTGTTGATTGAAACCTGTGGCTATGATGTTGTGTATGTGGTGTAGTGCTGTGGTTGTGGAGTGTTGTTTTCGGAAGCCGTGTTGGTGAGAGGGTAGTTGAGTGTTGTTGGTAATGAAGGGTAGTATTACCTTTTCCATTGTTTTGGCTATTGGGCTGAGTAGTGCTATTGGTCTGTAGGATGGGCCGAGTGCGTGGTTTTTGTTGGGTTTTGGTATTGGGATTATTTTTGCAGTCTTCCATATTGCGGGGATGGTGTTGGTGTTGAGTGATGTGTTGTAAGTGTGTGTGAGTAGTGTTATTGCTTTGGGGCCTAGGTGTTTCAGATGTCTGATGTTTATGTTGTCTGGGCCTGTGGAGTTGTTGTTTTTGGAGCGTTGTAGTGCTTGTTTGACTTGTTGTTCTGTGATGGTTATGGGCGTGGTGTTGAGTTTTCGTATTTTGCGTTGTAGTTGTCTGTATGTTCTGTTGGTTTTGTGTTGTATTATGTTGGTGAATTGTTTGTTGAATGCTCGTGCTTTCTGTTTGTTGGATATTGCCGTGTGTTGTCCGAACTGTATTGTGGTGTTTTCTGGTGCTTTTTGTTCTTTGTTTGATAGTCTTGTTACTGTGTTCCAGAGTATGTGTTGTTTGTGTCTGTGGTTCCATGCATCCGTTAAGTGTTCTTTCCATAGCTCTTGTTTGTGTTTTTGGATTTGTGTGTCTATTTCTTTGTTTAGGTCTGTGATGCGTGGGTCTTGGTGGTTTTGTTGTCTGATGTCGTTTCTTTGGCTGATGAGTGTTCTGATGTGTTGTGGTAGGAGAAGTGATTTGCTTTTTATTTTTCCGTGGGGTATGTGGTGTTTGTCTGCTGTAAGTATGAGGTTTGTGAGCATGGTGTTGGCTGTGTGGATGTTGTCAGGTATGGTTATGTTCTCCAGTGCTGATTCTATTTCAGAGGTGTATCCTTCCCAGTCTGCTTTCCTGTAATTTGTGTAAGTTTGAAGGTGTTGTTGTAGGCGGAAAGGAGCACGCGTGTTGTGTGTGATTTTGATAGGAAGGTGGTCTGAACTGAGTGCGTGTATTGTGGTCCATGTTGTTCTGTTTGTGATGCTGTTGCTGGCTGTTGTGATGTCCGGTGATGTTGGTTGTTGGTTGATGTTTGTAGGTTTTCTGGTGGGTGTGTTTGTGTTTAGAGTGATTTGTTGGGAGTTTTGTAGTATGTCTGCAATGTGGGTGCCTCTGTGGTCGTCGTAGGGAGAGTGCCATTGTGTTGAGTGAGCGTTGATGTCTGCGGTTAGAATGGTGTTGTTCAGCGAGTTTATGTATTGGAAGGTGTTGGTGATGTCTGTGTCTTCTGTGGCGTGGTCTGGTCGGGTGGTATCTCTGGGGGGTATATACATGTTGCATATGTGTAGTCTTTTGTGGTTGGTTATGTGAATCTTTACGGTTTGAATTTCTGTAGTGTTGGTGTTAATGTTGTTGGGGATGTTCATGGGAGTGAATGTGACTGATTTGTGAATGTATGTGAGCAGTACTCCTCCTCCCTTGTGTTCTCTGTCTTTCCTAATGCTGGTGTAGTTGGTGAGACGAGGTGTGTTGTGTTGTTTTTCTAGTTTGGTTTCTTATATGGTGATGATGTCTGCGTGCTGTTGTGAGGCGAGTTCTTCTAGTTCTGTTTTCTTGTTTTGGATGCTGTTGATGTTTATTTGTAGTATGGTCAGTGTGTGTTTGTTGTTTTTGTTGGTGGGTGTTGTTCTTTGTGGGTTGTTCGGCGGTTGTGGTGTTGGGGTGTTTGTTGTTTGCGTGTGTGTTCTGCATGTCCACGTGTTTGTGTATTGGCGGGTGGTGATGCCGGAGCAATGTCTGTGTATCCAGTGTGGGTGTGTTGAGTTGCATCTGAGTGAGGTTTGTCTGCGTGTGATGATTCTATTGCAGCTATTTCAGGTGCAGGTTTGGGGGGGTGGTCTTGTGTTTGTTGTATCTCTGTTGGAGTTGTCTGTCCGTGTTGCCTTTGAGGGTAGTGTTGGTGAGGCGAGTGTGTTGTTTTGGTCTGTTTGTGCTCTGCTGCCTGTTGGTGTCCTACGAGGTGTTGTTGTTCGTGGTGGTGTTTTGGGATGTAGTCTGCATTTCCATGTTATGTTGTATTGTCTAGTGTTTATGTTTGTGCAATGTTTGTGTACCCAGTGTGGTGTGTGGTGGTTGCATCTGAAGGATGTCTGTCTTCTTGTAATCTGTTGTGTGCAAATGTCGCATGTCCAGGTAGTTTGTTGTGTGTGTGTTTGTTGCGTGCGTGAGAGTGTCTGTGTGGGCCCCGGATTTGTCTCTATGTCCCCCGCCTGGAGCAAAAGGTCCGCCCGCCACCCTGCCAGGTTCAGGGGGCGGTTAGCCGAAAAAAAAAAAAACGGCCGTAAGGGCACCCCGTTCGGGGTGCAGGGATTGATTCCTTGATTTGTCCCCCCGTTCGGGGGGAACCCTCCAACTGCGAGTAAGCCAAGGAGTTTGGAGGTACAGCAGGTTGACAGCAGTGTGATCGAGCAGATTAGATAGAGTAGAATTTGAATGGGGCTTCACTGATTTATTTCATACAATTCATATCTAAAACACAGTTGAAAAATATTGGATTGTTAAAATATTTAAATACAAGAACTATATCAAGAAATTAACAAAATATAGTTTTTTTAGTTAGGAGAAAAGTCTAAAAAAATATCACAAATGACAAACGTTGTGCCTCTCCTCCTCCTGTTCTTCAATGAAGCTGATCACCCTCCAGCTCCCATTAGAAACATCGTGCTGCTGAAGGTGTGCCGGCAGAATGGTTGTGATACAGGAGGTGCTGTGGACTCTCCCAGAAACGAGGACCTAGTTTAGTTGTAGATCCAGTAAAACATAGTGCAAATGTGACATTATTTATAATGCACAGTTACAGTCTTGTGAATATTAAAAAATGTACTTCATGTAATGCAGGAAGCGAATATTTCAAACGAACTAAGGCAGCAAACAGTAAGAGCAAAATCGTGTTCCAAACATTAACTCTTTTTTTAAATGTCAATTAGCTTGTGAGTAATAAGACAAAATGTGACTGTCAGACAGAGAACTGTCAGAGCAAACGGCAGATTTTAGAAAGTCCTGCCGAAATAAATCTGCACCCGACTGCGACTGTCAGCGTTGAACTGCCGCCATTGCTGTCAAAGTCAGACACATCTCCAAAATTGTTGGAGCAAATTTTTAAGCAGGCTTCATCTTGATAAATTGACCACGTATTTGACATTTACACCATAACGTTACCGCCTAAAATAATCGTAAAACAAAATTTTGTGTAACAACAAGAGTAATATGTACCCCAAAAGCTTTCAAAGCGTCTGAAAGTTTTCTCCTCCGTTTTTGTTGGGGCTTGGCTCGAAATGCATCATGATTGGCCGCCCGAAGTCCACGTGTCTGTCGGACGTGCTCTCATTGGTCTACAATACCATCACGGATGAATAAATACTCAAAGGGCTTGCCAGGCAAGCCCTTTGAACCCTTTAAATACTCAATGGGCTTGCCTGTCAAGCCCTTTGAGTATTTATTCCATATTGCCCACTAGTTCACTAGTAAGGTCATTTTGACGCTTACTAGTGAACATGTAAGGCCATAAATGTGCCCACTAGTTCACTAGTAAGATCATTTTGAGGCTTACTAGTTGACATGTAAGCCACAAAACGCCCGCTAGTTCACTAGTAAGATAATTTTGAGGCTTCTAGTGAACATGTAAGCCACAGAACGCCCACTAGTTCACTAGTAAGATCATTTTGACGCTTACTAGTGAACATGTAAGCCACAAAACGCTCACTAGTTCACTAGTAAGGTCATTTTGACGCTTACTAGTGAACATGTAAGCCACAAAACGCTCACTGGTTCACTAGTAAGGTAATTTTGACGCTTACTAGTGAACATGTAAGCCACAAAACGCCCACTAGTTCCCTAGTAAGATCATTTTGACGCTTATTTATGAACATGTCAGCCACAAAACGCTCACTCGTTCACTAGTAAGATCATTTTGACGCTTACTAGTGAACATGTAAGCCACAAAACGCCCACTAGTTCACTAGTAAGGTCATTTTGACGCTTACTAGTGAACATGTAAGCCACAAAACGCCCACTAGTTCACTAGTAAGATCATTTTGACGCTTACTAGTGAACATGTAAGGCCATAAATGTGCCCACTAGTTCACTAGTAAGTTCATTTTGAGGCTTACTAGTTGACATGTAAGCCACACATCGCCTACTAGTTCACTAGTAAGATCATTTTGAGGCTTACTAGTGAACATGTAAGCCACAAAACGCCCAATAGTTCACTAGTAAGATCATTTTGATGCTTACTAGTGAACATGTAAGCCACAAAACGCTCACTAGTTTACTAGTAAGGTCATTTTGACGCTTACTAGTGAACATGTAAGCCACAAAACGCTCACTAGTTCACTAGTAAGGTCATTTTGACGCTTACTAGTGAACATGTAAGCCGCAAAACGCCCACTAGTTCACTAATAAGATTATTTTGACGCTTACTACTGAACATTTAAGGCCATAAATGTGCCCACTAGTTCACTGGTAAGATGATTTTGACGCTTACTAGTGAACATGTAAGGCCATAAATGTGCCCACTTGTAGTGCTAGTGACATTACACTGTACTTGCATTAAATGCAAATAAGGATGATTACGAAAACATGTAACGGTATCCTATTGGCTGTATGTTTCAAAATAGTGTCATCCCACCAGTCAGGGCTCATGATTTTGGAAATTCTGTGCCCACTTAGTTTTTTAAAACAACAATGGCGGACAGTGTCCTGAGACGTATTCGGCGAAGGTGCAGGGCAATAGAGAGTGCCTGTCATCAAGTGTCTGCCGGTGAAAGTGAAGCACGCGCGATAAACATTTCAATTGCTAATTTAAGAAGAGTTAGTGACCAGTTTAGCGCTGATACTATTCAAAGTTTGATTCAAAGTCCAATAGATCTCCGATCTGTCATCATTGCGGGACCCACTCCTAATGGTGGACGTGTTTGTTCCCATGTGGCACATCGTTTGCACACAGGTAAAATGGCTACCATTTTTTGTCATTGGTTTTTCGTATGTATTTTTATTCGAACTACACACGGGTTTTACTGACGACTTGCTGTGACTTACCTTCTATCACCCTGTCAAACGTCGTTTTATACCAGTGGTTTTCCTGCAAATCAGTAGACTATTAAGTAACGCGATGGCTGTACACTTTTAAGCAATAACTAGTGATCTTTTAGTTATTCAATTATAAGTTTGAATTATTTTTTTCTTGAGTAAAATGGTTAGAGAAAATAGCTGCTCGTGGTTTTGAAGCTGCATATACTTTTATGTACATCTGTGTCTATATGCCTGTACTGTATACAGTATATAAAAAACACGTAGTGATTCGTTTGCTTGAATTCCTTAATCCTTTTATTTCCATACTTTAGGTAGACGAGGAAGACCAGCACTTGACATTACAAGGGATCAAATTGAACTGCTCCCCACTCAGGGCTTTAGAGTGAGAGCCATCACTGAGATGTTGTGTTGTTCCTCTTCATACCTGCATAAAAAAATGAAGTTTTTTCAGATTTCAGCCAGAAATAGATTTACTCCCATTCATGATGTTGACCTGGAGGAGCATGTCAGAAGATTGCACAGTCAATTTCCCAGATCAGGCTCGAAAGCAAGTGTTCTGCTACATACTCTTGTCCCTTCATGTATATATCATTATATTCATTGTGAAAGTGTACTTTCTTTATTGTGTTGTTTTCTGAACCTGTTGCAGATGATGAGGGCATACCTGCGTGCTGATGGTATTGTAGTACAAAGAAAAAGAGTTCGAGAAATCCTCAACCGTAGTGACCCAGCTGCTGCAGCCCAGAGATGGAGCCAGACTGTGGCTAGAAGAACATACTATGTGCCATTCCCCAATAGTTTATGGCACATAGATGGGCATATGCGTCTCATTCGGTAATAAGGGATCATCTTATATTTGTACTCGTGGGAGCATTAGAAAGCCATATTGTATGGACAGCACAGATTAAATTGAATTTTGTCATTTGTATATCCAAGTTACACAAACTCCAAATTGCCTCCATGTCGTCTTAAGTGCACAGCAATATCATCTCTACCGAGATGATATTTCAAACAAGATATGAAACTTGATTGTTTTCTTGTATTTAGTAATTATTCTTTTCATGTTTGTTTTACAGGTTGGGGTTTGTGACACATGCTGGCATTGATGGGAATTCCAGGCTAATAACGTACCTCAACTGCAGCACAGACAACACAGCTTTGACAGTGTTGAAATATTTTGTCCAAGCCACCTGCCTGTATGTGTTACCCTCCAGAGTAAGATCCGACCATGGTGGTGAAAACACTGGTTGCTCTTTTAATGAACCTACTGCAGGGACAAGACACCAAAATTATTTCTAGCTCCAGCCAACACCCCCTCACAATTTACTCACACCTCCCATGGCCTGATTATCTACCAACAGGGGCCCTTTTTGGATTATCATTTTGGCATAGGAACTTTCCTTTCCTATCCTAACCGAGTGAGATGAGCCGGTAGCACCTGGAGCAAAGATCGTCTAAATTTTAATAATGCTTAGGAAAGGTTCTGACCATCCTTTACGAAAGGAAAGGAGATATATTATGCAGCAGGAATATTGAAAGGGGAAGTCTTTTTTTATATTTAATGCCTTTACAATCATACATTCTATGCACATACACTGGTCTAAACATGGTATTCAGATTAATTTTACCTTTGTGGAATATGAATTATGCAGGAAATCTCACTTGTTTTTATCCAAATCAGGGGGCTAACATTTTGTACTTGCTATTGCCCGAACAGTACATCACAGTTTCTGTGAGGACAAAATTTCTGGTTCTGTCACAGTCCACCGGAAGCAGAAATTGCTTTCACATCGCGCAGGTGTAATTTGGGCCGATCACAAGTGCTGCTTAACTTTGTTAAACTAAATGAAGAGATGCCTCCGTGCAATACTCAGAGTAAGATGACGTGTAAAGGAAGTGGCATGATGTATAGAAGTTAATGGAGTGCTGTGTCTGTCTCCTAAATACAATAAGGACTTTTTAAATGGCTTTTCAATTTTTCTTGCAGGGAAAAATATATATCTATATATCTACTGTATATATATCTATAAAAAAAAATCCTCGTCTCACCCCTCAGGTGGTGTCCATCCCTCATTCAGCTGGGGTCCTCTACCAGAGGCCAGGAAGCTTGAGGGTTCTGCGCAGTATCCTTGCTGTTCCCAGCACTGCACATTTCTGGACTGAGATGTCCGATGTTGTTCCCGGGATCTGTTGAAACCACTCATCATCTAGTTTGGGGGGTCACTGCCCCGAATGCTCCGACCACCACAGGCACGACTGTCACCTTTACCTTCCAGGCTCTCTCCAGCTCCTCTCTGAGCCCTTGGTATTTCTCGAGTTTCTCGTGTTCCTTCTTTCTGATGTTTCCATCACTTGGGACCGCTACATCCACTACAACGGCTTTCCTCTGCCATTTATCTATGATCACGATATCTGGTTGGTTCGCCATTACCATTTTGTCAGTCTGGATCTGGAAGTCCCAGAGGATCTTCCCTCTGTCATTCTCCACCACCTTTGGAGGCGTTTCCCATTTTGACCTTGGGGTTTCCAGTCCATACTCCGCACAGATGTTTCGGTAGACTATGCCAGCCACCTGGTTATGGCGTTCCATATAGGCTTTCCCTGCCAGCATCTTACACCCTGCAGTTATGTGTTGGATCGTCTCAGGTGCCTCTTTGCACAACCTACACCTTGCGTCTTGGCTGGTGTGGTATATCTAGGCCTCAATGGCTCTGGTGCTCAGGGCCTGCTCCTGAGCAGCCAGGATGAGTGCCTCTGTGCTGTCCTTCAGGCCAGCCCTCTCTAGAACTCTGATAGGACTTCTTGAGATTGGCCACGTCAGTTATTGTCCGGTGGTACATCCCGTGTAGGGGCTTGTCCTCCCATGATGGTCCCTCTTCCAGCACCTCATCTTCTGTTCCCCATTGTCTGAGACATTCTCTGAGTACATCATCCGTTGGTGCCTTCTCCTTGATGTATTTGTGGAGCTTGGATGTTTCATCCTGGACAGTGGCTCTCACACTCACTAGTCCCCGGCCTCCTTCCTTTCGGCTTGCGTACAGTCTCAGGGTGCTGGATTTGGGATGGAACCCTCCATGTATGGTAATGAGCTTTCGGGTCTTAACATCCGTGGTCTGAATCTCTTCCTTTGGCCACCTTATTTTTCCTCCAGGATATCTGATCACTGGCAGGGCATAGCTGTTTATTGCCATGGTCTTATTCTTGCCATTGAGCTGGCTTCTTAGGACTTGCCTCACTCGCTGGAGGTATTTGGCCGTAGCCGCTTTCCTTGTTGCCAGTTCGAGGTTGCCATTGGCTTGTGGTATACCGAGGTACTTGTAGCTGTCCTCAATGTCTGCTATTGTTCCTTCAGGGAGTGAGGACCCCTTCAGTACGGACTACGCTTCCTCTCTTAGTCACCATCCGACTACATTTCTCCAGCCCGAATGACATCCCGATGTCGCTGCTGTAGATCCTTATTGTGTGGATCAGGGAGTCTATGTCCCTTTCGCTCTTAGCAAACAGCTACATGTCATCCATGTAGAGGAGGTGACTGATCGTAGCTCCATTTCTGAGGCGGTATCCATGGCCTGTCTTGGTGATTACTTGGCTTAGGGGGTTCAGTCCTATGCAGAACAGCAATGGGGAGAGTGCAATCACCTTGGTATATGCCACATTTGATGGACACTTGGGTAAGTGGCTTGCCATTGGCTTCAAGTGTGGTTTTCCACATCCTCATCAAGTTCGCAACGAAGGCTCTTAGGGTCCTGTTCACCTTATACACAATCAAGCATTCACTGATCCATGTATGTGGCATCGAGTCATAGGCTTTCTCCTTTCTTCTTTCTACATACATTCTTGCTGCTGGAGGCTGTAAATTTCCCCATTGTGGGACGAATAAAGGATATCTTATCTTATCTTATCTTAATCAATCCAGGCTGTGCACAGGTTGGTACATCGGGATCTGCAGTCTTGTGCGACTGTTCTGTCAACCAGGAGCTGATGTTCGGCTCCCCTGGTATCTCTACCAATGCCCTTCCGTGCTTCGCTCATGTATTGATCCATGTGTGCACTTATCTTAGCCGCAACATGAGCTTCCATGTTGTGGAGAGACAGGTTAATGGCCGATAGTTGGATGCGACTGCACCCTTTGGGGGATCCTTCATGATCAGTATCGTTCGCCCTTCAGTTAGCCATCCCGGGTGAGTCCCATCCCTCAGCAGCTGGTTCGTTTATGCTGCTCGACGCTCATGGAGTGCTGTGAGTTTCTTTAGCCAGTAGGTGTGGACCATGTCCGGGCCTGGTGCTGTCCATTTCTTCATATCCGAGACTCTTTCCTGTATGTCTGCCACTGTTATGGTAACTGGATTCTGTTCAGGGAGGTGTCTGTGCTCCTCTCTCAGGGAGACCAGCCATTGTGCACTGCTGTTA